>NC_042618.1:241533687-241838869 GCF_901001135.1 Rhinatrema bivittatum | reverse complement strand
CCAAGAAGGCTTCTGTGAGACCAGTGCTAGAGCCTCGGGAACAGGTTTCTCTACAACGGAGAGAGCTGATTAGCTCTAGCAGGGCTCAGCTTCCCACAGCTGCCAAGTGGATACTAACGAGCACCTTCCCTAGACGTCCTAGAACTGCCTGTGCCTTCTCTAAACTGCTCCTCCAGAAACAAAATCAGGAGCATCAGACTTTGGCTCGAGGTATCAAGCCCACGGCAGTACAATCTGTGTCTTCCATGCACACCACCTTTAACCATGCTACTCTGCCATCTGAACCTGCTGCACTACCCGAGAAGAGCCTGAGTCTGCTGAACCGGCCCTGCTGCCGTCCTCGGAGGGGTCCGCACCAGCCCTGCTGACAGACTTTCTACCTCTGCCATCTGAGCCTGCCGAACCGGCCCTGCTGCCGTCTTCAGAGGGGTCCGAACCAGTCCTACTGACAGACTTCCTGAGTCAGCCATCGGAGTCTGCTGAACTGGCCCTGCTGCCACCCCGGGAGGGGTCCATACCGGTCCTGCTGCCACCCCTGGAGGGGTCCATACCGGTCCTGCTGACGCCCCGAGAGGGGTCCGAGCCTGCTTCATCGCCCCGAGAGGGGTCCGAGCCTGCTACAACGCCCCGAGAGGGGTCCGAGCCTGCTACAATGCCTCAAGAGGGGTCCGAGCCTGCTTCATCGCCCCGAGAGGGGTCCGAGCCTGCTACAATGCCCCGAGAGGGGTCCGAGCCTGCTTCATCGCCCCGAGAGGGGTCCGAGCCTGCTTCATCGCCCCGAGAGGGGTCCGAGCCTGCTACAATGCCCCGAGAGGGGTCCGAGCCTGCTACAATGCCCCGAGAGGGGTCCGAGCCTGCTTCATCGCCCCGAGAGGGGTCCGAGCCTGCTACAACGCCCCGAGAGGGGTCCGAACCTGCTACAATGCCCCGAGAGGGGTCCGAGCCTGCTTCATCGCCCCGAGAGGGGTCCGAGCCTGCTACAACGCCCCGAGAGGGGTCCGAGCCTGCTACAATGCCCGAGAGGGGTCCGAGCCTGCTTCATCGCCCCGAGAGAGGTTCGAGCCTGCTTCATCGCCCCGAGAGGGGTCCGAGCCTGCTACAACGCCCCGAGGGGGGTCCGAGCCTGCTACAATGCCCCGAGAGGGGTCCGAGCCTGCTTCATCGCCCCGAGAGGGGTCCGAGCCTGCTACAACGCCCCGAGAGGGGTCCGAGCCTGCTACAATTGCCCGAGTAGGATCCGAGCCTGCTGTACTGGCCCAGCTGCCGCCCCTGGAGGGGCCTGTACCGGTCTTAATGCCGACCTTGGAAGGGTCCGGACCAGTCCTACTATCGCCTCAAGAAGGGTTACGGACTATTTCTCTGCCCCAGGTGGGGTTTGTGTTCCCCTTGTCACCCCAGGAGGGGTTATGGAAATCTGCACCGCCTCTGCTACCCCAGGAGGGGTCTCACCCTGCCGCCTTGTCCCAGGAGGGGTTATGGACTGCCTTTTTGCCTCGGAAAGGAGTTGAACCTGCCGCATCACCCCCGGAGTGGTCTCCCGTTATTCTTGACTACCTCCTGCACAGATGGGATCCAGGAGGAGGGGGAGGCCTTGAGGGGGGGGGTACTGTTACGGCTGTGGCTGCTGTGCTACCGCCTCACCACCAGGGGTCCCTCTAGTGCTGACTTTCCTGACAGGCCCAGTCCATCTCCTATGTCCACTCTATGCTCTGGGTGTGCCCTCTTAACCCTGCCTGACAGTTGCCTCGGTGCTTTCGGCATCGAGCTCGCCTGGGCTCCCTGCTCTAGCCTGCCTTGCGTGGCCTTCGGGCCCATCCTTGCCTTGCCTTGCCTTGCGTGGCCTTCGGGCCTATCCTTGCCTTGCCTTGCCTTGCGTGGCCTTCGGGCCTATCCTTGCCTTGCCTTGCCTTGCGTGGCCTTCGGGCCTATCCTTGCCTTGCCTTGCCTTGCGCGGCCTTCGGCCTATCCTTGCCTTGCCTTGCCTTGCGTGGCCTTCGGGCCTATCCTTGCCTTGCCTTGCCTTGCGTGGCCTTCGGGCCTATCCTTGCCTTGCCTTGCCTTGCGCGGCCTTCGGGCCTATCCTATCCTTGCCTTGCCTTGTGCGGCCTTCGGGCCTATCCTTGCCTTGCGTGGCCATTGGGCCTTCTTCCTTGATTTCCATACCTGGCCTACGGGCCTTCCGTGTGTGTGTGTGTGGCCTACGGGCCTTCTGACCTGCCTTGCCCCGCTATTGGTGTGTGGCCTACGGGCCTTCCGTGTGTGTGTGTGTGGCCTACGGGCCTTCTGACCTGCCTTGCCCCGTCTATGGTGTGTGGCCTACGGGCCTTCCGTGTGTGTGTGTGTGGCCTACGGGCCTTCTGACCTGCCTTGCCCCGCTATTGGTGTGTGGCCTACGGGCCTTCCGTGTGTGTGTGTGTGTGGCCTACGGGCCTTCTGACCTGCCTTGTCCTGCTTACTGTGCCCTGACCCAGCCTGGACCCAGACACTGCTGACTGCCGCCTGCCCTGACCCAGCCTGTACTAGACACTGCCACTTGCCGCCTGCCCTGATCCAGCCTGTACCAGACACTGCCACTTGCCGCCTGCCCTGACCCAGCCTGGACCCAGACTCTGATTATTGCTGCCTGCCCTGACCCAGCCTGGTACCTGACTCTGTTTCGAGCCTCCTGTCTCTCTCCACCTGGAGCCACCCTGCTGGGTGGTGTGCACGACTCCTGTCCGGAGCCCAAGCGTAACATATAGAGCATTTAATCCTAAACATAAATTCATTTCCTCTCTTTCTGTCTCTTATTCTGTAATTTAAAGATTTTCTATCTACTTAACCTATTTTAAATACCGCAACCAAATTAAATATATCTTTAAAAATGTACCCCTAGATTTATCAAAATGTGAGAGTGAGAGTGAGAGTGTGAGAGAGAGAGAGAGAGAGAGAGAGAGAAAACCTCTGTGGAGAATAATATGTCATGCTACTATTTATACCACTGTAAGAGGGGGCACTTTAACTCATAGTGGGGTTTAGGGGGCTGGGGTAGATTTGAGGGGTGGTTTTCCATACACAGTAGGAGGTATGAACAAAACAGTACACATCACTGAAGATTTTCTGTCATTTCAATTGATGAAAGGTACAAGAGGAGTTGATTTGTACAATGCACTCTCTACCTAGCTTGTTGCACTCTCTACCTAGCTTGTTTGAAGCTAGGTAGAGAGTACATTGTACAAATCAACTCCTCTTGTACCTTTTATCAATTGAAATGACAAAAAATGTTCAGTATACATGATGGTGCAAAACCTAACTAAAGATGGAACAAGGAATAATGATCAGAACATTGAACCATCAATTGAGAAATGTAATGAATTTGCGAGATTCTTTGATCTAAAGATTCAGAACTTAGTAAAAAATTTTCCTAACACAATTAATCACAATATTTCATTACAAAAAAGTGAAATAGTAAACTGGTCAGTTTTTGACCATGTATCGGAATTAGAAATTAAATTGATCTTGAGGAAACTAAACCCAGCTACTCACCCATTAGATTCACTCACAATTAAGTAACTAAAACTTATCTGAGACATAATAGCTCCATATATAACTAAACTCATAAATTTATCATTAGACAAAGGCTATATCCCATGTTCATTGAAATGCGTGTTCATCAAGCCAATCCTAAAAGGAATCAAGGCTGATAGTGAAGTTCTAAACAATTATAGTCTAATATCAACCTTACCTGCAATTGCCAAGATTTTGCCAAGGACCCTTGCCCCATCTCCTTCAAGAAAAAGGACCCTTCAATTGCCAGGGACCCTTGCCCCATCTCCTTCAAGAAACAACTAAAAACATGGTTATTCAACCTTGCGTTTCCAGAACCCTCATTCTAACTAATCAAAGTCCCTCAATTTTTTTTTTTTTTTAATCTCAACACTTCCCTGCTCATTTCTCTCCACTAGTATGGTTTAGTTTGTTATTAATCCTCTCTCATTTTTCTCTCTTTTTCTCTAACTCTTGTCCCTCGAAGAGACTCTCAGATACCCTTTAATCTTATCTTGCTTATCTTTCCTCTATTCCTTATCCCCTTCTTAACTTCTTACTGCACACTTCCTAATGGATCCTTTGCACAATGTATTGGATTGTTTCACTTATTGTGACCTATATCAATATGTAATTTCTAATTGTTTTTAAACTGGGCAGTTAACTATCTAACTATGTTACCCTAAGGTTTTCGTTTTACATTCATGGTTCCTTGTATCGCCTTTTTGGCAAGTTCTTTGTTCTTTGTAAACCGGTTTGATTTGTATCTAATGCAAGAAGATCGGTATATAAAAACTAAAAATAAATAAATAAATACATAAATTTTTAAAAAAGTAGTTCTCTCACAATTGTCAGACCATCTTGAAACAAACAACACTTTATTTCCAAGCCAGTTTGGTTTCAGAAAGCATTATAGTACTGTAACTCTATTGCTGGCACTACTGATACAGTGTTAAGAGGATATGATGCAGGTTGCTCATACCTGTTAGCTTTATTGGACCTTTCAGCTGCATTTCATACATTATGAATCAAAAGCTAATCAAAATTGGCATTGAAGGAAAAACGCTGGAATGGTTTACATCCTTTCTATCATGTTGTTCATATCAGGTAAGACTGGGCGAATGTCTATCAGATATAATTAACATGGTTACAGGACTTCCACAAGATTCTCCACTTTCTGCAACACTCTTTAATGTATACATTTTACTATTGTGCTGATTACTATCAGGGATGGGTATTAACATTTATGTTTATGCAGATGATGTACAGTTCCTTATTCCAATAGATATTTCAATTGAACATTCTTTAAACTTATTGGACATTTACCTTTCATCAGTTAAGTAATTGGTAAAATACATGAAACTAGTTTTAAACAGACAAAAGACAGAAATCTTATTGTTACACTAGCTGTACCCTGCCACGCGTTGCTGTGGCTGAGCCTGGTTAAGTTGAAAAAACAGAACAGACCCAGGGGATATCTGTAATATGTTTAATTTTGCAATGCTTGTGAGTATACGACGTTGAGGTGCTGTCGGGGTTAGAGGGATTTCAACCACTGTCAGCGTTTCATGGGCATGGTGTGAACGAAGGAGATTGTGAGCAGCGGAACGTGCTTGCCGTGATCGCAAGCGTGCCTCTAGCAGTCTGGATGCATGTTGCTCGGCCGCTTCCTGCTGTCTTCCTACAGCTATTCTTTCTTTGTTGTGCTGTTTTTTTGCTGCCCGTTCCTCCTCCGTGCACCTAGTTCTAAGGCGCAGCGCGAGTATGCCAACGTACGTTAGATTTTCTGCGAGGCATAAATTTGGTGAATTGCAAGAGATGTATGAATGGTGTGTAAAAGGATCAAGGGAAATGAGACAGTAATGTCTGAAGAGCAAGAGAAATGCACAGGGCCAAAATTAATGCCTTCTTAGGTAAGAGGATCCAGACCTTAAAAAGCAGTTACGACACTGATAGACAAGAAATGAATTGGTGTGTATAAACGTGGTCAGTCAGTGGGAGGTTGTGATCCTTAGGGATAAAAATAGGGGAGTGCCTAATCCACCTAGTAATGTGTCTGTAGAGAAGTTTGTTTTGGAGGGCTAATCCGCTAGCTTTCAGAGATCAGTAAAGGTTATAGTTTGTGTGTTTTGGATTTTTTTTACCCCAAATGAACAGCACCAGCAAAGAGTAGTTTAAATATGCAAGCACACCTTCCTGGCCCCCCCCCCCCAAACCCGGCGAAATAGAGCAACCCACGCTACAGCCCCCCTCTCGAGAGATGTGGAGAATTAGTGCCCCCCCCTGTGAAAAACGCGCGGTGGAAAATAAGAACGGTCTCCCACTGTGCTCCTCCCCGGCTACCTGTGTAAACTGCCAGCGGGTGGCGAGGGTGTGTGCTAGGGTTTGTTCCACCGGCTGCCATGTCGCAAAACTTCACCGGTGAAAGTGGTGCGTCATGATTCCTGACCTAGTAAGGGCAAATGTCCGCTGAGGATATGACGCCGACGGGCGGGTAGGAGCACTGGCTGGCCATCTTTAAAGATGGCGCCGGCCATCCAGTGCTCCTACCATGTGACAAGGGCCGGCCAAAGGCATGGATACCCTGTCATACAGTAAGGGCAAAGGGCCAACGGCGCCATCTTTATGAGTGGCAGCCGACGGCCCGAGAACGGGAGATTGCTCCCGGGACCACCACTAGACCACCAGGTAATTTTAAAATGTTTTGGGGGGCTCGGGAGGGTGGGTGAAGCTAAGGGGTCATTTTTAAAGGGTCGGGTGGGTTTTTTTTTTATCGGGCCATAGGTGCCATTTTTGAGTGGCAGCCAAAATGGCGCAGATGGCCCAAGAGCGGGAGATCGGTCCCCGCGCCCCCACTGGACCACCAGGTACTCGTAAAAAGTTTTGGGGGGGTTCGGGAGGGTGGGGGAAGGTAAGGGGTCAATTTTAAAGGGTCGGGCCTCACTAAAAAAAAATTAACAATGTGATTCGGAACCGATTCTGATTCACATCACCACCGATCAGATTTTTTTCTCCCTCTAGCCGAACCCGATCGTTAAGACGATCGGGCACACAATTCACATCCCTATTGGTTACCAGTGAAATTTAGAGTATAATACAAAGTTCTCTCTATTCTTCACAACATGATTAATAATAATAAAAATACAGAATGGTTAAGTGCTTCATTGCACCTGTATGTCCCATCCAGAAATCTGAGATCTGCTAGCAAGGGTTTACTTCAAGTTTCATCTTTGCATTTAGCACACTTAAGCAAAGTTGGCCCCAAACTGTGGAAACACAATGCCTGAAAATGTATGTATTCAGAAAGATAACAAGCTTTTCAGAAAAGGTTTAAAAACATGGCTATGTACTGTAGCACATGCTGACTGAGAAAAAGATAGTAGAGCTGAGTCGCTGAAACCATTGATAAGAGAACATGCATCTTATGAATTTTATCTGTGATTATGACATTTTATTGATTTTAGTATGATTGTTTTATTGCTTTGTTTTATTATAAACCGCCATGATTGTATGTCCAGAATGACGGTATATGAAATAAACATACTGTGCTGTTCGTACCAATGAAGCTTCTCTTCCAGGGGGGAGTGAAGTGATCATGGGGGAGGAGTGAAGGAGGTGAGTGGGGGGAGGGAATGTGTTGTGGGGGGTGGGAATAAAAGTCTGAGGGGATTATGGGGGGTTGGGTGTGAAGGAAGTGAGTAAAAGGATTGTGGAAGTGTAAGATGTGAGTGAGGGGATTGGGGAGGGAGGGTGGGAGTGGGTATTGTGGGGAGGTGGGAGTGAAGGAGGTGAGTGGGGAGTCAGAGAAAAAGATTGAGGGAATTGTGGAGAGATGGAATGAAGGATATGAGGGGATTGTGAGGGTGGGAGTGAAGGAGGTGAGTGAGGGGATTGGGGGACAGGGACGTAGGGGCCCGGGAAGTGGGGGTAGGGGACGATACCCACGATTGGGGACAGAAGGGGCTGAGAGAAGAGGATGGTGCATGGGACAAGAGGAAGGGTGGATGGAGGAGAGAGAGGAGGGGCTGAAGGAAAAGAGGGGGCGGGAAAGAGAGGTGGGATGCTGACGGAAGAAGGCCTGGGGCAGGACGAAAGAGGAGGGGGAGGTATTATGTTGGGGGTCATGGAGTCTTTGTTATTTTCACTGGGTGGGCAGGGATTTCCTCTCTCTCTCTCCACTGCTCCTAGCCCTCTCCTCTCCCCCACAAGCTTTCCACCTTCCTTCCCTGACCATCTCTTCTCCCTTCAGTCTCTCCCATCAGCCCTTGTTTCTCTCCATCCTTACTCCCTTTAGCCTGCCCCATTACCCCTCCTCTCCCTTCACCTCCTCTTCTCCCTTCTGCCCCTCCTTTTCCTTTCCCATGCTCCCACCTGCTCCATTTGCTTTATTCTCCCTCCTTCCTCCTTCCTATCCCTATCCTTACTCAAACCCATACCCCTACCCTCCACAAGAAAAACAACATAGTACCATATTATGTTGGGCCACAGAAACTTTATTGTTTTTCCTGGGGCCATACCTCATTTCACAGCCACCAGACCTCTCCTCTTTCTCTCCTGCCTCCCATACAGCACCCTCCTCTTTCTCTTCAGCAGCCCACCTATATCCCCATCTTCCTCCTCCTTCAACACTTCTCTTCCTATCCCCAATCCTTGTCCCCCCCAACTCCCCTCTTCAACACCCTACATCTTTCCCCAATCCCTCCCTTCTCCCCCTTCAGAACGTCACATCCCTACCCCAACTTCACTCCCACTTACTTTTGCCCCTTGTCCCATCCTTCCTCCTATCCCTTTAGTCTCCCTCCTCCCATTCCTTCTTCTCCTATAACTCTCTCTCCTCCTGCCCCCATCCTACTCACCTTCCACAAGAAACATTACAAAGGCTCAGTGACTCCAACATAACATCATATTATGTGGGCGCTGCCAAGACTTTGTCATTTTTCTTCTGGGTAATGTTATTTAACATAACAGCCCTAACTTCCCATAAGGACAAGGACTGGGGTCCAGTTTAGCCTAAGAGGAAATGAATATCTGTTGCATTGCATGCATAGTCTAACTTCTAGTTTTTGGCTACATATTTGTTTTTAATTTGTGATCACTTATTTCATATTTGTTGAAGGTCATTTTGCATATGTGACTAAGGTGAGGTATTCTGCTAGCATGTAGTTTCTGTGTAGGGATCTGTAGCAGTCTTGTTGCGCATTGTATTTTCCCACTAGGAATTGTAATGGTGTTCTAGGGCCCAGTGTAATATTTGCAGTGCTTAATCATAGGTAGAGTTGTTGCTTTTGGAGTCTTGTGAGTTAATGAGATAGTATGGCAGGTTTGCTATATATGTAATGAGTGGGGGGTTTTCAGGATTTTATTTCACAATGTGTCTGGTAGTGGAGGAAATTTATGTTTCTGTTACTTAGATGGCCCCATATTTTTTTGTATCGTGAGGTGTAGGGGAAAATATCCTCCTCTACTCCCATTGTTAGAGAGGTATGTATGTTTTGGGGGCAGTCAGTGGTCACAAAATATTTGGGGTCAATATTCAAAAGCCATTTAAATAAATAACTCAAAAGTTATCCATCTAAATGGCAAATGTGGCATATTCAGCCTTTTATCTGGCTAAATTATAGCCAGACAAGTAGTTATCCAGCTATAATTTAGCTGGATAAAAAAGATTAAGTAGTGATGCCCCCCAAAATAATCATGTAAATCACATGCCTACAGGCCCTAACCAGGCCTCCTCCTCCCTTTTATTTGAACTCCGAAGACTCGGCCCACTGACCTTCATCTCCTTAGATTGGCAGCATGTTAAATTTAAAAAAATAGTGCAGCATCCTACAGTGATCCAGGTCCAACGTGTCTGATTCTGTGTTGCTAGGCAACACTGCCTAGCAATGCAGAAGCACTGGGCCCGGATCGCAGTAGGATCCAGGCCGCATGAAGGCTTCTCTTGAAGATACAAGGAGTAGGAAGGATATGGTTGGGGTAGAGGCAGACAGGGGGCGTGACCTGAAAAGAAGCCTATTTCAAAACAAAAAAAATGGAACCAGGAGCAGGGGGTGGGGAAGGGAATGAGGCACAAACTCTGCCTTTTTTTATTTTTAACTTAAAATGCCACTGATTTGAGGAGTAGGGGGCAGTGGGCAGAGACTTCAGCGCTCAAATAAAAGGAAGGATTGTGCCTGTAAGCCTGCGATTGTTTTAGGGCGGCTTTTATCCCACTGAATATCCAGGACAAGTTATCTAGCTAACCTTAGCCAGATAACTTGTCCACTAAATGGCCTACTGAATATTGGCCTCAGTATTTACAGAACTGAAGGAACTGGGTTTATAGAGGGTTTGTTTTGCACATACAATGACAAGAATGAACTCCTCTTAACCAAGGGTACAGTACATTGGTATGATCTCAATCTCTGAAATTTACTCTTAATGCTCTTCTCAATACTTGCATTGTACCAAACAACTTCTTTTTGATAGAGCAGTAGGCTAATCTTCATTTTTTATGGCAACATAAACCCCCGAGAATTGCACTCTAAGCTGAAAGCTGATAAAAGTAGTGAAGGGGTAAACTTCCCTGATTTCTACTGTTATCATCAGGTCTATATCCTTCAACAAGGATATTATTGGATGGTGGATTTTTTACATAACCCTGAAGGCTAAATATTGAACAATATCTCACTTGTCCATTCCCGTTTGAGGTTATCCCTGGTATAATGCTCCCTCACTCCTTTTCGGATATTCCTATAATTCAAACTACTCACAGGGCATTTTCCAAATTTGACCAGTTGCAAGCCTCCTTTTCTCTTAAATGGCAGTTCTTCCAGTTTGCCTCTTCTTGGTATTACTCTCATGTTAAAACAGATGGTAGAAGTTTGAATTAGAATATAGGGCAATCTCATAGAATTTAGTTTTTGGAATCCCTTCAGAAGGATGCTAAATTCTTATCTTTTGATGACTTAAAGGCTCACTTTCACTTACCTATGTCTCAATTTTATGCTTGGCTACAGATTCAGGATTGTATTGGTTCCGATCGCTCAACTAAATTTTCCTTACATAGTCCCCCGTGTCTGTTAAGATTCTATCATGATTATGGTTTGCTAGGACATCTTCCCTCCCAGATATACAAACTGTTGAAATTGATAACATTTCCTGCTTAGAAGAGTCTTCTGACTGCTTGGCTCATTGATGTAGGCTGTGCTGATGATGACGTGGATTGGCCTTATTTTCGGAACATATCATTACATGTTTCGCTCTCTTCCAGCATAACTCAGTCTCTATTTTTTCTTACGCACTGAGCTAGCTGGATACCATGGAAATTATACTGGGCTGGTTTGCTCCCTAACCATGATTGTTGGTCCTGTTCTTGCCCTAAAGACACTGTGTCCCATATGTTATTTTTTTTGCCCAGTCATCCATCAGTTTTGGTTTAAAGTTTGGAGCATTATATCTCAAATACTGGATCTACAATGTCCAATATCATACCATATACTGATACTAAGAGCTGCAACACTTCCTTCACATAACCCTATTCCCCATAAGAAGCTTTCAGATTTTCTCCTAGCTGTTACATTAAAACTGATATTATCATTCTGGAAGAACAGCAAATTACTTAATGAGCATTTTTGGTAGAATTCAATTTGTATGTTTTATAAATATGAGCAAGCTGTGGCAGTAAAATTTCGTCATCTGTTTACCTGAGCGGTGGTGTGGAAACCTTTGGATGCACATTTTAGAACTGCTCATTCTCATCAATCCTGCAGCCTCTGATGGGGATTCTTTCTGTTGGACCATACTCTCTTCCCTCGTGCACTTTTTTTTTTTGTTATGTATTATTTTGAGACCTGATTCTGGAAATGCTTTTATGTATCACTATTTTCAGTCTATTTATTCTTTGTTCTTTTGTTGCTTTTGTAATTCAATAAACAGATTTGAACTTAAAAAAGAACAGTAGGCTAACAACCAGAGAAGTCAGCGTTCTAATCCCACTATGACTTCTAGTGACTTTGAGCAAGTCACTTCCCTTCCTATTGCCGTAAATACAAATGTAGAACCCAATATTCTAAGGCTTTTCTCTCATTCAGAGTCTATGGGAAAAATGCTTCATAAATGACCCTCTTCGATTGTAAGCCCTCTGGGAAAAGGAAAATACCTAGAATACCTGAATGTAACTCGCCTTGAGCTACCAATGAAAAGGCATGAGCTATGTAAATAGCTTATTAAGGTGTTTCATAAATATACAAGCAACATATTGAGGTGAGCCCAGAAGTTCTTTTTAATCATGTGAGTGGTGCCCCAAAAATTAGGACTGTTTCTGTATTTTCAGGCCACATTTTCTTGGGCTCATTGGTACTAGACAATTCTTTCTCTCGCTCCATCCATAGTGCAGAATAGTACTGATATTTCTATTAGCAATGCTGTTTTTTTTCTTTTTCCCCTTTACCATTATGTCTGGTTTTCTAGCATTGGTTGGAAATGAATAATTATTCTCTATGATTTATGTGAAAGGTGTATGTAAGATAGAATGACATTAACTGTAAATGTAAAAAATTGGCAGAGGAACATGGATGGAGCTTGGGGCAGAGTTGCAGCAGAGCTGGAGCAGAATTTGATTGGTTCCCCCCCCCCCCCCCCCCAAACAAAAATGCATCCATTGACCCTGAATATTTAGATGATATAAAAAAGGGCTGGGTTCCCATTGGTTGTTTCTATGCCAGAGAAGCATAAGGTGACTGAGTTACCTTATTATCTATTTCTGATTATAGAAAAGAGTTTTAGTAGCCACATTACTCAAATGGTGGCTATATTAAGGTCAATAAATTCATTTAGATGGATAATTTACAAGTTATCCATCTAAATGGCAAGTTTTTGTTGCGTTCCCCATCCGCACTTGGCCCATGCACGGGCCTGCTCACCTTCCCAACTCCTCGACAGGTCCCAGGTTGGCCTCTCCCACAGCTGCAGCTAGCTCCTCAAGGCCTTGGCATCCCGCGGTGGTCATCGGGTCTTCCTCAATGCACCAGGCCTCACGACGGAGCTCGGCATCCTCCGTGGCATTGGCCCCGGCCCCTTAAAGGGCCAGGGGTGGGAGCAGGCTCTGCGGCGTGCCCTGATTGAGCATAGTATATCAGGAAGTTCCTGCCTGCACTTCCTTGCCTTGGCAATCGGGTCGACACCGTGTGTGTACTAGTTTGCCTCAGTGTCTCATCGCTTGTTCCAGTCTTGTTCCAATCCTGTTCCAGCATCCTTCTGTTCCAGCGTCCTTCTGTTCCAGTGTCTGTCTGATCCTGCGTTCCCTGGACTGACTCTCTGGTACTGACCTCTGCCTGTTCCTGATCACGCTGATCGCTGCCCGGATACTGATTTCTGAATGTTCCTTGACTACGCTGATCGCTGCCCGGATTCTGATCTTGCCTGCATCTTTGACCTCGTCTGACCTCTGGAACCTGACCCCTGCTTTGGCTGACTACTCTCGGACTGACCTTTGGAACTTGATCCTTGCTATCACTGACCATGCCTCCTTGAGCCTGGCCCTGCTCCTGGCCTTGTCATCGCAGACACTGTTCTGGCCATCCTTGATTCCTCTAGCCCCTAGTCTTTACATCGACCGCGCACCCTTGATCCTGGTGGACACACCTCTTCACTTCCTTTCCGAGAGACCCTGCGAGGCCCACCTAAGTCCAAACGGCCCTGGTCCCCAAGGGCTCCACCCGGGGGGGACCTCGGGCTTCTAGTGGTGAATCTCCAGCTAGCCTCTGTCTCCTCCTGTGCTCTGCCTCCTGGTGGCAGGTGCTTCCTGGGCCCAACCAGGGAGCCGTTCTCCACTAGGGGTGTGCATTCGTTTCCTACGTATTTGTAATCCGCAACATATAGGGCCCTATTCTTTGTATTCATGGGGAAGCGAAACGTATCGCGATTCCCCACGAATACAAATCTTCGCCGAATTATTCGGCCGTCTAAAGGAGCCAATTTAAACAAACCCCCCACCCTCCTGACACACCCCCCCCCCCCAAGACTTACCAAAACTCCCTGGTGGTCCAGCAGGGGGTCCGGGAGCCATCTCCTGCACTGACACCCTCGGCTGCCGGTATTCAAAATGGCGCTGATAGCCTTTGACCTACTATGTCACAGGAGCTACCGGTGCCATTGGTCAGCCCCTGTCAAATGGTAGGAGCAATGGATGGCCAGCGCCATCTTGTGAGGGGTCAGGAGGGTCCACCAAGACTTGCCAAAAGTCCCTGGTGGTCCAGCGGGGATCCGGGAGCAATCTCCTGCACAGGGGCCATCGGCTGCCAGTAATCAAAATGGTGCTGATAACCTTTGCCCTCACTATGTCCAGGGGCTACCGGTGACATTGGTCAGCCCCTGTCACATGGTAGGAACACAAGATGGCACCAGCCATCCATTGCTCCTACCATGTGACAGGGGCTGACCAATGGCACCGGTAGCCCCTGTGACATAGAAGGTCAAAGTGTTAGGGTTTGCTCCCCCAGAGGGGAGGAGTTAGCAATCTGTTAGGGTTTGCTCCCCCAGAGGGGAGGAGATAGCAATCTGTTAGGGTTTAGAATGCGAAGTTAGCAATCTGTATGAGTGAACTCCCCAAGAGGGAGGAGTTAGCAATCTGTTAGAGGTTTGCTCCTCCAGAGGGGAGGAGTTAGCACTCTGTTATAATCTCCGTGCTGAGTTGCAATCTGTTATGGTTCTGATGTCTGATGGGCGGAGATATAGATGAGAGCTAGCACTCTGTTATGCTCAGCTCCTGAAGTGGGAGAAGTGAGCACACTGTAGTAAATAGGTGAATCCTTGGGCCGATGGCAGGTGACAGCGCCCCCAGGAGGATATCTTGAGAGGGACAACCGGCTAGGCTTGAGTATGGAGACAGACACAGATAGTTCTTTTATTAGACAGGTTAGTAGAACCACCAGAGGTGGCAGTAGTGAGCTGGTATGCCCAGCAGGGCTGAAGTCCCTCAGATACTGGAACTGCGACTCCAGGGTTGCTGAGCTGTAGGAAGACTATAGATAGTGAGTAGTCAGTGTATGCTGTATACATATCCAGTAGTAGATGACAATCTCACATAGAATCTTAAAAAGGCTCAGTAGCTGGAAAGAGTTAGGCCCTCAAGGAGCGAGTACCTGGTTCCAGGGACAGCTCTGAGAGAGCGATGGCAACTCATGATTGTATCTGTAATAGCTTCTAGGCAGTAGAGAATCTTCAGAGTCTTCAGGAACGTAGGCCCTCGAGGAGCGAGTACCAATTCCTATCTGCAATCTGAAATAGAGAAAAGAGCGCGAGGCCCCCGAGGAGCGGGTACCCCTGGTAAGTCCGAGGAGGCAAAGTAGCTTGGACAAATCCATAGTGAGTCCTTGCTAACTCAAATCATAAGCGCAAGTGAAGACCTTTTATGTTGGAAGCGGATGACGTCAATACAGGGGGACGCCCCTGAGGTTCGCACCCTTGCTGGTACATACTTCAGAGCGTGCGTGCGCATGCCCTATGTCATCAGGAACATGGCGAATCCGCAGCATCAAGCCGGTCCGGGGACGCTGGGGAGAAGCGGCATGGAGACGCTGTGGCAGCAAGCCATCCATCAGGCCCGGAGGGAGTCGCCATAGAGGTAGAGAGGGTAGAGCGAGGGCGAAGAGCAGGCCCGAACGCAACACAAAGGCTATCGGCGCCATTTTGAATACTGGCAGCCGAGGGTGTGAGTGCAGGCAATGGCTCCCGGACCCCCCGCTGGACCACCAGGGAGTTTTGGTAAGTCTTGGGGGGGTCAGGAGAGTGGGGGGTTGTACTTAATTCAATTTTAGCCGGGAAACGAATAAGAATTAATGCATGTACGTATCGGGGGCCCCCTTGCCGAATGCAACGTATCTGCCCCCCAACGAATACGAATCCCGAATGCAACGTATGGCACCCCTCTGCACATCCCTATTCTCCACTGCCTCAGGCCAAGGGTCCACCTCCAAGCACAACAGTTTTGGTATATTTAGCCCCTTATCCATCTAAATTATAGAAGTATAAAAAGGAGTGTTCTGGGGACATTCCAGGGCATGCCAAATTTCAATTATATCCAGCTAAATTAGCCGGATAACTGTAGACCTGCTTACTGAATATTACCCCCAGTTTGGCTATGTTTTATTAAATGGTTCCCTCTTTGAGTGATGGTTGAACTGATGATGCTACTGGATGCTATGAATAAATTATCACCATCTTGCTGCTGATTTAATCCCTCCTTTTCAATTCTATGTAAAAGTTGCTGTGTGTCTTCTGTTCCGAGACTGATTTTTCAATAGTAAAGTGCAAATGTTGCCTCTACAGCAATGGTATATAAGTTTTCAACTGAGACATAGCATGAATCCTATCTTGGTACTTTCATTGCAGAACTCTTGGGAATACATATTAAAGTGCAAGTGGCACTGGTTAACAAACCTACGAAAGTAGTTGACCATCAAATTGTTCTGGCAATAGCAGGGTAGTCAGGCATACTGGTGGTGGCTGGGTTGGAAGTGGCTGAGCCACAGCTGCTTGGCCAGGGGTGAGTGAGTCAAAGGTGGCTGTGCCACAGCATTCACAGCCTGTAACTGGGCTACTTGCTGGTGTAAGACCTGAATTTTCACAGCCAGCACAGTAATCTGACCCTGCAGTGATTCAATCAGTTGCGTGTAGATAGGTTTTCCCATAGTGCATAGCTGGGGAGCACTTGAGGCGAAACAAGGTTTCCAGTAAAAATCTTAGGTTCCCATCCTTTAAGAACTTATGGGACTCGGGCAGGGCATGAGCTGGGAAACACTCAGGAGTTAAGAGTTTCACTCAGGTGGATGGAGGTCTGGATCTTGGAGTCGGCAGGTAACAAAAGCTCTGGAACGGGCTCCAGAGTTTGACTGCAGGTCAGGAACTAGAATTAGCGGGCAGGCTGCAAAACTGGAAAAGGTACTAGAAACAAAGTGGAATTGCAGGTCAGGAATTAGGGTCAGAAAAACAGGGCACAAGCAGTAGCAGAACTAGTAAACATTGACATGGTAGAGTTGTAGGAAGGAACTGAAAATCTAGAACTGAAAGACTGAAATGACAGACTAGAACCAAAGTTTGACATGAAAGATCTGGAGAGTCAGAGTTCAGCATGTAGCAAATCCAATAGCAAAAGGCAAGTCAACCTTCGAGATGCTGCAAACAACTTCCTGGTCCTTTGCAACCCTTTTTGATTGAGCTCTAGCCAATCTCTGATACCTAGAAGTGTGACGTTGGGAACTATCTGAAGCAATCTTCTTCTTTCCTGCTTCCTCTTCCTTTTTCAGGTCCTCAGTTGGTCTAAAGGTTAGGACTCTCATTTTGAATCCCAGAACTGACCCTGGTTCAAGGCCCTGCATGGGTTTTATTTTAGCTTCTGCTCCTTTGCTCCAGTTGCATGATCCAGGCAAAAAAAAGTCCTCATATTAGCCAGCACCATCTTGGAAAATGACACCAGCAGAGGAGTGAGGAATCACTCCTGTCCTAAATAGATCCCTAGAGGCCATCCGGGGGTAAGGTGGTTTGCTTACTGGAGGTGGGGCTTTTCTAAAGGAGCAGGGCTTATTCAGAGAAGGGGGCTGAAAGGGGGGGGGGGTACAGGGCTCCCAGCAATCTTTGGACAGGGGGGTTGGAGGGTCTTTTAGATGGGCTTATGACCTTTTTAAAAGATGATGTGAGGGGACTGAGGGCTTCCATCCCTTATTGCATAAAGTTCTGGGTTTCACATGTACTTTTTGCAGTGATTTATGTGATTTACAATGTTTTGTATCTTTAATATGTTTTACTGCTACATTGGTTTTACGACCTAGTTTGTTTCATTTTGTGATCACATATGTGGCATGGATTTATGACTTTTATATTTATGGTCTATATTGTTAGTAAACCGTCAAACTATTTCAGACTGGTGGGATAGAAATGTGTGAAATAAATAAATAAATTGATGCATTAAACATATTATCATAGTTTTTATCTGTGGTACAAATACTATACTATAGTAAATAGATCCCCTAAATTGCTTGTCAGAGTAGGGTGTCATCATGCCCTTCCAGGAGAGGTTTATCCCCTCATTTAGGCCACTCCAAACTAAGCAGTTCTTGAGTTCAAGTGTAGCACACCAGCAAAAATATCAACAGTTTATGTCAAGCTGAAATGCTGCAAATAGTATAAGAAAGCAGTCAAAGGCTATCGGTCAATCACATTCCTTGATTCTGGGGTCAGGAAAATAAGATTGTTGCAAGATGCCATCTAATACCTGACAGTCATAAACATGCTGGTCATGACCTTCCTGAAGTATTTTCAATTATTTTTTAGTAAGATGATAGGGAAGGAGGATGTTAACAGCAGATGCCTGAATCAGATCTTTGCTATGGAATCACATCTACCAGCACTCCCACATACAGAGCATCCCCAGGAGCTTTTCATGTCACATTTATGTAGCCCTGTACTCTAATTATCTACTGTAATGAATAAGACAATGAGGGATGCGAAGAAATGGACTCCACATTCCCCCACAGAGAATCTCCCAAACTCTTATTTAATGTATGTGCCTAGATAAATGTAACCATCATACAGATTCCAGCTCCAATATCTGTTGGCTTTTCTAGCTTTCTAAAAGGAACACGAGTATGCTGACACCTGTCAAAGCAAAAACTGGAAATTATTTTCCGCGGTGCAATTTCATCAGCAACAGCTGTGGGGAATATTATTAGAAAAGACTGTTGGTCTTTAATAATTTCCACTGAATCTCTCTGTCTATCAAGTGGTTACTGCATTCATGTACTGCATGCCATACGCACACAAACTGGCAGTGTGCGAGATCGGCGGGACTTTACTCATGACGTCAGTTGTGGTCAGCTAAGGAAGCCAAAAAAAAAAAAAAAAAAAAACAGAACTAGAGCTTACTATTATTTTAACAGGGATATTGACTTACTGGAATTAAAGAGAGGCTGCACTGAGTTTGACTCTAAAACAACTCAGCGCAATTTGGTTCCCAGAAAAAAGGGGATCAACCTTGTGGGATTTTATATACCAAGCAAATGAGACTGTGGAAAACAACAGATGTTGTTCAGAAGCAGCTTCCTGTGTGTTGACATCTCATCCTGACCAGACAGAAACAGCACCTGCTTTACACTGCCTGGATAGTCTTTCTTTTTTTACAGTACATCTAATAAGTGGGGGAGGCAGTGACATAAACATAATACAGGATATATATATAGCATTTAACCACTTTCTCAGAAGAAGCTTACTATCGTTTTATCCATGAGTTCAAAATGAGAGTTCTCTTGAATTCTATATATCGATGGCAGCAAGAGTCAAAAAAGGCAAACACCATAAAGCCATGTACTATTTTCAGCTGATTTTCTTAACAGAACAGATTCTAAGAACTGACTATCATTTTTATCACTTTGAATGAAAAAAATACTGTAGAACTAGTAATTATTAATTAATCCCTTTTAGGGGATAGTGAATTACCTATTGTACCTTATTGAAAACCGATGTGATATCTCTTTTTGAAATGAACATCGGTATATAAAAATCGTAAATAAAAAAAAATCATAAATAATAATAAATATTCTTTGATTTTCGTAGCAATTTTCCAGATCTAATCTTTGCACCTACACAGGGAAGACAATTTTGAAAGGTTTTTACCCAGGCAAACACATATTCACAGCCCCTGAGGGTGGAGGAGAAGGAATCATAGTCCTTGCACAATGGTGACACCTAGTGGCCAGATTTAGGGCCCATGATTACTACATTTATTTATTTAGAAACTTTTATATACCGGTATTAGTGGGGACATCATACCGGTTCACATATTAACAAAAGGCTTGGAAAATACATTTCAACAGGGAAGGAGAACTGGGCGGGGGGTTAACCAGAGGCAGTATGGAAAGACTAGATTAAAACAAGAAATCATAACAAGAAAGTAACAATTTACAAAGTAATTATCTCCTTAATATAAGGAAAGGGCGGTCACCTGGGGGGGTGAGAGCTATAGTGAGGAGGGGAGGAACTATTCTGGGTAGACTTGGTTGAACAGAAATGTTTTTAGTTTCTTTTTTAATTTGATTGCACATGGTTCAAGGCGCATGTGGGCAGGTAGGGAGTTCCAGAGAGCCGGACCGGCAATGGAGAGGGCACAGTCGCGGGTGGAGGAAAGATGAGCTGCTTTCAAGGAAGGTACATGAGGGTACCTTTGCTGGCAGATCTGGTAGCTCGAGTGGACAGGGGGGCAGTGAAGGGGAGGTCGAGCCAGTTGGAGTTGTGGGTGTGGATAGACTTGTGTATTATAGTCAGAGTTTTGTAGTGTATACGGGAGAGGATGGGGAGCCAATGTAGATCCTTGAGGATAGGGGTAATGTGTTCGTGTTTACGTGTGTTAGTGATGAGTCTTGCAGTGGCATTTTGCAACAATTGGAGAGGTTTTATCGAGGATAAGGGGAGCCCTAGGAGGAGGGCATTGCAGTAGTCTAGCTTGGAGGTGAGGGTGGCTTGGATCACTGTGCGGAGATCTTGGGTGTATAGCAGGGGTCGGAGTTTCTTAAGAACGTTGAGTTTGAAGAAGCCTGCTTTGAGGATAGAGTTGATGTGTGGTTTCATGCTAAGATTGGGATCAAGAAGAACTCCGAGGTCCCTAACGGAGGGTTGAACTGTGAGGAGGTTAAGTTTGGGTTCATTAGGCAGGAGGTCGGGGGGTTGCGAGGAGATGTGGAGGAGTTCCGTTTTTTCGTGTTGAGGGCAAGCTGAAGGTTGGTGAGGAGGGAGTTGATGGCTGCAAGGCAATTTTCCCAGTGCTCCAGGGCGTCGGATATAGAGTTCTGAATGGGAATGATGATCTGAACATCATCAGCATAGAGATAGAATTTGAGTTTAAGGTCGGAGAGGAGCTGGCAGAGGGGGGTGAGGTAAACATTGAAGAGGGTTGAAGAAAGTGATGAGCCTTGTGGGACTCCTTGTTTTAAAGGGTATGAGGCAGATAGGTTGTTTCCAATTTTAACAGAGAACTTTCTGTTTGAGAGATAGGATTTGAACCAGGCGAGTGCTATTCCTGAGATGCCGATGCTTTCTAGCCGTGTCAGGAGGTGGTGGTGGCTGATGGTATCAAATGCCGCCGAAATATCGAGGAGGGCAAGTAGGGAGCTGTGGCCTTGGCCCAAGCCTCTGAGGAGATAGTCGGATAGGGAAAGGAGTAAGGATTCGGTATTAAAGTGTTTCCTGAAGCCAAATTGGGAAACATGGAGGATAGCATGATTTTCATGGTAATCCATGAGTTGTGAATTAACAACATTTTCCATTAGCTTGGAAATAAAAGGGAGGTTGGAGATGGGGCGGAAATTGGAGGGGTCTTTTGGGTCTAGGGAGGGTTTCTTAAGGAGGGGTTTGACAACAGTGTGCTTGAGTGAATCTGGGACCATCCCATGGGTGAGGGAGCAGTTGATAATATCTGATATGGCTCTGGCTATGCTGTTGGGGATGGCTATTAGAGCTTTGGTAGGGATGGTGTCGTAGGGGTGAGAGGCTGGCTTAAGTTTTTGAATGAGGCTTATGATTTCTTTGGAGGAAGTAAAGTCAAGAGTGGCCATTGTGGGTTGGGATGAAGAGGGGACAGAGGGTAGGTTGGTGGGGGAACAGAGATTGGAGAGGGGAAATCTGGAGAGGAGGTTGGAGATTTTACTTTGGAAGTAGTTGGCCAGTTCTTCACATTTGGCTGCAGCCTCAGAGTCTGGTATGGTAGGTGGGATAGGGGTGGTGAGGCTTGCGACATAGGAGAAAAGCACTTTGGGGTTTAATTTATAGTAGTGGATTTTTTTTTGCATAGAAGTCTCGCTTGTGTTTGAGGGTAGATAGTCTGTAGTTGTGTAAGGCTGTTTTGTAGCTGGAGGAATGTTGCGGGGTTGGGTCCTTGCGCCATTTTCTCTCTTTTTGTCTGAGATTGCTTTTTAGGATTTTTAGCTCTTGGGTGTACCAGGGCTTGGAGGGTTTCGCAGAGGTATTTATGACTCGTTCGGAGAGTGGGCATAGCTTATTGGCAATGTCTTCTGTAAGGCTATTCCAGGACGCTAAGGCTGTGTCGGGGTCTGAGCAAATTAGTCTTGGTAGGGAAGAGGCTAATGCGTCTGTTAGTTCGTCGCTGGGGCAAGTTTTTCTAGATATTATGGTAGTGTGAGAAGTATGGTTACTTGGAAGGGGTTTCTTCGCAGAGAGTGGGCCTTCAATGAGGCAGTGGTCGGACCAAGGCACTGGGGTGCAGGTGGGTGTGTTGGTGGTCTGGAAGCTAGAGTTGATAAACATCAGGTCCAACGTATGACCAGCTTTGTGGGTTGGAGATGCTATGATTTGTCGGAAGCCTATGGCAAGGAGGGATTGAATGAAGGTTTCGCATGATGCAGTGGGGGGGAGAGAATCAACTTGAAGATTAAAATCTCCGAGGATGATGGAAGGGGTATCGGTTTTTATCCATTCTACAACAAATTCAATTAGGGGAGAGGGGTTGGACTCAAGGATGGTGGGGGGGGGGGGAGCGCAGACTAGACAGATTTGCAGGGCAGCTGCCCTAAAAAGACCTATTTCGAGTTTGGGTGGGGCAGCTATGCTGATGGGTTTAAGGTTCAGGTATTTCTTGGCTGCTAGGAGGAGTCCTCCTCTTTTTTTGGGTCGGTGGATGGGGAAGATGTCATAAAGGGTAGATGGGAGTTGGTTTATGAGGACGGTGTCTGAGTCTTTAAGCCATGTTTCTGTGACTCTGTCAAACTATCTCAAGGAGTACCACAGGGTTCATCCCTCTCTTCTACACTCTTTAATATATACCTCCTCCCCCTCTGCCAACTCCTCTCGAAACTGGGTATCCAGCACTTTATATATGCTGACGACGTGCAGATACTCATCTCGATTCTGTATTTAAATGAAAAAGATTCTCGATTCTGTATTTAAATGAAAAAGAAATAAAAAGGGCACCTAAAACGCACACGGGAGGTCCAAAAGTGCTTCCTTAGCACTATCTGTTTTATAGCATAGGACATATAGCATCGTTCGTGCAACGAAATTCTGTTAAAGGGGCATATCTGTCAAAAGACTAAAGACATGGATATTCATACAAGCATTCCCGGACTCAAACTGATATATCTCATCCTCGCCAATCCTTATCTCCAACTACACCATGATTAACCATCTCCATTATTGTTTACATGTTTGAATTAATAACCTGTCCTTTCTCTTCTTTCTCTGCCAAGTTCCAATCTCCCTGTTATATGTAACTGCATTTTCTGCACCACTGTTTTTAGTTTATGTTTACGATGCACCCCTGTTCTATGTGAACCAGCATGATGGGACTGCGTTCTCGAATGCCGGTATATAAAAACCCAAAATAAAAATAAAAATACCACAGGGTTCATCCCTCTCTTCTACACTCTTTAATATATACCTCCTCCCCCTCTGCCAACTCCTCTCGAAACTGGGTATCCAGCACTTTATATATGCTGACGACGTGCAGATACTCATCCCTATTAATGATTCCATTGCAAACGCAATGAAGATCTGGAACTCTGCACTATCTGAGATAAACAAACTGCTCTCCAATAATTTCCTTGCTCTCAATACTAACAAAACAGAGCTACTCATTCTCTCCCCTCCTAACAACCCCTCACGCAGTCTCTCCCCCACACCCTCACTACCCAGTTGCCCTCCTACCCTACTAGTCCGCAACCTTGGCATTATGATAGACGATCAATTTAATCTCAAAAAATTCATTTCAGCCACCATAAAAAGTGGATTCTTCAAACTCCACACCTTGAAGAGAATCAAACCTCTTCTTCATACCTCTGACTTCCGCACAGTTCTGCAAGCTATGATCCTGTCCAAACTTGATTATTGCAACGCTATCCTCCTAGGCTTACCAAAAAATACCCTACAACCCCTACAGTTATTACAAAACGCTGCAGCACGCATCCTTACCAACACTCACCGTCATGACCACATTACTCCCGTCCTTCAATCATTACATTGGCTCCCCGTAACCTCCAGGATAGTATATAAAGTACTCACGCTCATACACAAAGCCATTCATAACCATGACATGCAATGGTTCCCTGAACACCTCCTGCTTCACACTCCAACAAGACCCACAAGAACGCATCACCTGGCCAAACTCCAGATACCCTCTCCAAAGTTCATGAAGCATACCACCTTTAGAGAGCGATCTTTCATCATCGCAGGAACCGCCCACTGGAATAAAATGCCTTCCCAATTACGCCAGGAACCTTGCCACAAAAAATTCAAGCACAATCTTAAAACATGGCTGTTCAAACTAGCATACCCTGACTAACGAACTGACTTTCCCCTAAGATATGACATGACCGCCCAACCGACCGCCCACCTGACCCGGGCCCTTTCTCTTTTCTCTCTTTTCTCTCCCTACCAAATTGACCCTCGCCCCCGCTATCTCCTCTCCCCTCCTCCCAACCTCTATAGGTCTTCTCCTCGTCTTCCCCTTCCATCTATTACTTCACCCTGCTAATTATCCTGATTGCTTTATATAACTTTATTGTTAAAACTAACAAGTACATTTGTATATATTTCTCGTATTATCATCCCCTGCCCTATTAACCGCTACCTGTTAATGTTATTATTGTAAAGCTTGTTGCTAAGTTATTATTATTATTATTATTATTGTAAAGCTTGTTGCTAAGTTATGTTACATTGTGAACCGAGGTGATGTTTTGCAAACGTGCCTCGGTATATAAGAAACCCTTAAATAAATAAATAAATAAATGTCTGGTGTGCAGTCCGTGAGTAGGTCATTGAGGATTGGTGTCTTTTTGGATAGGGATTGAGCGTTAATGAGTATAATGGAGAGGGTGGTGAGACCGAGGAATTGGGTCAGAGGTGAGGTGAGGATGGGGATAAGGGATTTGCGGAGGGGAGTGGGGGTGGCGGGGAAGGAGGGGAGGGGGAGGTAGTCTGGTGAGTGGGTGGTGGATGCGAGGAATTGCGTAGGCAGCCATATTGGAACCACTAGTAGTCAGGTGGGGTAATGTAGTGGGGATGTGGGAGGTGAGAAGGAGGAGGGTAGTGAAGAAGGGTGCAATATGGAGTAGTAGTTGATATACAGTGCAGCAAGTTACATTCAATGAAATAATGTACATATGGCAACAGGTATGTAGAACAGAGTAGAAGCACTTTGAATTGCTCACCGAGTGGCGAGTGTCCGTGTTGAGTGACAGTAGTAGTAGAAAGTTGTGAGGGAGATAGTCCCGTAGCAAGCTGTTCAGTTTGTAGCTGCGAAGAACTTTCTCTGCAGCGGCGTCTTTCTTTCTTTCTCCCGATCGGCGTCTCTCTCTCTCTCTCTCTCTCTCAGGCTGTGGGTCCTTCACAGGATCAGTGGCGGTGGAGGGTAGGTTTTGATGCGGCACTTAGGTGCGGCACGAAGGGGCGCACAAAGGGGCGGGCCCCTTTGTCGCCCTCCTTCGGCGCGTGACGCCTAGATTAGTGGGTTATTTTTAAAGCCCAGCGCGGGCTGCCTTGATAGGCCAGCTGTGGCTTCTTTCAATTGGTCAGGGTCCGGTGGAGGCGGGGCAAAGGCCCGAAGAGGACAGCGATCTGGCTGCGGGCTGCGTGCAGGGACGGAAGGCACAGAATGGCCTCGTGGTCGGCGAGAGGACCTGCAAGGGGTAGGAGTGCAAAATTGCTAGGCCTTACCCCGGTGGGTCCTCGGCGCCGATCGCGCAGGCCCTCCCTCCTATCGCTCCGTTGCAGGAAATCAAGAGAGCAGCGACGTCTCCATGGGTTTTCTTAAAGCCCAGCGCGGGCTGCCTTGATAGGCTGGCTGTGGCTTCTTTCAATTGGTCGGGGTCCGGTGGAGGCGGGGCAAAGGCCCGAAGAGGACGGCGATCCGGCTGCGGGCTGCGTGCAGGGACGGAAGGCACAGAATGGCCTCGTGGTCGGCGAAAGGACCAGGTTCTTATGGCCCGCATTGGCAACTGTTGGAAACAGGATGCTGTTCTTGATGTATCCTTGGTCTGACCCAGTATGGCATGTTCTTATGGGTATCTCCTTTTCTGAACTTTTAAGCAACTTAAGGTGCCAGAAAAAAATATACTATCAGTTTCCAACTTCTTCCTGGGTGAACATGCTGTCGCTGTTTCCTCAATCAATTCGCGATAGCAGAGCAAATATTCTCAGTGACTTTGAATCAGAGGAGCTTCTACTCAGTATGGAGAATTTCCTCACTCATTGTGTTCCGTAGTTATCGTGGATGCCCTGGAATCTTCATGCTGCATTATGAGCATGAGCATTACAGTGGGAGCCCATGTGATGGCCTCCACCCAGAACTGTCATTGTAATAACTGGACTGAAGATGGGAGGGGATGCAAAATAAGGGGGGGGGGGGGGGGAAATTCTACAGATAATTCTGAATGAAGTCTCATGGGACAAGAACCCAGACCTGGTTCTGAATGAGCTGGATGCCCAAACGAGCAGGAGGAAATGACAAGGTCAAATAAAGAAAAAAATTCAGCTATACTATCTATTCACCAGAGACTCAATTTGAAATAGGAAAGTACACTGGCAAGTTTGCAGCTATCAATATTGCCCACTACTACAAAGTCAACAATTCTCACATCATCATTTAATTCTGAAAAATATAAAGGCATGTACAGATTTGAATAGGGACTTGTTTGGGGACTTTGAATAAAAATATTTACAATCTTAACTTCAGGGTCTCTGCATAACTTAGCACATTCATGCAACAGGGATTTACTTGGTTTTCTAAGACCTGCACTCGCTGACTGCATTCTTTCTCTCATTTAAACATCTCCTCCTCTCATTATCCCTTTAGGATATGTACTCTTGATGACATCATATACATCTTGAAAAGGAATGGAGAGGATTTCACTGAGCATGCCTCCTCTACTGGAGTCAATATGCAGTGTGGGCATGAAGCTAAAATATTTAAGAACATAAGAACATGCCATACTGGGTCAGACCAAAGGTCCTTTAAGCCCAGCATTCTGCCTCCAACAGTGGCCAATCCAGGACATAAGTACCTGGCTGTTGTGCCCGTCAGTCTCAGACGGCTTCGACCTCTGTGCCTCACCTCTGTGCCTCACCTCTGTGCCTCACTTTTCTTCATGCCGCTCTCTCCAGCGTCCACGGAATAGCAACGGCGACGGTGTTCACCATGATTTTCCTGAGGGCCTCCTAAGGTGCGTGCGCGCACGCCAGCCATGTCTTTATCTACGTCATGGCGGAAACCTCGGGAGCATCTCCTCCAAGTGATGTCATCACATCCTGGTATTTAGCCTGCCCTTCGTTTGCTAACAAACTGAGTTGGTAAGGAATGGACTGCCTCCGGTCTAAGCTGCTCTGCCGCTTCCCAGCTGCCGCAGGAAGCTCTCTCTGCCCTTCGGGGTAATTCTTCACTAACCTGGGTACCCGCTCCTTAGGGGCCCTTCTGCTCTATTTCAGGTACCTATCTTGGGACTCCGGGTACTCGCTCCTCGAGGGCCTGCTTTCCCTAATCTGGTGCCTGCCACTGAACAACTTCTGCCTGCCAGGACTTCAACAATACAGCTTTCTACTTCAGTGAGTACTAACCCTTTCAGTCTGTCTCATCTTCAGCTTCAGAGCTCTGTATCTCCATCTGGGACCTGTTCCTGCTATGCCACGCTGCCTATCCTACTCGAGTGTGAGACTGGTCTCCTCGGCTGAAGACCCCTGGACTACTTCATTGGGTTACCTTCACTGCTGCCCGCTCCCCAGGCAGTACCATCGAGCTGTACAATAAAGACAACTTCTCTGTGTTTGCGTGTATAGAGTCTAGCCTGGTACTGCGGTTCCTCACGGGGCTCCTCCCCGTGAGAGTGGCCATCACCACAGTACCCAAGAATCCACTCCAACACCTCATAACCATAACAGATTGCTAACTCCATAGCACACCACTTTGCAGGCCATTCCGGGCCTGGCCCAGCGAATCTCCAAACAACAGAATTTGTTAGACAACTTGACTGTTGCCTTTAATCAGCTATACGCACAGATGAATGCTCCAGCTGCTGCAGGTAAAGAAGTTACACTGCCAGAAGTGACGGTCAAGTCTATAGTGCCTCTATCTGCTCCGACATGCTTCACGGGTGAAGTTTGGAAGTGAAGAGGATTTATTAATCAATGTTGCATGCACTTTTCTCTGCAACCTCACCATTTCCCTACAGCGTATGCCAAGACTACCTATATCCTTTCGTATCTGGATGAAAGAGTGCTGGCTTGGGCCTCACCGCTGTGGGAGCGCAATGATGACCCTATCCTGAATGATCTTGCCGGGTTTCTTGAACTGTTTAAGTCAGTATTTGATGACCCTGCCCTGTACTCAATAGCAGGATCAGCTTTGGTTCATCTAAAACAGGGTAACAAACCTTTACCAGACTTCGCCATTGAATTCAAGATGTTGGCTTCTGAATTACATTGGGACCCTAGGTGCCTGAAAACCCTATTTTTTGAAGGCCTGAACTCCTGGTTGAAAGATGAACTGGTGACTCGTGAGATGCCCGCGACCTTAGCGGAACTTATGCAGTTGGCAGCAAAGATTAATCACCGAATTCGCAACAAAGTTCAAGAGGTCAAGAGTCCTAGAAGACCATTTCAGGGAGAGATTCGTGCCAAGTCTGTACCCAGGCCTACACCCCCAGGGCCTTCTGCTGGTGAAGAAGAACCAATGCAATTAGGCCGCAGTCATTTGACTTCTAAAGAGAGACGAGTCCGAAAGAGGTTGGAACTATGCATGTATTGTGTCAAGCTGGTCATGCTGTACAAACATGCCCTATATGTCCGGGAAACTGGCAGACCTAAGTCCTGTGGGAGGACTCTTCTTAGGTTTAACTGCACCCTCTCCTCCACTCTCTCCTCCAGTATCCTTAATCTGCGGGCCTTTAGAATATCAGACCCTTGCCTTAGTAGACTCTGGGGCAGGGAGAAATTTCATTTTGAAAAGTCTAGTGGAACATTTGCAGATCCCTTCCACCACTATGATGCCTCCATTGCTATTGTCCTCTATTCATGGAGAGCCCTTACCGGGTGAAGTAACTCTGCTTACACAACCAATGAGCTTATGTACCGGTGCTCTTCATACAGAGACTATTTCCTTCTTTGTGCTAGAGAAGGCCATGCACCCTTTGGTACTTGGGCTACCATGGCTGCAGAAACACATGCCACAATTCAACTGGACCACTTTGGAGCTTTCACGTTGGGGTCCAGACTGTCATGGCAAATGCTTAATGGAAGTCTCTCCAATACCATGCATGCCAACTACCCCACTGTTGCCTGGGTTGCCGCCTCAATATGCATCTTACCAAGATGTATTCTCAAAAGAAGCTGCTGATGTGTTACCTCCACACAGATCATACGAATGCACAATTAATTTGAAGCCAAATATGGAACCACGCAAAAGAAGGGTCTACCTCCTCTCTGTAGTGGAGAATAAGGCGATGTCGGAGTACATCCAGAAGAATCTCCAGAAAGGCTTCATAAGACCTTCTAAGTCTCCTGCCGGCACAGGATTTTTCTTTGTGGGGAAAAAGGACGGAATGTTACATCCGTGCATTGACTACAGAGGTCTGAATGAGATCACCATGAAGGACCGCTACCCTTTACCATTCATCTCGAAGCTATTTGATAGGTTGCAGGGAGCCAAGATATTCTCCAAGCTTGACCTCAAAGGAGCATATCATTTAGTTCATATCCGCTCTGGCGATGAATGGAAGATGGCTTTTAATACCCGGAATGGACACTTTGAAAACCCGGTGATACCCTTCGGCTTGTGCAACGCCCCGGCTGTCTTCCAAAAGATGATGAACGATATTCTGTGTGATTTACTCTACCAATGTGTCATTGTCTACTTGGACAACATCTTAAGTTCTGCAGAGACTTCACGAGAACCGCTTGTACACCAAATTGTCTAAATGTGAATTTCATAAAGAATCCGTGCCCTTCTTAGGTTACATTATCTCAAACAATGGTTTCCAAATGGATCCTCAGAAGCTTGAGAGTATTCAAAAATGGCCACAGCCCACGGACCTAAAAACTCTATGATTTTTGGGATTTACCAATTACTATCAGACCTTTATTAAAAATTATTCGTCATTGACTGTTCCATTAACAGCAATGACAAAGAAGGGAGCCAACGCTGCTACTTGGTCTATGGAAGCTGTGACTGCGTTCCAGAAGTTAAAAGACACCTTTCAAAGCAAACCATGTCTCCGCCATCCGGACCCTACTCGACCCTTCATTGTTGAATTCGATGCCTCTGATGTAGGTGTAGGGGCCATGCTAAGCCAGACCGGTGATTCAAAGATCTTGCACCCCTGTGCATTCTTTTCCCGATGCTTCTCACCAGCGGAGAAGAACTACGGCATTGGGGATAAAGAACTGTTGGCAATAAAAATGGCATTTGAAGAATGGCGCCCCTGGCTTGAGGGTGCATAACATCAGATTACTGTTTAAACTGATCACAAAAATCTGGAGTACCTCCATCACGCTCAACGCCTCAACCATAGACAGGCGAGGTGGTCCCTGTTCTTCAACAGATTTGACTTTTTGCTGAAATATCGCCCTGGTGACAAGAATGTCAGAGCAGACGCATTATCTCGCTCTTTCCTCTCAGAGGACGTACCTGATGAACCCCAGCATATTATTGACCCAAAGAGAGCGGTTCTCTCAGCTACACATCCTGTATCCCCAGGCAAGACCATTGTACCCTGCAATCTAAAAAAAAAATTGCTAAGATGGGCTCATGATTCGAAACTGGCCGGACACCCTGGTCAACGGCAAACACTTGCCAAGCTACAAAAGTACTATTGGTGGCCCACCATGAAAGTAGACACTCTAGCTTACGTAGCCTCCTGTTCCAACTGTGCCAGACAGAAACCTTCACCCGGACGTCCTTGGGGCCTGCTTCAACCCTTGCCAGCACCGGATGAGCCCTGGACCCATATTGCAACAGATTTTGTGGTGGACCTTCCACTTTCTGGAGGTAACAATACCATTTGGGTTACAGTGGATCAATTTTCAAAGATGGCTCACTTTGTGGCTCTTCCTGGCTTGCCATCAGCCATGGAACTTGCTAAGCTATTCATCAGTCACATCTTTCGCCTACATGGTGCTGCGTCCGTCGGTGCTAGACGGCCTCGCCCCACTTGCCTCTCCTTGTTCATGGCTCCTCCCGCATCCTTGGGGAAAATGGATGCCGCCGCGTCTACAAGCCAACCTCTCCGGTGTCCCCGGAATGGCTATGATGCTGCCTCCCGCCATGCTCCTCCCAAGGGCCTACTAGGGTGCCAGCGTGCATGCCACCCACATCTTTATTCCTGCATTGTTGCGAACCTCGGGGGCATTCCCCTCTACTGACGTCACGCCATCCGGGTATATAGCCTGTACTTTGTTGCTAGCTTGTTGAGTTAGCAAAGGATTGATTTCGGCTGGTTCTAAGCTACTCTGCCGCTTCTGTGCTGCCGCTGGAAGCTCCCTCTCTGCCCTTCGGGGTATTGCTAACCTGGGTACCCGCTCCTTGGGGGCCCTCTGCTTTATTTCAGGTGCCTTACAAGGATCAGGTACTCGCTCCTCGAGGGCCTGCTCTCCCTGCCTCAGTGCCGCTACCCAACTTCTTCAAACTGGTGGAATTGCATACCAACAGCAGCCATCTAGTGAGTAATCTCTCAGTCTATCTCATCCACAGTACTGCCTTGCTGGGAAACCTGCACCGGAATCCCCCTTTACCAATGGGGTGAGAAGATTCCCCTCTGCCGAGGGTCCTGAAACTGCTACATCCAGACTACCTCACTATTGCCACCTCTGGTGGTACACCTCAAGCTCTTTAATAAAAGAACTAAACTCTGTGTTTGTGCATCTGCGTTTAGCCCAGTACTGTGACGCCTCACGAGGCTCCTCCCCGTGGGGGGTGGTCATCTGCCACAGTACCCAAGAATCCACCCAAACAACGCTTAACCATAACACATGCGTCCGGAGAAGAACACATGGTTCTTCTCCGGACGCAGCACGGCGGAGCAGTGAAGCAGGGCATGCGCGATCGGCGCCGGAGACCCGCCGGGGTAAGGCCTGATTTTTCACTTACCCACGGCCGCCTCCGACCCCAACCATGAGGCAGCCCCTGCCGGCCTCCGTCGAACCGAGACGCTGACGACATCCGTCTCACCTCCCTCCGCCTCCGAGGGGCACGCCGACCACCTTCAGCCAATCAGGGGACAGCCCTGATTGGCCTTTAAATTCAAAGATCTCCCGGACTGAGCCCTCTTCTCCGGACGCAGCACGGCGGAGCAGTGAAGCAGGGCCTGCGCGATCGGCACCGGAGACCCGCCGGGGTAAGGCCTGATTTTTCACTTACCCACGGCCGCCTCCGACCCCGACCACGAGGCAGCCCCTGCCGGCCTCCGTCGAACCGAGACGCTGACGACATCCGTCTCACCTCCCTCCGCCTCCGAGGGGCACGCCGACCACCTTCAGCCAATCAGGGGACAGCCCTGATTGGCCTTTAAATTCAAAGATCTCCCGGACTGAGCCCTCTTCTCCGGACGCAGCACGGCGGAGCAGTGAAGCAGGGCCTGCGCGATCGGCACCGGAGACCCGCCGGGGTAAGGCCTGATTTTTCACTTACCCACGGCCGCCTCCGACCCCGACCACGAGGCAGCCCCTGCCGGCCTCCGTCGAACCGAGACGCTGACGACATCCGTCTCACCTCCCTCCGCCTCCGAGGGGCACGCCGACCACCTTCAGCCAATCAGGGGACAGCCCTGATTGGCCTTTAAATTCAAAGATCTCCCGGACTGAGCCCTCTTCTCCGGACGCAGCACGGCGGAGCAGTGAAGCAGGGCCTGCGCGATCGGCGCCGGAGACCCGCCGGGGTAAGGCCTGATTTTCACTTACCCACGGCCGCCTCCGACCCCGACCACGAGGCAGCCCCTGCCGGCCTCCGTCGAACCGAGACGCTGACGACATCCGTCTCACCTCCCTCCGTCTCCGAGGGGCACGCCGACCACCTTCAGCCAATCAGGGGACAGCCCTGATTGGCCTTTAAATTCAAAGATCTCCCGGACTGAGCCCTCTTCTCCGGACGCAGCACGGCAGAGCAGTGAAGCAGGGCCTGCGCGATCGGCGCCGGAGACCCGCCGGGGTAAGGCCTGATTTTTCACTTACCCACGGCCGCCTCCGACCCCGACCACGAGGCAGCCCCTGCCGGCCTCCGTCGAACCGAGACGCTGACGACATCCGTCTCACCTCCCTCCGCCTCCGAGGGGCACGCCGACCACCTTCAGCCAATCAGGGGACAGCCCTGATTTGGCCTCCTAATTTAAATTGAGAGACACCCAGGCGTCGCGCGCCTAGCGTCGCGCGCCTAAGGAGCTCAACAAAGGAGCCTGCTCCTTTGTGCGCTCCTTAGTGCACTCCCTATTAGAGGGACCAGCCCGAGACCCATTCCTCCCATTAGGAGGCCTTTAATAGAGCAAAGGAACCGAAGCTACCCAACTACCATTCTAGCATGTTATCTATCAACCTAATCATCGGAGGCCGGAATATAATAGTCCTCGATGTAACTGCTTGTGACCAGAATCATCCCAGCAACCAGTCAGGCAACCACTCAAGCTTACAGAGGACAGAGCACTCTACCAGCCAAACCCACTAACTTACAAACACCTTCAGCATTTTCATCCAAACATCTACCCTTACAGACAGACACCTCTATCTCACCCACCCTCAGACACCTCTTGAATTTCTACAGACTCAATCCTTTGGGCCTCCAAACCCGGACCCAATCAATCCGTATCTCAAAACAAACCTACCAGAACCACTCTCACCATGCTCACTTTTAATATCCCTATCATCCACAACCAAAGGCGAACCCCCTTAACTAACATCACCAACAGCTTACAAAAAAGAATCATCCCTATTACGACATCACCATTGAACCAACTACTAAGCCTCACGCTACTCTCAGTAACTCTCATCAATGCGCAATCCTTAACGAAGAAGACACATATCCTCAATGATTACCTCTTGGATAGCAACCCAGACATCTGTGCCATCACAGAAACCTGGTTAAAAAACTCGGACATTGCCTTAACCAATCAACTACCAATTCAGACATACGACATCTTCACCTTCCATAGACTCAAAAAAAGAGGAGGCGGACTTCTTCTAGCCACGAAGAAAGAACTCAGATTGACTGCGCATACTATCAAGACAGAATCCAAATTAGAATTGGGTCTAGTCAAATCTAAACAACTACAAATTCTGTTAGTCTACGCTCCCCCGGGAGTTCTAGAAACGGACCCATCACCCCTCGTAGAATCCATCGTGAAACATATTAATGCAGACATCCCAACAATAATTATGGGGGACTTCAACCTTCACACAAATGCAATACCTCGCTCTACCAACTGTGAAGCTCTCCTCACCACCCTCGGCGTGATGGGATTCACTCAGACCATCAACAGCCCCACACATAAAGCTGGTCACACCCTGGATCAAATATTCATCAATTCTAATTTCACTTGCACAATAGAACCGTCCTGTACACCAATCCCTTGGTCAGATCATTTCCTAATAGAATCTTCCTTTTCCACACTCAAACAGACACACACCTCTCCATACACTTCTACCATTCAATTCAGGAAAACATGTCCTTCTGACATACTCGGCGACCAGCTATCCAAAGAACTCTCCAACCTAGACCTAGCTAATCCGGACTCAGCACTATCCTCTTGGCAAAAGATTACGGAAACAGTCGCAAACAAATGGTGTCCAATAATCTCCAAATCACTCAACCCAATAAAAAAGGGAAACCAACCTTGGTTCTGCTCGGAATTGAAACGAATGAAACAGGATTTACGCCAGAAAGAAAATAGATGGCGCAAAACCCCAAATAAAACAACCTTCTCATCATACAAGGGACTCTTAAATCAATACAGGATCGCTATTCTACAGAAAAAGAAGGAATACTACGCAAACAAAATACACCATTTTCAATACGATGCCCAGGCCTTATTCGCCTACGTATCACAAATCACTAAATCAACCTCACCACCTATTCCAGATGAACAAGCTCTCTCAAAAGCTATAGAACTCGCTTCTTACTTCCAACAGAAGATCTTAAATACCCTCGCCCTCCTTCCTACAAATACAACCCCCCTCAAGTCAGGTGAGAATTCCAATTCTCTAAATAGACCCAAATTTGACTGTTTCGAATCAATCTCCACCAAAGAGATTGAATCCCTTCTAAAAAAACTGAAACCTGCTAGCCATCCAGCTGACAACATCCCATCGAGACTCCTGCTTCTAATCCCTAACTTGATCTCAGGACCTCTGACCTGCATAATAAACAGCCTCCTATCCCAAGGAAGCTACCCAGACATCCTAAAAACCGCTTCACTCAAGCCCCTCCTCAAGAAACACAATTTAGACCCTAATGTTCCAGCAAATTTCAGACCCATCTCTAACCTCCCTTTTGTCGCTAAATTAACGGAGAAATTGGTAAACACACAGCTTTCTGACTACCTGGAAGACCACAAGATCCTACACCCTTCGCAATATGGTTTCCGGAAATCACGCAACACAGAAACCCTCCTCATCTCACTAACAGACCATATTATTATGGGGTTAGATAAAGGACATTCCTTTTTACTAGTCTTGTTAGACATTTCGGCGGCTTTCGACACCGTCAATCACACCATCCTGTTGGATCGCCTAGCAGATATCGGCATCTCGGGATCTGCGTACAACTGGTTCAAGTCCTTCCTCAGTAATAGGACTTACAAAGTCAAAATCAATAATAAAGAGTCTCCCCTAACAAAATCTAATCTTGGCGTACCACAAGGATCCTCTTTATCCCCAACCCTCTTCAACATATACCTCCTCCCCCTCTGCCAAATGTTAAGATCTCAATCTAATTCATTATCTGTACGCAGACGACGTACAGATTCTAATCCCCATAACAGATTCAATAGCAAAAGCGCTCACCCATTGGAATAACTGCCTACTTTCCATCACCAATCTACTCAATAGCTTAAACTTGGTCCTTAACGCTTCTAAGACAGAGCTTCTCCTCATCTCCTCAAATGATAATATCCATCAACCAACATCATTCAACGCTCACATCACATGTAAACAGGTGAGAGATCTTGGGGTGATTCTAGACAACCGACTAAACCTCAGGAAAATGGTCAATACAACAACGAAAGATTGCTTTTACAGATTACAGGTCCTAAAACGACTTAAACCTCTCTTATTCTTCCACGACTTCAGGACAGTCCTCCAAGCGTTACTGTTCGCCAAAATAGACTACTGCAGCGCCCTGCTACTAGGACTTCCCAAATCCTCTACTAAACCGCTGCAGATGATTCAAAATGCGGCAGCAAGATTGTTAACCAGTACCAGCCGCCACGATCACATATCACCAATTCTCAGGAATCTACATTGGTTACCAGTAAATTACAGAATTCTATACAAATCAATCACCTTAATCCATAAAACTATCCATCATCAACTTCAACTTGACCTGGAAATACCTCTCAAACTCTACTCTTCTATCAGACCAACTAGAGACATGTACAAAGGCACTCTGAATGTTCCCCCCACTAAAGCCTCACGCCTCGTTACGACCAAAGACAGAGCCTTTTCAATAGCAGGCCCATCGATCTGGAACAGTATCCCATCAAACCTCAGACTGGAGCCATGCCTTTTAACTTTCAGAAAAGGACTTAAGACCTGGCTCTTTCAACAAGCCTTCCCTGAACCAGACAATCAATAGTTGGCCTTCATTGCTACTCGGTCTGGCACTCCATTTTTCAATGAAGGAATAAATGGACTCTGAGACATTAAGGTTAAAACACCGTCTTTAAGTTTTTAACTTGTACTTTCTATGGTAAAATTTCTTTTACCGGCCTATCTTCCTTCCAGCTTGTTGCAAGCTTCCAAGTTCTCTCCCCTTGTTGATTGTAATTTTTGACTTATTCCTACTTATTGTTATCTTTCATTTACGTGAATTTGTTACTCTTGTTGTTTTTCCCTTTGTTAAACTGTAAACCGATCCGATATGGTAATTTACTATGAAGGTCGGTATAAAAAACTGTTAAATAAATAAATAAAATAAATAAACATATTGTTTCTGACAGAGGAGCTCAATTTACAGCAAAGTTCTGGAAAGCCTTGTGTAAGAAATTCGACATCACACTTGATTTCACCTCTGCGTATCATCCTCAGTCGAATGGCCAAACTGAGAGAATGAATAGAACTCTCAAACAGTTCCTCCGCGCCTATGTCGGTTCAAGACAGAATGATTGGGCTGAACTGTTGCCCTGGGCTGAATTAGCCATCAATTCGCATCTACTGGATCTACTCCATTTGAAGTGGACTACGGATGACAACCTTTACCACCTTTACCACTTCCACTTTCTGTGTTGTCCCCAGAAGCTCAATCTACTGCCAAAAATATACAGCAGCTCTGGAGAAAGACTAAAGAGATGCTCCAAAAAGCAGGACAAAGAGCAAAGGAAGGCTATGACGCTCACCGAAGCAAGGCTCCTGAATTCCAGCCTGATGATAAAGTTTGGCTTTCTACTAAACATCTGAGACTTAAACTTCCATCTGCTCAATTTGCTCCATGCTTTGTCGGACCCTTTCCTATTCTTCGACGGTTGGGCTCACTCACCTATAGTCTGACTCTCTCCAGCTATGCGGATTCACAATGCATTCCATGTTTCACTGCTGAAACCACTTGTTCTTAGCGAGTTTTCCACAAAGACACCTGAACCTACCCCAGTTGATGCAGAAGACATTGAGTATAAGGTTGATGCCATCCTTGACTTAAGGAAGAGAAGCAGAGTTTGGGAATACCTCCTGTCATGGGAGGGATATGGACCAGAAGAAAACTCTTGGGAACCATTGGCTAATATCATGGACAAAGAGATACTTTGTCAATTTCATCGATCGCATCCTCAAAAACCAAGACCAGGTAGGGGGTCTGAAGGGGGCCCTTCGAAGGAGGGTACTGTTGCATCTGTCGGTCTCAGACGGCTTCGACCTCTGTGCCTCACCTTTCTTCCTTCTCTCTCCTCAAGCCTTGGGAAGATGGATGCTGCTGCATCTTCATGCCGCTCTCTCCGCCATCCCCGGAACGGCAACGGCAACAGTGTTTGCCACCCACGTCTTTATCCACGTCATGGCGGGAACCTCGGGGGCATCCCCTACAAGTGACGTCATCTCATCCTGGTATTTAGCCTGCCCTTTGTTTGCTAACAAACAGGCCAATACAGTAAAGTTCGCGGGAGAGCGGGCGAGCGCCTGCTCTCCTGGCGCACGCACAGGCCAGTGTCCTGTGCACGCGATTCAGTAAACTAAAATATTTAAATTAGGGCCGGTGGTAAAAAGAGGCGCTAGGGACACTAGCGCGTCCCTAGCACCTCTTTTTGGACAGGAGCGGCGGCTGTCAGCGGGTTTGACAGCCGACGCTCAATTTTGCTGGCATCGGTTCTCGAGCCCGCTGACAGCCACGGGTTCGGAAACCGGACACCGGCAAAATTGAGCATCCAGTTTTCAACCTGCGAGCCGATTTCAAATTTATTTTTTTTTAACTTTCGGGACCTCTGACTTAATATCGCCATGATATTAAGTCAGAGGGTGCACAGATAAACAGTTTTTATTGCTTTTCTGTGCACTTTCCCGGTGCCGGCAGAAATTAGCGCCTACCTTTGGGTAGGCGCTAATTTCTTAAAGTAAAATGTGCGGCTTGGCTGCACATTTTTCTTTCTGAATTTCGCGGGAATACCTAATAGGGCCATCAACATGCATTTGCATGTTGCAGGCGCTATTAGGTTCGGGGGGGGGGGGGGGGTTGGACGCGCATTTTCGACACGCTATTACCCCTTACTGAAAAAGGGGTAAAGCTAGCTCGTCCAAAACGTGCGTCCAATCGCGGGTTAACAGTGCGCTCCGCTAACCAAATTGGTAGTGCAATAATAATGGGAGATTTCAATTACCTATATAGAAACACGTGGTATTGAAGAGTTAAACAATCACAACGCTATGAAATTTTATCTTATATATTTAAGGACCATCATACCACCCACAGTGCTCACAAGTCAGACTTGCGTCTCATGCACTTTAACGGGGTCACATTTAATCAATTGGTCCAGATGGAAGGCATCAAAGTTCAATTTTAAGTAATTTTATGAATTTTTTTGCTATATATATTAAAAAAGCAACTTCCCTTGTTTCTGAATTATCGGGGTTACTTGTCCCGTAGCTGTCGGAGAAACTTGTCCGACGCGCGCGTTTCGCCACATAAGCTGCTTCAGAGACATCCGTATTCAAGCTCTCCTGATCCAGCACATCCCCATATCTTTAGCGGGGGTATAAACAAGCGAATTTCATGCAAGGTGCCGAAGGTCCATCGATTTTTCTGAAGTAAAAGGACTTATGGTTATGAAAAGATTTCAGCGATTACAATTTTCTTAAAAATATTTAACGATGTATTTTAGCAAGTGGGAAAAAAGGTTAAGTTAGTCTGACTCACCGGACACCGACACCATCTCTCTGCCCAGTTAATTCTAGCAGTGAGGCGGCTCGGGTCGGTCTGATTTTAAATGCAGCGGTATTTTGTAACCACCTGATAGTCAAGTAATTCCTGATTTCGGCGGGCAATCACCAAAAATGAAACCATTCTATGTCCTTATTTAGGCCACCGGGTGTCACTGATTTCAATTGAAAAATCCACTTTTGTTCACATTGTCTAAGTGTCTGTACACGATTTCCCCCTCTCCAATGTGGGTTAATGATTTCAAGTATTGTCCACTTGATATCATCAAATTCATGCTTGAATTCCTTAAAGTGAGCGACCAAAGGTTCCTCAACTCTATTAGTATTAATGCAGCATTTATGTTCAGTGAGGCGAATTTTAATTTTTCTTTTTGTCATGCCCACGTATACTAAAGGACATGGGCAGAATATCGCATAAACAGCGTGAGTAGAGTGACACGAAAATTCAGGCAGCGCAATTGACTTCCCAGATGCTGTAAAGATGTGTGTTTGAGACGATCTCAAAGGACAAAATTTGCATTTGTCACAAACTTGAATTGGTTGCACACTCAAGATGGGCTTGGAACAATTGGAACGCACAACATGATCGCGAATATTTTTGCCTCGGGAATATGCGACTCGTAGGGGTTGATTGAACAAAGGGTGGATTTGCTGAATGATCCTCCAGTGTGTTTGCATGGCTTTACAGGCGCCCACCCGCCCGCGGCCTAGATTTAACACGCGACCACCGGCCCCCCGGATCCCGCCGGCCGCCTGGACCCACGCGGCCCTCCGACAGGTATTTAAAAATTTTGATTTTTACACTTCCTGGTACCTGTCATTTCAAATGTCATTTGAAATGACAGGTACCAGCGCACCCTGGTTACTGTATAGGCGCTGTATTAAGCGCCTATACAGTAAAATGGGTTACGCGGCCATAACCCTTCCCTACCGCTTTAAAGCCGCGGCATGCATTTGCATGCGATTAGAGGAGAGTATCGGGGAGTTAGTGAAGAGAACTGTGCGTGCGGGGAGGAAGGGTGCGCCTGACACTACCGCACTGTTTCTACCGCGGCCTTACTGGATCATTGCTTCAGTGTTTACTGAAGAGGATGTTGGGGAGATACCCGTTCTGGAGAAGGTTTTCATGGATAACGATTCAGATGGACTGAACCAAATCACGGTGAACCTAGAAGATATGGTAGGCCTGATTGACAAACTGAAGAGTAGAAAATCACCTGGACCGGATGGTATACACCCCAGGATTCTGATGGAACTCAAAAATGAAATTTCAATTAGTATTAGTAAAAATGTGTAACCTATCATTAAAATAATCCATTGCACCTGAAGACTGGAGGGTTGCTAATGTAACCCCAATATTTAAAAAGGGCTCCAGGGGTGATCCGGGAACCTACAGACCAGTTAGCTTGACTTTAGTCCCAGGAAAAATAGTGGAAAGTGTTCTAAATATCTAAATCACAGAACATATAGAAAGACATGATTTAATGGAACAAAGTCAGCATGGCTTTACCCAAGGTAAGTTTTGTCTTACAAATCTGCTTCACTTTTTTGAAGGGGTTAATAAACATGTAGATAAAGGTGAATCGGTAGATGTAGTGTATTTGGATTTTCAGAAGGCATTTGATTAAGTTCCTCATGACAGGCTTCTAGAAAAAGCAAAAAGTTTTGGGATAGGTGGCGATGTCCTTTCGTGGATGACAAACTGACTAAAAGACATGAACCAGAGAGTAGGATTAAATGGACAATTTTCTCAGTGGAGGGGAGTGGGCAGTGGAGTGCCTCACGGATCTGTATTGGGACCCGTGCTTTTCAATGTATTTATAAATGATCTGGAAAGGAATATGACAAGTGAGGTAATCAATTTGCAGATGATATAAAATTATTCAGAGTAGTTAAATCACAAGCGGATTGTGATAAATTGCAGGAAGACCTTGGGAGACTGGAAAATTGGGCATCCAAATAGCAGATGAAATTTAATGTGGATAAGTGCAAGGTGATGCATATAGGGAAAAATAACCCATGCTATAGTTACACAATGTTAGGTTCCATATTAGGAGCTACCACCCAAGAAAAAGATCTAGGCGTCATAGTGGATAACACATTGAAATCATCGGTTCAGTGTTCTGCGGCAGTCAAAAAAGCAAACAGAATGTTGGGAATTATTAGAAAGGGAATGATGAATAAAACAGAAAATGTTATAATGTCTCTGTATAGCTCCATGGTGAGACCACTCCTTACTGTGTGTGCAATTCTGGTCGCTGCATCTCAAAAAAGATACAGCTGTGATGGAGAAGGTATAGAGAAGGGCACTTCAAATTGATAAAGGGGATGGAACAGCTCCCCTATGAGGAAAGACTAAAGAGGTTAGGACTGTTCAGCTTGGAGAAGAGATGGCTGAGGGGGGATATGATAGAGGTGTTTAAAATCATGAGAGGTCTAGAACGGGTAGATGTGAATCGGTTATTTACTCTTTCGGATAATAGAAGGACTAGGGGGCACCCCAATTTTGACTGGGTAAATGTATCATCAGGACATGCTATAGAGATAAAATCATGTACTGGATTCCCTGAATCACAGGATATGGAACAGTTAGTGGCTGAAAAGAATTTAAGGCCTCTAATCAGTAGCATTTTAGCTTCTAATGAAGAGGTGGAAGAGAAAGATGATACTGACAGGGCTGAGATTATATCATAGCAAAGGGGAAGATCAACTCCAAGCTTGAACCCCCTTCCCCCAAATAATGCCATATGAAACTACATCAGGTCTCCTCCAAGGATTTCCCCTGGCCTCTCCCTGCCCACGGATACTAAGTTCCCCATCTTCTGGCTTTTAGATGGTTTGATTGTCTTTTGCCTTATATAGATGCAGACCTAAGGTCTAATTTGCACATCAAGACTGCTATAGACCTCCTCCAGTGATTTCCTCTGCACATGGTTTCATACCAATTTGGTTGTTGCCTTTTGCTTTTCATGTGGAGCCTTGGTATGTATCTGCAATTGTGGGTGGCTGCTTTGCACCTCTCATGGTGCCCTGGAATTTTCATGCCATGCTTTGTGCTGTTAGAAATCTCTATCAGTGCCTTGAGGTTTTTCTGCCACCTTTCCTGCTTCGATCCCCCTTCATGTTGCCTTCATGTTCCTGCCACTTTTTGAACCACTTTGACCTTCTCATGTTGCCTTGGGGAGGGGGGTTCCTGCCAGTGTTGTTGATGCCATTTGCCTCTCTTTTGGAGCCTTGGGGTGCTCTTGCCACGCTTGCTGCTGCTTTGCTCCTCTCATGATGCCTTAGAGATCTCTTGCCACTGCTGGTACTCTTTTGCCCCTTTATGATGCCTTAGGCTATTTGTGCCATTTTTCTTGTCACTTGGTGCCTTGGAGTGCTTTCCCCCTTCTGATTATATCTACTCACAAGTTTCATTAGAATTAATTAGAAAACCTCAATTTTGGAGCCCAAAATAGGCTGCATTACTTTCCCCCGTTGACTTTAACAAAAAACAAGTGACTGAAAGGAATGAAAAAATGAAATTTGTTTTTCATCTGAAACAAACCAAGCAAATGCAGGTTATTTGCAAAATGAATAAATGAACAGAAATGAAAACGTTGCCTCTGCAAATCCCTAGTCTTTGAGGAGTGTTTAGCATTTTATTTTATGACTGTTTTATTTGTGCTCTGGGAAGAACTGTGGATACTGTGGAATATAAATACTTAAATAAATAAACAAATAAATAAATGCTTAGATAGCTAAATAAAGGACAAGGGAGTTGCCATTTATTTCCAGTTTCTTTGGTTTTTGAAATAAATAATCCCATAAACCCTCACCAGAGGCAAATGATACATTTTGCAGTTTTGACGTCACAATGGTCCATCTCTGCAAGAGTATGTCTAACAATTATGAAACTTGGTGATGAAATCTTTCAGTGAACATCTTGAGGTTACCATTACAACACTTGCTTCCCCTGGCCCCTCCAGTCATGTACGCTACAAACAGCTGATTATATGTTCCCGTACTCGTAAAACCAGCAGAGTTCTCCTTAATCTGAGGTTTTCCTTTCTCTCTCTAGTATTTACCACATGTTTTACAAGAACTATGGCAACTGCAAAGTCATTTCTTCTTTCATCTTCTCTTGTAAATCAGAAGCAACTCTAGTGTACAGGAAATACTTTAAAAAAAAAATACCTTTCTAGTTGAGGAATGGGGGCCATTCTTTCAATCTATTGTAATGTGGAAAAAAATAATTTCAAGAATCCTTAGGTAACCTTGCCCCTTCCCGTCCCTCGACACACCTAAGGTGTGTGTCCATGCAGGATAAAATAACACACCCTGCCGCACCTTTCTAAAAATATCCTATTGTGATGCTACTTACTGAATCCATGTCATTCAGTTTTCTCATACACCAGTTTGTCTTGTTTCTCCAAATCTATGTTGATCATATCGCTTTCCTTTATAATCATCCCCAACATATACTGAATTCTGACTCGTTATGGTTCAGATCACGACTTTGCTCAATGGAAAACAGGTAATACCATATTTTTGCCTCTTTTCCTATAGACAAAGACATCATTTCACACTAATCCAACTTCCATATCTGATCATCACAAAACCAGCCACCTGTTAGACCTGTGCATGGGTACCTGATGTGTCAGAGCGGCAGTTCGTGCTGCTCATGTTTCTGCAAAATTCAAGCTTAGGGCCTCATTTACTAAGCATTTTTCCCATAGGTACAGAAAGGGAGAAAAGCTTTAGTAAATCAGACCCTTAATGTGAGACCCAGATACACTTCACAGTAATAATAACTATTTGAATTTTCAGCCCCCTTTCCCAAATAATGTTAAAGGCAGCTTACAGCATCATTAGTATTCGGGTACAATAATTATCTTTATCAAAGTTTTCACAATCTAAGAGGCGAATTTTAAGACCTGTGTGCATGCACACATGTGCGCGTGTTCTCACGCACATGGACACAGCAAATTCATTAAAAAAAACACACTTATATGCGTACATATGTGCGTGTGTTATAAAACAGGCTATACGTACCTACATGTGTGCACGACTTTATATTAATGCACGCATGTGCGCGCAAATGCCGCCTCAATCGCATAAGTGTGGGGGGGGGGGATTTTAGTAGATACGCGTGCCGACGCAATTACCTGTTTATCCAGTTCATTCCCAGTTGGCCCCAGTAAAGGAGAGGACTTCCTAAACCCCCTAGCTAACTTGCCTCCCTTTTACCCTATTAGCCCTGACCCTTAAAACCCCGTTGACTAGCCCTTGTTTTGTTATTTTATTACTTATACTCCGCCCATAGTAAAAGTAAAGTTACGCAGTAGGAGACCCTGGCACCCGCTTGTGCGTGTAAATGCTTACGCGCAGACTTCCTGTTACAGACTCAGCCTGCCCATTCCCTGTCCATACCCAGCCCCTTTTCTAACTTTTTGATTTGTGTGCGTACCAGGAGATATGCACGTACTCGCGCAGTTTTTTTTAAAGCCACCAGGTGCCCGCCGGGCCAAATCACATACATACCTCACAGCTTTGCCATGCGTAGCACTTTTAAAATCTGTTAGTACGTGGGTATCTGAAGCAATGGGAGATAAAGTGACTTGCCCAGGGTTACCAGGAGCATCAACGGGGGAAATAGGATTTGAATCCTGGTTCCCCCGGATCTCAGGCCATTAAAAATGTGCCTTTGTTTCCTTTTGTTTTGAAAACGAAAGTAAAAACAAAATTGTGTTTCTTTTCTTTATGTTTCATTTTCAAAGAACCCCAGACACCTCCCCAGTATCTTAGCCCATGCATAGGCTCCCAATCCCCAGTTTTTCCTGCCCCACTGCTTCTGTTTTTCAAAATGGCACCAAAAACCCCAGGCTGGCACCATTTTGGTGTATGATTCATTCAGTAACACGGGGCTGGTCTTGGGTCATTGGTGCCATTTTGAAAACCAGTATTGGTGGGCAAAAGTGACTAGGAGTCGCTCCTTCCTCATTGGGAGGCAATGGATAGGGTAAGATACTGGGACCTTGATCAGAAAAATGGGCAAGAGGTGGCATGAGGAAAGGAGGAAGAATTCAGGGCCTAACACCATTTTTTATTTTATTTTTTCATTTCTTTTTTTTTCTTTTCTATTTGTTTCTTTCATTTTAAAAAAATGAAATGAAAGAAAAAAATGAAACAAAAATAATGAAACAAAGAAAAGCAAAAATGAAATAAAATTAAACTAAACTAAAAATGTAAAGCAGAGTTGCTTACCTGTAACAGGTGTTCTCACAGGACAGCAGGATGTTAGTCCTCACATATGGGTGACATCATCAGCATGGAGCCCAATCATGGAACACTTTTGTCAAAGTTTCTAGAACGTTGACTGGCACCTACTGGGCATGCCCAGCAATGCACCAACCCTGCATCCAGCAGGGGTCCCCCCTCAGTCTCGTCTTATAGTAAAAAGTATGTGTGAAAAATAAAATAAGAAAACATAAACAAACCCAACTCTGCGGGGTGGCGGGCGGGTTTCGTGAGGACTAACATCCTGCTGTCCTGTGAGAACACCTGTTACAGGTAAGCAACTCTGCTTTCTCACAGGACAAGCGGGATGGTAGTCCCCACATATGGGTGAGTACCGAGCTGAGGATGCCCGAGCAAAGGACCAAATGCCCCCAAAGACGTGCAACAGGCACAACAACATGGGTGGAAATTTGGTTAGGAGGGCATCCTAAACCCTGAACGGGTCAGTGGAAGGATGTTGGGAAAGTAAACTGAAAACAAGTTGCGTGGCCAAAGATGAAATCCTGTGTGCCAGCCTTATCTAAGCAATAATGGGCTGCGAAAGTATGGAGAGAACTCTAGGTAGCAGCCTTACAAATATCAGCAAGCGGCACCGAACGGAAGTGCTCTACTGATGTCGCCATGGCCCTGACCGAGTGTGCTTTTACACGGTCTTGTAGCGAATGCCCGCTTGCTGGTAGCAAAAAGAAATGCATTCCACCAACCAGGAGGAGAGGGTCTGCTTTCCCACAGGATTTCCCAATTTGATGGTATCAAAAGAAACAAACAATTGAGTGGATTTCCTGTGGGCCGACGTGCGGTCCAGATAGAAAGCTAGAGCACATTTGCAGTCCAAAGAATGCAGAGCCTGTTCTCCTGGGTTCGAATGGGGCCTGGGAAAAAAAGGTAGGTAGGATAGTAGATTGGTTAATATGAAATTCCGAAACTACCTTAGGCAAAAATTTAGGGTGAGTGCAGAGGGGGCTGTGCCGGAGGCCTCGGTCCCGCCCGTCCCCACCCCACCCCCAGATCGCCCCCGCCCTTTTCACAAAGCCTTGGGACATACGCGCATCCCGGGGCTTTGCGCGCGTTACCGGGCCTATGCAAAATAGGCCCGGTAACGCACAGGAGCGATTGCGCTCGTAAATCCTGAGGATTTACTTGTGTAACCCTTTTAAAATCCGCCCCTTATAATTTAGCCAGCTAGTGCTGATTTTCCATGTAAACCATTTAAATTGAGCCAAACAACCCTGGTTGCACAAATAGCAGGCCCAAGTCTACCTAGTCAAAATTTGCTTATCTAGATATAGGGAAATCTCACCAGTTTGGTTTGACTAAAACTTTGTCTGATGATAACTGGATAAAATGGGTTATCTTTGCTGCTCAGCAGCTTTTCGAAAATGTATCCACTAAAGGACAAATTTCAAAGGGATTTGGCCTCCTAACTAGACAGCTAGAAAGCTAGTTCTTGTAGAGTGAAAATTTTCCCCAGCTGAACAGCTAAATGTAGCTGCTAAAAACTGGGGTCCAATATTGAAACCGCATTTAGCCCTAGACAGTCAGATGAGTCACTTATCTGGCTATCTTTTAGCCGGTCAATTTGTGGGCAGGCAGTGGGCGGATCTGGGCGGCACTGCTTATCCAACTAATTTAACTGGATAAGTAGCAATATTCATTCTTATCCACTTAAATCGTTCATAGAGCTCATCTAACTTAGCTGGATTTAATTTACCCAGGCAGCCCAGAATATCAGGCCCTGGAATTTTGGGGGAAAAGGAGTTTGCTCAGGGCAGAACTTAGAAGGCAAGCACTGGTTTTCAGCAATAACAAACTTTAGGAATATCACCATGATCACTGACTCTGCTGACCTAAATTTATCCAGCTAGATTTTGGCCAGCCAAATTTAGATACATTTTCAGATGCAATTTAGCTGGCTAGCTTGGAACAAAACATTAGCTTAACTTAGCCAGCTAAGAAAGTCATTCAGTACCAAGTTAAATATTTACTTCAGAATTCTGAGTTTGCTGTAGCAAGGTTGCATAACTGTTGCAAAACACTTAACAAAGGCCCCAGTGTAATAATTTGCATTTGGTTGTGCATCCATTTTTTGTTAAGACTTTACTCTCAATGCACCAAGGAGTTTTGCACACAAAAATGGTGCGCTTCTCCATTTAAATCCCATATTAATAAAGCCATTAGCTATTTAGCTCCCAATGCATTGCAGAGAGGCGCATAGGCTTAACACATGGTTTGGTAATGCTGGAAATGTAATACGAGGTCAGAGCTGGAGTTACTCCGACTAATTTTACTCTATGGGCTGAAACCAAAATTCGTGGTGCACAAAAAATAGAAACATAGAAATGATGGCAGAGAAGGACTAAATGATCCATTCAGTCTACCCAGCAAGCTTATGGTAGTATCTGCCACGCCGAGCAAGTTACCCCATAGTTATCAGTTACCCAGACCATAAAAGTCAGGCCCTCGGTTGCTCTCTGAATCCAATTTCTCTTTTCCTCTTGCCGTGGAAACAGAGCAATGATGGAGTTGCATCAATGTATCAGGCTTATTGGTTAAGGATAGTAACCGCCGCACCAGCAAGTTACCCCCATGCACTCTTTTCTTCATTTCCATCCTCTAGCCTTTAGGGATGCACAGTGTTTATATCCCTTGCCTCTTTGAATTCTTTCACTGTTTTTGTCTTCATCACCTCCTCTGGAACAGCATTCCAAGCATCCACCACCCTCTCTGTGAAAAAATATTTCCTGATGTTGGTTCTGAGTTATCCTCCCTGGAGTTTCATTTTGTGACCCCTAAGTTCTACTGATTTCTTTCCAACAGAAAAGGTTTGATAATTGTGCACCATTTCAAACTTTTCAGGTATCTGAAGGTCTGTGTCATATTTCCCTTGCACCTCCTCTCTTCCAGGGTATACATATTCAGGTCCTTCAGTCTCTGCTCATAAATCTTTTGATGCTGATCCCACAACATTTTGGTCACTCTTCTTTGGACCTCCCCCATCCTGTCTCTATTCTTTTTGAGATATGGGCACCAGTACTGAACACAGGTGAGGCCTCACCAAGGACCTATACAAGGATCTCCTTTTTCTTACTGATTATTCCTCTCTCTATGCAGCCCAGCATTCTTCTAGCTTTAGCTATCACCTTGTCACATTGCTTCGCCACCTTCAGATCACCAGACGTTATCACCCCAAGGTCCCTCTCCTATTCGTGCTCATTAATCTTTCACCGCCCATCACATACAGCTATTTTGGATTACCAAACCCCCATTGCATGTCTCTGCACTTCTTGGCATTGAATCCCAACTGCCAAATCCTTGCCCAGTCTTCAAGCTTTCTTAAATCACTTGTCAGTTTCTCTACTCCTTCAGGCATGTCCATGCTGTTGCAGATCTTAGTATTATCTACAAATACATAAACTTTACCTTCTATCCCTTCTGCAATGTCGCTCACAAAGATATTGAACAGAACCGGAACCAAACCGATACCTGTGGCACTCCACTTAACACCATTCTTTCTTCAGAGTAGGTTCCATTTACTATTATAGGCTGTCTTCTGTCAGTCAACCAGTTTGCAATCCACGCCACTACCTTAGCACCCACTCCCAAGCTTCTCATTTTGTTTACAAGTTTCCTATGCAGGATTAAATCATAAGCTTTACTAAAATCCAAGTAAATCACATCAAGCCCTCTACCCTGATCCATTTCTCTAGTCACCCAATCAAAAATCAATCAGATTTGTCTGACAGGACCTTTCCCTGATGAATCCATACTGCCTCAGGTCAAGTAACCCATCAGATTGTAGATAGTTCACTGTCCTTTCCTTCAGAAAAGTCTTCATTAATTTTCCCACCACGAAGTGAGGCTAACCAGCCTATAGTTTCCAGCCTCCTCTCTGCTCCCACTCTCATGAAACGGGACCATCACCACTCTTCTCCAATCTCAAGGTACCACTCCCGTTCCAGGGATCTATTGAACTGAACTTTCAGCGGACCTGCCATCACACCTCTGAGCTCCCTCATCCGACCTCATGGCCTTGTCCACTTTCAGATTTCCTAGCTTTTCCCATTCTGCAAATGGAGTTTAATCTACTCCATGCCCATCCACGGTCTTGTCAGCCAGTAATGGTCCTACGCCATGGTCTTCTTTAGTGAACACCAAACTGAAGTATTTGTTTAATATTTCTGCCATTTCTTTGTCTCTCTCCACATATTGAACTTTGTCACCTTTCAGATTCACTATACCACTTCAGACCTTTCTCCTTTCTCTGATATATCTGAAAACTGTTTAATCACCTCACTTTACCTCACTGGCAATCATTTCTAACGCCTGAACTTTTGCTTTCTTGATTTCTTTCTTTGTCTCCCACATGTTTCACCAGATATTCTAACCTGTGTTCCTCTTTTTGGGATCCTTTATACTTCTTGAACACTGTTCTTTTTGCCTTTTTTTTTCAGCCAACTCCTTTGAGAACCAGATCGCTTTCTTTTTCCTCTTACTTTTGTTTAGAACATAACATAAGAACATAAGAAATGCCATACTGGGTGAGACCAAGGGTCCATCAAGTCCAGCTTCCTATTTCCAACAGTGGCCAATCCAAGTCACAAGAACTGGCAGGATCCCAAACATTAGATAGATCACAAGCTACTATTGCTTATTAATTACCATAATAGCAGTTTATGGATTTAACCTCTAGGAACTTATCCAAACCTTTTTTAAACCCAGTAACACTAACTGCTGAAACCACATCCCCTGGCAATGAATTCCTCAGTTTAACTATGCGCTGAATATACTTTTCTAACATATATATTTGTTGCCTTTTTAATTGCTCTTTTTAGTTTGGCCCACCATTGTTCCACCTCTCTCATTTTATCCCAGTCTTCTAGTTCTACCTCCAGCTACATCCCCATTTTCACAAAGTACGTATTTTTGAAATTCAAAACTCAGTCAAGAGCCTCATAGACACAGAATGGGAGTAAAGTCTTAGAAAACTAGGCCCTAAGTTTTCTGCACAAAAAACATAGTTTATGTACAGAGAATATGTTTTGTACACACACATTTTGTATGCACTCAGATTGTTTTGTGTGCCTAGATCTTGTTTTATGTTCAGAAGACACTGTGCGCGCCGGTGGAGCACACTGTTAGCCCGGGTTTGGCCGCGCGTTTTTGATGCGCTAGCTTTATCCCTTATACAATAAGGGGTAATAGCAAATCGAAAACGCGCGGCCAACCCCCCCAAAATTAATAGCGCCCGCAACATGCAAATGCATGTTGATGGCCCTATTAATCCATTATACCTTGATGGCCCTATTCATCCATTGTACCTGAAGACTGGAGGGTGGCCAATGTATCCCCAATATTTAAAAAAGGCTCCAGGGGCGATCCAGGTAACTATAGACCAGTGAGCCTGACTTCAGTGCCGGGAAAAATAGTGGAAACTATTCTCAAGAACAAAATTGTAAAGCATATAGAAAGACATGATTTAATGGAACATAGTCAACATGGATTTACCCAAGGGAAGTCTTGCCTAACAAATCTGCTTCATTTTTTTGAAGGGGTTAATAAACATGTGGATAAAGGTGAACCGGTAGATGTAGTATATTTGGATTTTCAGAAGGCGTTTGACAAAGTCCCTCATGAGAGGCTTCTACGAAAACTACAAAGTCATGGGATAGGAGGCAATGTCCTTTCGTGGATTACAAGCTGGTTAAAAGACAGGAAACAGAGAGTAGGATTAAATGGTCAATTTTCTCAGTGGAAAAGGGTAAACAGTGGAGTGCCTCAGGGATCTGTACTTGGACCAGTGCTTTTCAATATATATATAAATGATCTGGAAAGGAATACGACGAGTGAGGTTATCAAATTTGCAGATGATACAAAATTATTCAGAGTAGTTAAATCACAAGCAGACTATGATACATTGCAGGAGGACCTTGCAAGACTTGAAGATTGGGCATCGAAATGGCAGATGAAATTTAATATGGACAAGTGCAAGGTGTTGCATATAGGGAAAAATAACCGTTGCTGTAGTTACACGATGTTAGGTTCCATATTAGGAGCTACCACCCAGGAAAAAGATTTATTTATTTATATTTATTTTTAGTTTTTATATACCGATCTTCTTGCATTCGATACAAATCAAACCGGTTTAAATGGAACAAAAAAACTGCCTGTAAGGCGATACATGGAACCAGGAACATACAGTATAATAAACTGGTCAACTTATTTATAAATTTAACTGACCCATGAAAACAGTTTGAATTACATAGTAATGTAATATATGATAACATAAATATATATATATATATATATATATATACATATACATACCTAAACGAACATACATATATATATATATATATACACACACATAAAATAAAAATATATACCCATATACTCATGCACTCATGCATGACACATATTAAACATATTTCTAGTTATGGAGTGATTAAAGGAGTAAAAGACTGAAAGATGTCTGAAGGTCTTTTAAAGGGACCAAGGGCTAGCGAGAATTGAGATATGAGATAAAATTTAAACATCTTGGAGAATAGAAAGCATGTGTTAAGCTAAAAATCTGATTCAGGAAATGCAAGGTTAAATAACCAAGTTTTTAATTTTAATTTTAAGATCTAGGCATCATAGTGGATAATACTTTAAAATCGTCAGCTCAGTGTGCTGCAGCAGTCAAGAAAGCAAATAGAATGTTAGGAATTATTAGGAAGGGAATGGTTAATAAAACGGAAAATGTCATAATGCCTCTATATCGCTCCATGGTGAGACCACACCTTGAATACTGTGTACAATTCTGGTCGTCGCATCTCAAAAAAGATATAGTTGCGATGGAGAAGGTACAGAGAAGGGCAACCAAAATGATAAAGGGGATGGAACAGCTTCCCTATGAGGAAAGGCTGAAGAGGTTAGGGCTGTTCAGCTTGGAGAAGAGACAGCTGAGGGTCTTTAAGATCAGCTTGGAGAAGAGACAGCTGAGGTCTTTAAGATCATGAGAGGTCTTGAACGAGTAGATGTAACTCGGTTATTTTCACTTTCGAATAATAGAAGGACTAGGGGGTATTCCATGAAGTTAGCAAGTAGCACATTTAAGACTAATCGGAGAAAATTCTTTTTCACTCAACGCACAATAAAGCTCTGGAATTTGTTGCCAGAGGATGTGGTTAGTGCAGTTAGTGTAGCTGGGTTCAAAAAAGGTTTGGATAAGTTCTTGGATGAGAAGTCCATTAATGGTTATTAATCAATTTTACTTAGGGAATAGCCACTGCTATTAATTGCATCAGTAGCATGGGATCTTCTTAGTGTTTGGGTAATTGCCAGGTTCTTGTGGCCTGGTTTTGGCCTCTGTTGGAAACAGGATGCTAGGTTTGATGGACCCTTGGTCTGACCCAGCATGGCAATTTCTTATGTTCTTATGTTCTTATTATTCCCGCGCGATCCAGAAAGCAAAATGTACAGCGAAGCCGCACATTTTACTTTCAAAAATTAACACCTGCCCAAAGTCTGGCGTTAATTTCTGCCGGTGCCGGGAAAGTGTACAAAAAAGCAGAAAAAACTGCTTTTCCGTACACCCTACAACTTAATATCATGGAGATATTAAGTTGGAGGTCCCAAAATTTAAAAAAAATCGGGTCGGAAGACAGACGCTCAATTATGCCGGCATCCATTTTCTGAAGCCATGGCTGTCAGCGGGCTCGATAACTGACGCCGGAAAAATTGAGTGTCGGCTGTCAAACCTGCTGACAGCCTCCGCTTCGGTCAAAAAGGAGGCGCTAGGGACACGCTAGTGTCCCTAGCGCCTCCTTTTACCGTGGGCCCTCATTTACATTTTTTTTTTTACTGAAATGCACGCACAGGAGAGTGGCCTGGGCGCGCGTCGGGAGAGCGGGCGCTCGCCGGCTCTCCTGCGGGTTTTTCTGTATCGGCCTGTTAGTGAATAACAGGAGATATTATTTTCTACCACATTGGCAAACTAGGCCCCTTTTCAGAATCCTTAGCTTTTTTTGTATTTTGCTTCCTTAGAGGCAAATATTCAGTAAGCCAGCCAGCAGACAAATTATCCAGCTTGTTAGCCATAATAACTTGTCTGGCTAAAATTAGCCATAATAACATCCCTGAACATCCACAATTAAATTTATCTGGCTATCTTTCCAGATAACATTTAAATTTAACAAGTTATATTTGAATATAGCCAGTTAGGTTTAAAATGATCAGATAGCATGTGGCCAGATAGCTTTTATCTTAACTGGCTATATTAAAATATTCAAAAGAATATAACCAATTAAGTATCAGAGGTTTTTAAACATAAATAAAAAGAAACCAGAACACCACACAGATCTGTGGCCAAATTCCCTACCCCCCCCCCCCCCCCCCCCAAGTAATAATATACAAATCTGCCCTCCCGAGCTGAGCTTCCCTAACACCACCCCCTCACCCCCCACCCCTAAAGCTATCTGAAAGGAGTTAAGTGCTAGAGGTTTAAGGCCAGCCCCTCTCCCATCCCCCTGCCTGCTCCTTGATTCTGCAAATTTGCTAAAATCTCTTCTCCCCCTCCCCAACCCTAATCCTCCTACCCTCCTGGTACCTCCTCATAGGGCAATCGTCTGCTAAGATCGCAGTATGTTGCAACTGTAATCCCAGCCAGCACATACTGTGTTGCTATGTGTAACCCAACCCAGTGTGGCTATCCTGCAGGGGTGGGGCCATAAAAGACTGTGTTACTCTCTAGGGCTGGAACCTCTCACTGGCTCGCTCTCTCACTGTCCCTAACTCCTATGGTGTGAATCCTTTTCGATGGTGAGGGGGGGGGGAGGGCAGAAAGGGGTTCTCTCACGTCCCAGTGCGGGGTGACCGTCTTCCTGTTCTGAATTCTTACACTCTGTGTGCTGTGGACACAAAAGAAGACTTAGGAACCACTGTATTAGTGTCCAAAATAATACTTTAGATTTATGGCACAATAAATATGTATGTCCAGCACCACAGTTCTCTCCCTCTTTATCTCTCTCTTGGCATACAGTTCTATATCCTCAGTCTGTGCAAGAGTCTTTCTGCAGGCAGCCAGGAATCCAGCCACTCCCCTGGCTTAGGTTGAGCAGTGGTTCCCCTAGGTTAGGGCCCCTTTAGTGGGCGGGAAACCATTCCCAGATGGCAAAAATCTGTCTTTGTACAGAGAGCAAACTCTCCATTGTGAAGACTCCAATTGGGTGTCCTCCCTTACTGAAGATGATTTCTTACTCATAGTTAGATGTTCTGGATCTTGATAGGATCCTTCATGGAATTGTAAGTTTCACAGGTCCACTGATGGGTAGGAAGAGGGGCAGAAAACACTTCCTCACAGATCTTGGAAATAACCTTCTTTTTTCTTCCCAAAAAAGCAAATAACACCAGATCTCCCTTGCAGCAGGTCACCACCACTTCAGAGGTAGATCTTCCCTAACCCTGGGTTTCTTCAACATAGGATTGCCCAATCCCTATGTCTCGTAAAGACCCAGGGGTTCAGTAGGGCTCCTACCAAGCAAAATATCCAAAGTCCAAATGATTTCCCTGGACATCTGCTGTACCTCTGAAGGAGAGCACAACAGAAATGTCCAGACCCATTCTGGAGGATCTTAGATGGCTTCCAAGGTTTCTGGTAGGCCCAAAATGTAACTCGGGAAAAACTTCAACCTTCCTCTCAAACCTTCAAATAAGACTGCCCCCCAGAGCCCTTTGTGGAGCTCTGCTATACAACCTCCAGCAGGGAATATCCATTACAGCCCCACAATGGGAGGGCTGCCAAGGAATGCATGCTCCCCTTAATTATCCCTTTCTAGCTACACTAGTATGTATACTCCCAGGGCTTACTGTTAACCCAGAAAAGTGCCCAGATTACATAGGTCAGCAACACTGGAAGGGTATTCACAAGCTCTAAGGCCATCCTAAAATTATCTAGCTATCTTAGATCTAGATTCACCAATTTGCTATAAATATAGCGAAAATAGTGCCCGTGAAAAAAAAAAAGGGGGGACATGGTTAGACTAATTTTCCTGATACCACATCAATGGAGAGACAGAGAGAGCACCTTTGTAGAGGCTCACAAAAAAGTTATTCTATGGGACCTCATCAATCAAGGGTAAGCAAACCTCAGTGTGATGTTGTCAAAAAATGTTACAATAGAACAGGTGTGTCTCAGGCAGAAGCATCAGCCAATCCTACCAACATTATTTACCCCATTTTGCTTGTCTCAGCAATGGATGCAGCAGGGAGCTGTTGAATCAGGACACCAGGAAACTGGATCAGTTCTGATACTGGTCCCTTACCTAGCTGACCGGAGAAATAGGAGAAGCAAGTGAATTGCAGAGTTAACCTCTCTCCCTTCCCACAACACACATATACACATTGACATGGGCACACGTTGAGGTCGATTTTAAAACAAGCGCACGTACGGAAGCAGGGATACACTGGAATTTTTAATTGTGCACACGTTTTAAAAATGCACTAACCGCGCATAAGTATGCTCCTAATTTTAAGAGGTTACTCGTGCATAGCTAGCGCGTATGTCTTCCATAGGCCCTTGTCGGCTTTTACGAGTGTATGTCAGCGAATTTCAAACCATGCGGGCACGAGGCACATTCCCAGTTTTGCAATTAGCCCACCAGTTTGTCTAGTTCAGACCTGGGCAAGGGGCGGCCCGTGGGCCGAATCCGGCCCGCCTACGGTCTGTGACCGGCCCGCCCACTGCTGAGAGCAGACGGAGAATGAGGCACGCTGCCTTCCCTTGCAGAGGCAAGGCTTGCCCAGCACCGGCCAATCGGACAGCGTGCCTTCGCTCGAGTCACTCCCTCCCCCCCACCGGACGCTGTAAAAAAAACAGTTCATTCTCCGCTCCCTCACTCCCCGGCCAATCGGGGAGCGAGGGAGCGGAGAATGAACTGTTTTTTTACAGCGTCCGGTGGGGGGGAGGAAGTGACTCCAGCGAAGGCACGCTGTCCGATTGGCCTGTGCTGGGCATGCTGGGCACGCTGTCCGATTGGCCGGTGCTGAGCAAGCCTTGCCCAGCACCGGCCAATCGGGCAGCGTGCCTTCACTCGAGTTTCTTTCCTACATATGTCACAGTTCCGCCTTTCGTGGTCTTTTATCCCAGGGGTCCCCAACCACCGGTCCGCGGACCGGGAACGGGCCATGGGAGTTTTTTGCCGGTCCGCGGCGCCGCCAAGCACCGGCAGGTGTGTCGCGCGCTCCCGGTCTCTCCCGCTGCCGTTGCCGCTGGGCTGTCAGCACGTTCAAGCCCAGTGGGAACGGCAGCGGTGTTAGAAGAAGCTGTGGCACCCGTGGCTGGCCTTTTCTTCTTCCCGCGCCTGCACCCCCCCCCCCTCCCGTGACCCGGAACAGGAAGTGATACACGGAGCGGTGCGCGGGAAGGAGAAAGAGCCGTGCCGCGTCGGCTGCAGCGTCGGTCCCCGAGCAATTGAAGCAGCCAGTAATCGAGAAAGGAGTCAGGAGCATGAGCCTCCCGCGGCCGATGGGATTCTTCTTTCTTGGCCTGCGGGGGCTGCTGCAGCTCCCATTTGTGCTCCGGGGGGGGGGAGGGGAAGAGGAAGTGAGTAAGAGAAAGAGAGAGAAGCAGCCAGCCAGCCAGCCAGCCTGTGTGTGATTGACTGGTCAGAGAGCTGATGTGTGTGTGTATGTGAGAGACAATGAAAGTGATTGCTCAGGGTGATGACTGATGTGTATGTGAGATTGTGAGACATTAGTCAGGGAGGTGACTGATGTGTGTGTGTGTGAGAGAGAAAGCATGGAAGTGAGAAGTCTGGGTATGTGGGAAAGCATGAGCGTAAGAAGCCTGGTGTTGTGGGAGTGAGAAACCTGGATGAGTGTGCATGCATGAGAGAGAGAGACTGCTTGGTAAGGTGACGGTGTGTGTGAGAGAAAAAGACTGGTGTGTGTGAATGTGAGAGAATGTGATTCAGGGAATGAGAAGCCTGTGCACGTGGAGAGTGAGCATGGAAATGAGAGAGACTGGTGTGTGTGTAACAGAGAGAAAGTGATTATGGGAATGAGAAGCCTGTGCATGTGAAGAGAGTGAGTATGAGAGTGAGAAACCTGGGTGTGTGTGAGACACAGCATGGGAGGGAGAAGCCTGTATATCTGAAAGAGAACTTGGGAGTGGGAAGCCTGTGTGTGTGTGTATGCATGAGTGAGATCAGGTGACTGGTGTGTGTGTGTGTGTGTGTGTGAGAGAGAGAGAAATAAAGTGATTATGGGAATGAGAAGCCTGTGCATGTGAAAAGTGAGCATGGGAGTGAGAAACCTGGGTGTGTGTGAGACACATCATGGGAGGGAGAAGCCTGTATATCTGAAAGAGAACATGGGAGTGAGAGACTGGTGAGTGTGTGTGTGTGTGTGAGAGAGATAGAAAGAAAGTGATTATGGGAATGAGAAGCCTGTGCATGTGGAGAGAACAAGCATGGGAGTGAGAGACTGGTGAGTGAGTGTGTGGGTGTGTGTGTGTGAGAGAGAGAGAGACAGAGAAAGTGATTATGAGAGTGAGAAGCCCATATATGTAAGTAGAACATGGGAGTGGGAAGCCTGTGTGTGTGTGTGTGTGTGTATGGCATGAGAGAAACTGTTCAGGAAGGTGACTGGTGTGTGTGTGTGCCAAAGACTGGGAGATGATTGGTGTGTGAGAGACAGAAACTGGTCATGGGGGCATGACTGGTATGGTGTGTGTGTGTGAGAGACATGGGCACTAAGGAAGAGGACCATAAGTATAGAGCTTAGCTTCTACTGCTGCTTCTGGTGTGTGCCACGGCCTGCAGGGAAGGGGAGTAGGAGAGCTGCTGGAGGGGGTAAGTAAAGATGGATTTAAGTTTATTTTTCTTGACTGCCATTTTAATTGTGTGATGTCTGCTTTTTTGAAATATTTTATTGGTGTTTGGAGAATGTTTAATAGTTTTTATGAGTTTTTAATTGTTGGATGTTATTCTGTTCATAGCTGTTTTGAAACATTTATTCTGCTTATTAGTATAGTTTTACAATTATTTCTGTGTGGGGATCTATAGTGCTTGCTAGTTCTGTTTTCCTAATAAGAGGTATATTGGTTTTTAGGACCTGATTTAATATTTGTAGTGTTGCCTTTTCATAGATAGGGTTGCTCCTGTTTGAGTGTATTCCATAATCCAGGTGTAACTGTGTGCGGATTAGTTTATGTGCATTACTACAGATCCTGCGAGTATGTTAGGTCGGTTCTGTGTCTGTTACCGAGATGAGATATTTTGCTAGCATGTAAGCGTTTGTATCGGTCTTATTTGTTGTGTTTTCTCAGAGGACATGCATTGGTGGTAAACTGCTGTCTTTTCATAAGTAGGGCTATTGAGAACTGAGTTAATTATATTAGTCCGGCCCTCTAAAACCATCCCAATTTCTCATGCGGCCCCATGGGAAAATTAATTGCCCACCCCTGGTCTAGTTAATAGCGAGGTCTTTCAGACCTCTCTAGTTCTTCATCCTACATGCCCCCCAGTTGACCTGGACCCCACCCCCCCCCCCCCCCTCCACCCTGTTCTATAAAACTCGAGATCTACAGACCTGCTCCTCATCAGGCACAGCAATAAAGTGACATGGATATCCAGCACACGCTGAGGTTTTTTGTTTTAAAATTCGGAGTTATGCACTTAAGTCTTGGCCCTGCCCTGGAATGCTCATGCACCACCCATTCCCCATTCCTTTTCCAACCCCTTATTCCTTACGCGCGTACGGGTACATACGCATGTATTTTGCGGCTTTTTAAAATCTGCATTGCTCATGTGCGGCCCACATACTCATGTACGTGGGCATTTTTGCACAATCAACGCTTTTAAAATCTTAACTGACAGTGTGTAAATGCATGCCGCCAATTCCCTGTGGAGGTTAAATATTCTTGTTTGACAATTGCGAAATGATCTCTAGTTCCTTCTGAACTGCTGTCAAAAGATTTTGTCACAACAGAGAAAACAGAAGTGACTCAGCAATTCGGAGTTATGGGAGCCCAAACTCAAAACCACAGAGCAACTTTTAGCATTTAGAAAAAAAAATAAGACCAAGAAATGTAATGATTCAACCAGTTATATCAAAAGAAAAAAAATAACTATACGTTTTGGTCTTCTGCATTTCTTTTCCTAAGCAAGATAATAAATGACGTATGGTTTCAGAAAATTATGATAAAAATCAATTTTGGAAACTCTTCAAAGCCAAGTCCTGGAAGTGCTGGTGAAAAGCAGCAAACCTAATGTAAAATTTTTCCAGACAGGCTCACATAGTTCAGGTTCTCCCACGGAGGATGCCTGGACTTGCAGTTTTGATTTCTGTAAGAAGAGAAGGATTAAAGTTCCATGCATGCAATGGAGTACAAGCAGGACTGGGATTGACACGTCTTGAAAAAATAATGAAGCCAATTTGATAATTGTAGGGGGTGGGAACCTGAACTGGGGGCAGCTTCATGTCTCAGATCGCAGACCTAAAAACTGTAGTGCAGGAGAAGTGTGTTTTGAGTTTCCTATCCAAGAGGGCAGGTAGGATCCCAGCATGCTGGGAGAATGGCCAAGGGAAAGAGGGAAGACATCTACTGAAACTCCTGAGTCCCTTGCTGCCCGTTGAGCGGTGCTAAGGGTTAAGTCTTGGATATGGCTTGGCTTCCATTCAGCCCTTGGAGTTACGTGTCACCTGGGCATGCCATTTGAAAATGAAAGTAAACTGGACTAAAACCAGCTTGTTTTAACAAATTAATCAGTTGGTAACCTGACCCCGGGTATGGTACTTAAAAATCCTATAAAGCAATGGGTAAACTCATCTGCAGAAGGGTGGTATGTGGTCTCAAAAACTCATATACGATGTTTTTTCATAATTCTTCAATTGATGTAACTACCCCTTTCCCAGTAGCAGAGGGATTAGGGGAATGAGTCCTATTAAATGGCCATGAAAAGGTGATTTGGACCCTGAATGGAAGGAAACCCAGAATGGCTGCAACAATCCACTTCACATCCTGGGCTGGGGTTCCTAATGACTTGCATTTATTTAAGGTAGAAACTGTACACCCAATAGTTAATGGAGCCGATATTTATAGAAGAGGGGAAAAAAAGGTATTTACAGACTGTTCTCTTAGTCCATTAAATAGGTAACAAACAGAGTCCACACCTTTCTCTGAAGGTGTGGCTCAAACTCTACTTTTACTTTTACCTTGGGGTAATCTCAAGATAGTGAAACAGTATGATAAGGCGGTGGCCACAGCGAGAGGGATGCGAGGGAGTAAAAGGAGAGGAATAACTAGTAGAAGGGCGATGATAATGAGTAATGTGCCTGTACAGGTCTTTGGTGAAATCTCACCTAGAATATTGAGGTCCATATTCAAAAGCATTTAGCCAGATAACTCAGAGGTTATCTGGTCAAATGAAGATTTGGGCTGAATATGGACCTCATTGTGTCCAATTTTGGAGGCCATAACGCCAAATGGATATGGACAGAATGAAGGCAGTCCAGAGAAAAGCTATCAAAATGGGGCATGGTCTACGCCAAAAGTCCTATAAAATGAGACTTAAGGACCTAAATAAGTACTGCCAAGAGAAGAGATGAGACAGGAAATATGACAGAGACATACAAATACCTCAGAAGTATTTATAATGCATAAGAAGAAAACCTTTTTCAGAGGAAAGAATGCTTTAAAAGGCCGTGTTTTGAGGATTCATGGGGTAGACTCAGGAGCAACATCAGGAAATATTTCTTCACAGAAAGGGAGATGGATGCATGGAATGGCTTCTCAGGGGAGGTGGTAAAGGCGGAATTCAAGAAATCATGGGACAAGAACAGAGGATTCCTGGTTATGAAGAAGTGAGAGGAAAAAGCAGAGATCAACAGGGGTCTATGGCACTGTGGCAGGAATGGAATTGGGCAGACTAGATGGACCTTGAGGTTCTTATCTATCATCATATTTCTATTAGGAGGAAATCCCTTCTCCTCAGACAAAAGTTTGCAGGGATCCTCTAATATTCAATAGGAACGTGCATTTGTTTTAAATGGATGCACAAAATACAACAAATGAGGCCATTTTCTGTTCATTCCAAATAAAACAAACCAAAAATACCCCCCCCCCCCACCCTTACAAAACTGCCCCAACATTTTTTGATAATTTTGTATTTGTTGCATTAAAAAAAATGGACCTGCCACAGCCTTCTACCACTATTTAATCTGGGTCCCAATCCTGACACAATTGAAAGCCAGCCCAGAGCCCAGGTCCATGCAAGGCTTCCCCAAGCCTCTCCCACTCCACCCCCAATTCAAATAGATTAAAGGGCAGGAGTGACGCCTTCTCACATTTGGCCTGGGTCCGGAACTTTAAAAATGGCATAGGTTCACTTTGAAAATACTCGGGTAATTGACTGAGTACACGCGCACGTTCACACACATTCTCTTTGGAGGGTGTAACTTACATGTATGCATTTGCGCTCATATTTTTCAAAATAAAAAATTATATACCTAAGGGCCAACTCTGCCCCCAAATCCACTCCCTGGAATGCCTCTCCTCAATGAGCATAAAAGTACTCGTGAAACCTGGTTACGTGCATAATTTTATGCACACTGAGCCCAGGTCAGTTGCAGGACAGTTATATTCATGCATAAAACCAAATTGTATACATGCAAATGGTTTTGAAAATTCACCTCCGAAAAGCAGATATTCAGCAAAAAAAAAAAGGAAAATATATCTCAGGATCTCTACAAGGAATATGCACGAGATTTATTTGCATACAGTATGGGCAGTGCATGCAAACAGGTCTCATGTATATTCATTATGAAAATTATGAACACCCGACTGGCTGCAGCCATTGAAGACTGAGTCGGGGAACCCCTGGACTACAGGGTCATATTCAGATTTTCATGATGCAAATGTTTTCCTTCATATGTTCTGAGGCGTATTGCCGTTTGTGTAAAGCAGGGCTTCCCAAACCTGTCCTGGGGACTCTACAGCCAGTCGGATTTTCAGGATACCCACAATGAATATGTGTGAAATAAATGTGCATATACTGAGTCTCCATGATATGCAAATTTATCTCATCTATATTCATTGTGGATATCCTAAATTCCCAACTGGCTGTGGGGGTCACCAGGATAGATTTGGGAAGCTGTGGTGTAAAGCAAAATGAAGTGAAGAAGGGAAATCAGCACTTGGGAAAATTGTTGTGCTAAGAAAAGCAAAATTCTTGAGAAAAGCACAGTTTTAGCACTGACTCACTTACCCAGGGGTCAAAGTACTACAATTCTAAAACATAGCCAGGTTTGTGAAAAACCTGAACTCAAGAATTTCTCTGGTTAGCCGAAGCTTTCAGTTTTCCGAAGCTCCCTAGGAAAGTGTGGACGATATTATGCTGCGGCACACCATGTGAATGTGCTAAAGCTGGTAATGATCATAGATCTTCTTCAGACCCTGAGGCAACCACCAATGGAAAGGGAGACTAAAGGATCATCAAGAAACTAGGCTGGTATGACACACTATTTTAGGGGTGGTCAACTCCAGTCCTCAAGAGCCGTAAGCTGGCATTGTTTCCAGGATACCCATAATGAATATGCATGAGAGAGATTTGGGGTAGATTTTAAAAGGTGCGCGCGCTACCTGGCGTGCACACATGTACGCCCGATTTTATAACTTGCGCACGCAAGTAGGGGGTCGGCACACACAAGGGGGTGCACAATTGTGCACCTTGCGCGCCGAGCCCGCAATGACCCGCACTGCCTTCCCCTATTCCCTACCCCCGCACTCCACCTTCCCTTCCCCTACCTCCCCCGCCCTTTCCCCCCTACCTTTTTTTTTTTCTTGTTTCAAAACTTACTTCAGCCCTGGGGGGTGAAGTAAGTTGTGCGTGCCAGCCAACAGCTGGCACGCGATCCCCCACACAGTAGCATATGGCCGCTGTGCCAGGAGCCTCTGACCCCGCCCACGCCTCTTCCCGCTCCTTTAGTAAACCCCCGGGACTTACACGCATCCCGGGGCTTCACGCGCGTCGCCGGGCATTTCAAAAATAGGACCGGCGCACGTAACCCTTTGAAAATCCAGCCCTTTGCTTGCAGTGGAAGCAGTGCATGCCTCATATATATATTCATTGTAAGTGTGCTGAAAAACCAGACCTGTTTGTAGCTCTTGAGGACCAAAGTCGGTCACAACCACAATACATAAAGATCCCATAACCCTATCCTTCACTCTTCCAGTGCTTTCAATTTGAGCACTTCCGTAAAGTGTTGCCTCATAGGAATAGCAGCACAAATTATTCTGATAAGCAGCAGATTTATATCCCTGGCAGCCCTTAGGCATGTGTACAGCTAGCTGCTTCCACACTCCCCCACCCCTTCTCCTCCCCCTTCTCCCCCGTACAAGATGGCAGGGTGCTGCAGCTGATGAAATTAAACACATAACACACAAGCTACAGGGCAGCTGCCTCATTGCCTTCTCTGCCTATTGGTAGATCCACCCTAGCTGAGTTAGGAAAACTGATTGACTAACATGAAAATAATAATTGGACAAAGAATGGCATTTTACTTGCTAAGTTTTCTTTAATACCTTTTCTAATGATTATTTTAAAATTGTATGAGGATATTTGGATGCTGAAAATACATTTGAAGAGAAGAGGGTAAGTGGAATGGTGCCTAAAGTTCTCTCAATGAATGATACTGTATGTTGGGTGTGGATCTGCCCCGATGAGGAAACAAACAAACATACATTAGGAAAGCCAAAGAACTTGGTGTTTTCTTGTTGTCTTCCTGTATGTGCAAAGTAGAGGAAACATTTGCAAGCAGACTTCTCAGAATCCCTGCCCTTTGCAGAGGTAAAATGATGGCAATCTGTACAGGATATCTTGCTCTAATTACTGCACAATCACTGCAAGGTTTACATTTTCCTTAGGGGGTACGTGCTGTATATAACAGTGGTTCCCAAACCTGTCCTGGGCAACCCCCAGCCAGTCAGGATTTTCAGGATATCTACAATGAAAATGCAAGAGAAAGATTTGCAGGCAAATTTATCTCATGCATATGCACTGTGCAAATCCTGAAGCTCTGACTGGCTGGGAGTCCCCCAGGACAGGTTTGGGTACCACTACTGTATACCATGCCATCCAGCTTGGTAAAAAAAGAAGGATAAATTATTACCTGATAATTACCTCTTCTTTAGTACAGACAGGTGAATCCAAAACCAGTGGGTTATGCTCCTCTACCAGCAAATGGAGACGGAGCACAGCTGACATCACGGTACATATACCCCTGCAGTATTTTCTGCAAAGGCCAACTGTGAACAAACTAACAAAATCTGATTAACAGATAATCATTTCAACATTCAGCCAACAGGAAAATACTGAGCTAAGACAAAGAGTGTAATAACATTAGTCTAAGGACTGGATTGACACTTACCAGTTCTCCCTGGAACAGTCAGCCATGCAAAAGGACCATAGTACAACCATTTGGCAGCCAAGGGTGGGAAGGTGGATTCACCTGTCTGTACTAAAGAAAAGGAAATTATCAGGTAAGTAAAAATTTCTCCTTTCTTAGCATTCAGACAGGTGAACACAAAACCAATGGGATGTACCAAAGATATTCCAGAACAGGACAGAAGGCTACCCACGGTCCAGTCAAAACCACACATGCAAAGGCTGCATCCTCCCAGGCCTGCACAGCCAGGCAATAATACCTGGGAAAAGTGTGTAAAGAGGACCACATCGCAGATCAGCAAATGTCGGTGAGAGATAACAATCTAACCTCTGCCCATAACACTGCCTGAGCCCTAGTGAATTGAGCCCTAATCTGCTCAGCATCCATATATGCGGCCATGACTACCTCCTCAATCCAGCGGGCTATTGTAGCCCGCAATGCCCTAAATACCTCAAGATATGCCTCTTGACATCCAAGGGCCGTAACAGGATATATTCCTCCACATCTCTTGCCCTGTCCAGAAACGGCAGGGAAATAGTCTGATTCAAATGACAATCTGAGACCAGTTTTGGTGAAAAGAAAGGAACAGTACGCAGCTGTATCTCCCCTGGAGTCACTTGTAGAAATGTCTCCTGGCAAGACAAGGTCTATAGGTTGGATACTTGATGTGCAGAACAAATTGCAACAAAAAACACCTTTTTTAAGGTCAGTAACCTCAAGGAAAGATTAAGCATCGGTCGAAAGCTAAGGCCCACTAAAAAATCCAAAACTAGATTAAGACTCCACAAGGGCACTGGTAACCGCAAGGGAGAACAAAGATGCTTCACTTCTTTCAAGAAACAGGCCACATCCAGTTAAGCCGTCAAGGGCCCACCAGTCACCTGACCTCGGAAACAGGCAAAAACCGCCATCTGTACCTTTAATGAATTAAGGGCCAACCCTTTACTCAATCCATCCTGCAAAAATTCCAAAATGAGCGGGATCTTAATCAAACAAGGAAGAACCCCTCGATCTTCACACCAAGCCTCAAATATTTGCCAAACCCGCACATAGACTAAGGAAGTGGAGAACTTTCTCACTTGTAGCAAAGTGGAAATCACCACAGTAGAATATCCATGCTTCAGCATCCGAGCCCTCTCAAGGGCCATACATTAAAACAAAATTGATTCGGATCTTCATGACAAACATGTCCCTGCCGTAGCAGATCTCTGTGCACTGGAAACCAAAGGGGAGAGTCCACCAGAAGCCTTCGTAAATCCACATACCACGGTCTTTTGGACCAATCTGGTGCCACCAGAAGCACCATCACCCATGACTCTCGATCTTCTGAATCATTCTGCCCAACATGGGCCATGGAGGAAAGCTTGTCCTCTGGCCACTCCAGCACAAGGGCATCAATGCCCAAAGACTTTGAATCTCTCCTGCGACTGAAGAAGCAAGGGCTTTTGCATTGTGAGCAGTCACCATAAATAGAAGGCTCCAGCGATCCACTATTAGCTAAAATGCCTGAGAAAGTCAGCTCATACATTGTCTTTTCCTGAAATGTGCAAGGCTGAGATTCCCTAAAGATGCAGTTCTGCCAACTCCATAAGTTGGGCTATTTCCTGTGACACTTGCTGGCTCCTAGTTCCTCTCTGCCAATTGATGTAAGCCACTGTCATTGTATTGTTTGACATTATCCGGACCACTTGACCCTGCAATCTGTCGCCAAACTGCAAGCATGCCAACCGGACCACATGGGCTTCCAGCCGATTTATGTTCCAGAGAGACTCTTCTGCACTCCAGCACCCTTGCACTGTCAGATCCTGACAGTGAGTTCTCCAACCCTGGAGACTTGCCTCTGTTATGTGTACTAGCCAGTTCGGTGATTTTAAGGAAACCACCTTTCTTAAATGATCTGCTTTTAACCACCACTTCAGTTGAGTACTGCTATGGTTAATGGTGTTTGGGTGGATCCTTGGACACTGTGGCAGCTGACCATGCCCATGGGGGGCAGTCCCGTGAGGGACCACGGTGTCAGGCTAGACTCCAGACAGACAAACACAGATTTGAATCTTTTATTAGACAGTTTAAGTGACCAACAGAGGTGGCAGTAGTGAGTAGTGGTTGTAGAACCCGGCTGGGCGCGATTCACACAGAACTCTGGAACAGCGGATCCTCTGCAAGGCAGGGCTGTAGTGGAAAGAGACTGAGAGTTATGAGCACACAATAAGATAAACATTCAGAGTCCCAATGTAGAAATAGGAGAAGCTCTGAGACAGGGAGAGCAGGCCCTCGAGGAGCGAGTACCTGATCCCTTAGAGCAGAGAGACTCGATAGCATTGTACTCACTTAGCAGTAACAGAGATTCCACTAGACGAGAGGTCTGGCACCGGAGCAGAGAGCAGACCCTCGAGGAGCGAGTACCTGGTTCCAGTGAAGCAGTACTGTGGAGAGAGATGGTATCTGTACTCACTGATGGTAACTGTAAGTTAGTTCTTCCAAGTAGAAGGGTAGAGATTTCAGGCAGTGACACAAAGAACATGGGCCCTCAAGGAGCGAGTACCAGTTTCCTGATGGTACCTGAAAGAAGCAGAGAGGCCCCCGAGGAGCGGGTACCCCGTTAGAGACCCCGAAGGGTAGTAAGAGTTCCAGATAGCGCTGGAGTGGCAGAGTAGCTTAGGAACGGAGAGCGAATCCCATCCGTAAGAATCCTGTTGCTAACTCAACGAGCTAACAAATACTGTAGGCAGATATACCCGGACGCCCCTGAGGTTTGTGCCAACGTAGAGTTAAAGATGAGGGCGGCGTGTGCGCACGCGCGCACCCTAAAGGTACCTTTAAGGAGAATGGCGGGAGGCAGCACCAAAGCCGGTCCGGGGACGCCGGAGAAAACGGCAAGCAGACGCCGCAGCGGCCATCAGTCCAAGGTGAGGGGGAGGAGCCAAAAGTAGAGAGAGGTAGGCGGGGTGAAGCCATTGAAGACTGACGGATGCAACAAGTACAGACCTCCATTGGCAGGTGGAGCCAAATCGAATAGTCTTGAGACTGTGGGCTCCAAAGAAACAGCAGAGTGTGCTGAAGAGGATGCATATGTGCCCTTACCTCTAGGGTCGCTGTCATCAATATGAGCACCTGTAGATCGGAACACACTGTCGGGCATATTGTGTTTGTCAATAGATGCATCTGCACCATCAGCTTCAGAATACAGCCCTCCGGCAGGAACACCCTACCTTGTTTCATGGCAAACTGAATACCGAGATACTCTAGCGATTGTGATGGCTGAAAATTGCTTTTGGCCAGGTTCATGACCCAACCTAGCTCCTGCAACAAGAAGATCACCATGCACAAGTCCCGAAGACTCTCTTCCAGACTCATGGCCCTAATCAGCCAGTCATCCAAGTACGGGTGTACCAGGATCCCATCTTTTCTCAATTCCACCACCACCTTAACCTTGGAAAAAGTTCTCGGCATGATGGCCAAACAAAAAGGTAGCGCTTGAAACTGATAATAACGCCCAAAACCCGTGAAACACAGAAATAGTTGATGCTCGGGCTGGATGGGAATATGTGGGTATGCCTCAGACAGATCCAGAGATGTCAGGAACTCTCCCAACTGTACTGCCATTATCACTGAGTGCAAGGTTTCCATGCAAAAACCATTCACACACAAATAACGATTGACCCCTTTGAGATCCAGAATGGGATGAAAAGAGCCCTCCTTCATTGGCACAATGAAATAAATGGAATATCGGCCCATATTTTCTTGAGATGTAGGCACTGGAACCATAACCCACAAGCTAAGAAGTCTTGACAGTGTACATTCCACTGCCTGTCACTTCTGCGGAGAGTTGCAGGGAGACATCATGAACACGTCCCGAGGAACACAGTGAAACTCCAGCACATAGCCATCTCTTATCACCTCCAGAACCCACTGGTCTGATGCGACCTTGACCGATCTCCAATAAAAAAGATAGACGTGACATCCTATCTTCTGTTCCCAGAGATGGGTCAGCACACCTTCATTGGGAGCTCGGGGTACTCCACTGCCTGAACCTGCACCCCTTCTGGGCTGCCTGGGATGAAAGGACTGAGATCTACCTAAAGGTCGAGTCCTCTGAAAATCTGCTCCTCTGTAGGGTCAAAAACATCTGAACCCCTTAGTATGACCTCTCATGCTGAAGGATCATGGCATCTGTTTCTTATCCTCTGGTAATCAAGGAACCAGGGGCTCACTCCACTTATTGGCCATTTTCTCCTGCTCACTCCCAAACAAGAGTGAGTCTTTAAAGGGCAACTTTGTAAGGTTAGACTTCAAGGTTGTATCAACCAACCAATTTCTCAGCCATAGCTGACACCTAGCTGCTATCATCGAAACCACTCCTCTGGCCTAAATGTGGACTAAATCGCAGCCTACATCTGCCAAAAAGGCAACTGCTGGTTCCATCAATGCCCTGGAATTCACACCAGATTCATCGATCTCCTGAGAGAGGAGTAAACAAGAATGAATCACCAGGGAGCAACAGGAAGCTATCTGCAAATTCATTGCCATTGCTTCAAAGACCTGCTTAAGGATAGCCTCAATTCATCTATCCTGTGCATCCTTCAAGGCCGCTCTTCCTTCTATGGGGATAGTCGTCCACTTGGTAATGGCACACACAAGTGCATCTACCTTCGTAAAATGCAATTGCTCTTTTGCAAGTGGATCCAGGGGGGTACAGTGCTTCCAAAACTCGTCCCCCTTTAAAATTAGCTTCTGGGGCACCCCATTTAAGATCAATTAATTCTTGAATGGCTTCCATAATAGGGAATAAACATGAATCTTTACACAGAGAAATCAAATGGGATCTTTCTTTGGCTCAGACATGGATTCAGCCCCAGGTACTCCCAGCATCTTAAATATCTGGGAAATCAGAGCCGGTAACTTATCTCTATGAAAAAACCATAACATAGTTCTATATGACTCCAATCCCGGAGGAATTTTCCCATCTTACAGGGAGTATAGATCAGCTTCATCATCCATGCCATCTGGGTCCCTATCAGGAAGACTGGCTCCAGGTGTACCTCAGCACTTACCTGACAGCACCAGGTGTGCGTGATTTCACCACCTGCGACCCTGCTCTGTTAAGATTGGCTAGGGCAGAGGACTGTGCCTTAAGAAAAGACTGCAGTCCTTGAAAATATTCTACCCAAGAAAAGGCAGAGGGTCCATGCCAAAGCCAGGGGGCACCTGTCCTGTGCCCATGGAACTACCTTCCCATGCTGACAAATCAGTTAGGGAAGCTCCAAAGTCAGGAGACTCTTCCAGCAGCTCTTTTTCCATTCCCGCACCAGGCCGGAAAGAACCGGGATTAGTAAAATCAGATGGAGACAATTTTCCCTGAGCCTCCAAACAGCACTGGCACACGTTAAAGGGAATGCCAGGCTGAGATGCCTAAATATGACAAGCAACACATAGGGCAAGGATCTTAAGGCTTCTTTGCTATGGGTGCCATCAGTCTGTCAATATATCCTAACAGGTGTCTGACAATAGTGCGCCCAAAATTTAGGCACTCAACACTGTGCCTTGATAAGAGCACAAACTGAGCTCCCCCAGGATGCTCAGATAGTGCACGTAAATAAGCATTTACGTGCACTATCTGCACACAGTTGGGTACCCTAGTAGGCGCTCCTATGTGCCTAATAAGGAATCTAACCAGACGCCCAACTAGGTGCACAACTAAGGGCACAATGGGCCATGCAGCCAGGCGCACAGCATAAACCAACAGAACTGAAGAGGGCAGTCTTTGTCGCACTAAAGTGCATGAAAACGCCACCAAGGCCTACCATGCAGCGAACAAGACAAGCCTGAGAGTAGGGCCTAGCCTGAAAGGGCTGCTCAACCCGCCAGGCTGCCCACGTCCCCTGAGCTCCCCCGGAGGTGGGAACGACTGTCAGATCACGAGCTGAGCACGGAGACCAGGGGGAGAGGAGGAGTCCCTACTTAACTCCTCTACCTTTTTTTTTTTTTTTAATTACTCTTTACCTGAGTTCAGACTATCCCAGCTGAGTACAAGGTCAGTCTCTGGCTGCGGAGGGAGAAAGGATATACCTTCACCGCCACACTCAGCTTCCTGCACCCACTTGCCTTTCAGCTGTGTTTTTCTTTTCTTTTTTTTTTACAGCTAAGTCCATGCCAGTTGAAAAACCAGCTACCAGACCAAGGCACTCATCAGAGGGACCACGGAAATCACCTCAGGAATTTTCAGCTTAAGGAGGAACCATAAGGTATCACCACAGGAAAGGGGGGTGAATAAATCTCCTTCTTCTTTTCTGCTTTGCAAATTTTTAAGCAATCCCCAGAAGGGAGATGCACATCCATTATCTGCTGGAGATGGAGAATACTGGCGGGCTGATGTCACTGCAGGGATATATATACCGTGATGTCAGCTTTTCTCCGTCAATGTACAAAAAAATAAACCACCACACCTCTAGTTATCATAAAAACTATTAAAGACACACTAACTTGAAAATGACCATCATAATAAGCATCATCGATAGTGTAACCACTTTACTGCTCTGCCTGATATTTAATCATAGGTCATTCAAATAGCGAAAATGTCCCACATTGAACTGATATGCTTTTTTTTTTTTTTCTGTTGCAAATAAAAATCGGCATTCACATTTCTTCAATAAACTGAAGGAAATTAAACATCACATTTAAACTTATCTGGAAAATCATTGTATATCCAGTCTCATGTGTTCTCTTCCAAAGTATTTCATAGTTCTCCCTGGAAAATATATGGTCACTGTGTATCACGCCAAATGTTCACTGCAGTTATCACCGCCAATGCCCAACACGGGACCGTGTTTCAGACAAAAGTCCTTCTTCAAATGGCTTAAGAGTGCGTCTATAAAACCAAATATATTTAAATAAAAGCTTACTATATCAGTGTAGAAATGAAAAGTAAAGGAGCAAAAACTTACTTCAATATGTCAGCATAAACAATAGTAAACGGCATTCATTTCTGGCAATGAAGACTGGAACTGAATGGAACCCCCATAACTTTTAAAGGAGGCGATATGTCACTCAAAATGACGTCAGAGACAGATGTTACAAAAAGACTGTTCACAATTATTGTCCTTTATATTAGTGAATACCATTCGACTGCGATGTTCAACCCATAGGGCTGAACACTGTTCAAATGAAAAAATCTACTGTTGTTCACTTAAATTTAAAGAGAATTTAGGACATGATTGATAGAACACCATAGCTGTTTGCAGACCTTTAAACTACAGGCTCCCATTGTTACTCATTGCATTCAGTTCGCACATCAGTTCCAGGATTTCAAGTGGCGGGTTATTGATGAGGTCTTTTTAAATCCGGGGGGAGGGGGGAGATTCTAAATGCAGAGAGGACAGAAGAAGAGATGCTGATGAATAACATGCTCATGAACCTTAGAATTAGATTTACCAACTCACCCCAGATTGACTGATCAGGCTGATCCAGTCCTGATTTTCCCTAAGGTTGCCAACTGGCTCTAAATTTTCAGGACAGGTTGATCCAGTTCTGGTTTTAACCAATTGCATATTTAGATTTAATCTGATTTCCCTATTGCATTCCCTAAGAAAACCACAATGGTCAAGTACATACTATCACAAATGGGCTATTCACAGGTATTATTCTTACATGAATAAATATACAAACATATACTTGTGTGCATTTCAACACATATTTTATTAATCACTTATAATTTGAATCCACATACATCTAAAATCTACTCACACTCATCACGCATACCACATTCATCCACAGGTTATAACATTGCACCTATCACTAATACAATATTATACCTATCACTCACATATTAAAATACATACACAGATTACATACATTAATTATTGTACAGCAATTTTGAACATCCATAGTTCTACCACTTAATTTATTTTATAAAAGTATCCAATTGTTTAAATAAATTATTTTATAACCAACACTATCTCCCTACTCTGTTCCCTTCTCAGTTAATCTTTTTGAGACACTCAATTACTTAAATTATTTTTATAAAAAATTCCAAATGCTCAAAAAGATTCTTTGTAACCAACACTATCTCCTTACTCCGTTTCCTTCTCAATTGGTCTTTTTTGAAGCTCCCGATTCTTTATAACCAACACTATCTCCTTACTCCGTTCCCTTCTCAATTGGTCTTTTATAAGTGATTAATAAAATATGTGTTGAAACGCACACAGGTATATATTTGTATATTTATTCCCTAAGAAAAGAAAGGCTATAAGTACATGCATGCAGGTGAGTAAAACCAGGACTGGATCAACCTGTCCTGAAAATTTGGAGCCAGTTGGCAACCCTATGTCTGCCCTATTACATACATGGATTTGGGTAGTTCTAATAATCTAAATAAAATCAAAGGGGTAAGCAATTTGTGTGAGTTTGGTAAGAAATCACTGTACTTGGTATTTTCATTCTGTTGGGTGGAACATTCCACCAGACAGAGCATTTCAGAATGGAATTTCGTTTGTGGTCAACTTGTGAGATGTGAAGTCCACATGTTGATACCTGTGGGGCGTAGGATTGCCTTCGGCAGTGCCTTGCCATGATTCGTGATGAGGAACACCTCAACAGTCCCCCCCCCCCCCCAAATTCTTTTATTAAGCCCCTCAAACTCTTAGGTGCCAAATCCATTGATGCTGTGAATGCTGGAGCACACCCAATATTGGGAACTGCAGGCTGTCTGCGTTATCTGGCCTAGAATAGTGGCACTCCTGGTTCATCTTTTTAGATTGCAGTGTTGCCCCTGGAAAATACGATTACCAAAACCTTGATGCCTGCATGTGCTTCAGCTCTTGAGTCCTATCAGCAATCTGGCTCAGCTGAACAGACCATTTCATTTCTGACCAATGCGGGAGACTTCAGCTGAGACAGAGGACCATGAGAGAATGTCGTTAGCAACCATTTTCTTTACTGTTAATGCTGCTGCCATCGCTGCTGGTATCACTATCCTTTCCTCCTCTTCTGATCTGATGGCTCTGGCATCTGAGGTCTGTATGCTGATTTGGCAGAAAAATGAAAGCACTTTCAAAATTCCTGGGCCGTCCCTTCAAGGTTCTGCCGGCCCTTGAATTTTAAAAGTGATTAGTAGTCCTGCATGCCAGTAAACAGCACAGTGCCCTGCCATTGGATCAAAGACAATATTTCTTATTGCTTCTGTCCCTTCACCCCACCTGCCCCCCAAAGAGAGCATCCTCAGGCAGGCCCGAGCCCCAGAAAGTCAAAATGTTCAAAGTGAGAGTCACTGGACTCTTGACAAATGACAACAAGAGTAGTAATTTTATTTTGTATTATAATGTATTTTAGAGGTACGGGTATATGCAGCCTTAAAATTGATTGGGTTTGAATTTATGTTTTTTTAATTTTTTTTAATTTTTATTTTTTTTAATTTTGCCCTTTTGCTTTTTCAAGGTCCACTGTGTATGTGTGTCTCTTATTTTCTGAGTGCAAAGCTCATTCTGGGGGTCAGAAAAATTGAGGGAGCATGAGTTGATGGTGAGCACCTGTTGAGGGTAGCAAAGGATCAGGAAGGACAATATTCAAAGTCATTTTAATAAATAAATAACCATTTAACCATGTAAATTGGTTATCTGAAAATTGCCTTCCCTCATGAGAAGAGATGCTGGCACCAGGAGGAGTAGCTGAGTTAGAAGCAGGGACTGCTGGCACACAGGCCTAGAGGGAACAGGTGGGGGGGGGGGCAAAAGTGTGAGGCAATAGGAGGTAGAAGCTTGGGAGAGGAAGAGAGCAAAGGCTCAGGGAACAGTGGGAGTGGAGTCTTGAACACTGGGTGCAGATTGGGGAGACAGTGATGTCAGGAACCTCAAAGATTTGAGGGAGATTGAGGACTAAATGAAGGAGAAGGAGAAGTGAAATAGGAGGGGATAGAGGCAGAGAAGAGAGAAATAGAAAAAGAGATGAAAGATCAATGACAGATAGATGTAGATGAAGAAGACAGGAGGAGAGAGAAAAAATAGCAAATGAATAAGAGACCTTGGACAAGGAGTTAGGAGAACACAGGCAGAGAAAAGCAAGAAAGAGAAACTAGAGTCAACCTAATTAGAAAAATAGCAAAGGTAGAAAACCACAATTTATTTTCAGTTTAGTGATTGGAGTATGTAAGCTTTGGGAATGTGCATCTCTTCTACTTCAGTCTGTACAGAAGAAAATGTGCTTCTTATTCTATTTCTTCTGTGCTGTTCTGCATACACAATATGGTTTCTTGGGGTTTATAGCTCAGTTTTTGTCTCTAGTTCTAATTTGTGGTTCTTTATTCTGTGTTTGGTCACGCTAAGATCATGTTTACGTGTGTGACGTATTCTGCTAGCATGTAGTTTCTGTATAGAAATCTGTAGCAGTCCATGTGTTCTGTTTTCCTAATAGGAGATGTTTTTGGTATTCTATGGCTTATTGCTATATTTGGAGTGTTGCTTCCTCATAGGTACAGTTGCAGCTGTTTGAGTCCTGCCAGTTAGTGCTGTTATGGCATTACAGGTTTGCTGTATAGATTCTGAGTGTGCATTTTCATAGATTTTTTGTTATATCATAATGTGTCTGTAAGTGGAGTGAGGCGACACCATAATTTGAAAATTAATTTAAATTTTAATATCTAAAAGTATGATGATCAATTATGTGTTTTTACAAGATCATTCTGGGAGAGGAGAGAACTATGATTGTTTATTTATTTTTATTTTTTATTTAAAAACTTTTCTATACCATCGCTAAGTCATGTACCATCGCAACGGTTTACAAATAGGCACAAAATAAGGTATATACAGGTAGTTTATCGTACATTTAACAGGTGCTATTTACAAACAATATCATTAATAAAGTCAAAATTTTGGGTAGTGGTGGATTAGTCCAGGAAAGTTATTGAGATACTTCTATTTTGGTCTACATCTTAACTGTATTATGTCTTTGTAATATTGTAATGCCATTTATTCTTAGTTGCGCTTTTCTGTATTTTTCGTTCTCTCACTCACTCTCTACCCCCTTGTTTCTTTTGGAAAGGCTTGTTTATAGAGCCATGTCTTCAAGGTTTTCTTAAAGGATTTGATATCACTCTGTAATCTGAGTTCAGTGGGCATTGTGTTCCATAGAAAGGGTCCAGCCAGAGATAAGGCCCTTTCTCTTACTTGGGTTAGTTTTGCCGATTTTACTGTAGGGATTGTTAGTAGTGCCTTGTTAGCTGAACGAAGGTTCCTTTGTGGGACATGGACTCATAGGGCTGTATTTAGCCAGTCTGCTTCTTTATCATATATTAATTTGTGTATGGTGCATAAGGCTTTGTACTTTACCCTGTATTCGATTGGTAACCAGTGTAGTTCTGCTAAAGTTTCTGTTATATGGTCCCTTCTTTTTTTTCCTGTTAGTATTCTGGCTGCAGTATTTTGAAGTATTTGGAGTGGTCTTATTGATGAGCTGGGGAGTCCTAGTAAGAGTGCATTGCAGTAATCAGTACTGGAGAAAACAAGTGTTTGTAAAATTGTTCTGAAGTGGGTAGGTGAGAGCAATGGTTTCAATCTTTTAAGGATCATGAGTTTTGCGTAACCTTCCCTTGTCTGGCATTATTCCTTCTGTTAGGGATAGGTTCATGATATTAGTTAATGTTGGGGCTACTACCTTGGTGATCTTTTTTATCTCAGTTGTGGGTATAGTATCAATCATGTGGGGGGCGGGGTTTATATTTTTTATCATTGACTCTACTTCTAGTTGAGATATTTCTACAAATGCTGACCATGGGTTAACATCTCTCTTTGGCATTATGATCGCTTGTTTGGTGTTATTTGGGAGCTTATTTCGTAAGTTTGATATTTTATCACTAAAGAATTGGGCTATTTCATTACATTTTGTTTCAGGTATGCTTTGAGGTGATTCTTGCTTGTCGGTTGTAAGATTTGTTACTATAGCGAAGAGGGTCCTTGGGTTATTGGTGAATTTTTTCTATTTTGTTACTATAGTATTCTTTTTAGTATTCAAGATTAGTTGTTTGCAGTAAGCTAGGTGTTTCCTGAATTTAGTTAGGTTTTCAATTGTTTTGTTTTTTCTCCAGGTTTTTTCGAATTTTCTGAGTTTTCTTTTGCATCCTTTATTTTTACATTGTGCCATTGGTTATTTTGTTTTGTTTCTTTGATATGTATTGTTTTAATGGGGTTTACCTCATTGGCTATTTTTTCTGTTGATTTTAACCAACGATCTGTAGCTAGGCAACAGTCTGTAGGTGGTATGTTGGTTAGTTCATTTTCTAATTTGTCTTTTAGTTCCTCGCAGTTATAGGGTGGGCGATATTTAAGTTCTTTGGGGATCTGTTTTAGTATGGTCTGAGGGTGAAGAATTTTAATGTTCGATTGAATAAGGAAATGGTCGGACCAAGGGATTTGTGGATAGCTAGTTGCTAGGTGTTCTAGGTATTTGTTGTTTATGAAAGTTAGGTCGAGAGAGTGTCCGGCTCTGTGTGTTGGTTTATCTGTAATTCGTTTAATTAAATGAATTATTAAAATCTTGGTGGAGGGTGGCAAGAGCCTATGGGTCTAAGCAAAATGATTGAGGATGCTAAAGTCAACACAAATTACCTGTCCCTGGACACTGTAAGAGAGTTTACTCAATATTGGGTGTGCTCAAGCACCAGCTGTACCCACAGAGCTGGCTCCTATTAAGTACTTAACAAATCCTTTGACTACTAGGGAGCATTGATTATTTTGGGACTTGCCCAAGTTTATAACAAGCTCTGCAATATGCTTTCATGCAGATCAGATTTTTTAAGCTACATCCTATCTTCCTTAGCTCTGATGGAGCTACCTAGGAGCACTCTGGAGTTAGAGGCAATACTAAGTTGCCCACTGTTTTAGCTTAACTAGAACATGGCAGCCTCAGCTATTTCAGGAATGGTAGCAGTAGGAGGGCACTTACCCTGATGCTACCGGCATCCCTTCATGTCCTGCTTACCACCCAACACTAACCGTCATCGAGAGTTGAGTGGGATGCCACCGTACTTCTAGGATCCCCTAGGCATGCATGCACCTGACTGCCTGCTACTTAGAGGGCTCGTGGAGGGAAGGCAGCCCTGGCGCCCTTTGATGGCATCACTGTTCTCCCCTATTTAAGGCTCCTCCTGTGGAGCAGCCGACACCTCAGCAACAGGTCTCTTGTCTTCTGCCCTGCATGATGCTCCTGCATTCCAGCCATTCTTGTGTTCCTGTCCCATCCAGCCTTGCCTTGCCCAGCCTGCCTCGTCCAGCCTTGCCTTGCCCAGCCTGTCTCATCCAGTGTCCTCATCCTCTCCTTGTTATAAATCCGCTAGGGAGTTAGCGATCTGTTCAATGCTGCTTCCCCAAGGGGAGGAGCTAGCAATTTGTAATACTCCATAGGCGGAGTTAATGATCTGTTGTGGGTTGGCAATCTGCAATAATAACTCACGATCTCCGTACCTGTGATAACGTCTTAGACAGAAGAGAGTCTTCGGAGATTAGGAACATAGGCCCTCATGGAGCGAGTACCGGTTCCTATCTGTAATAGAACTCACAGGGGTAGATTTTAAAAATTTGCGCGATCGCGTACTTTTGTTCGCGCACCAGGTGCGAACAAAAGTACGCTGGATTTTATAAGATACGCGCATAGCCGCGCGTATCTTATAAAATCCGGGGTCGGCACGCGCAATGGGGTGCACATTTGTGCAACCTGCGCGCGCCGAGCCCAGCACACGCTGCCTGTTCCCTCTGAGGCTGCTCCGAAATCAGAGCGGCCTCGGAGAGAACTTTCCTTCGCCCTCCCCCGCACCTTCCCTTCCCTTCCCCTACCTAACCCCCCCCCCCCCCGGCCCTATCTAAAAACCCCCCCCGTAACTTTGCGCTCGCCGGCCGGCAGCCCCGCTCCGTGTTCCGGTCCCAGGGGCTGGTCCGGAGGCCGCGGCCATGCCCCCGGAACACCCCCGGGCCGAAACCACGCCCGTGTCACCGCCCCCAAAATGCTGCGACACGCCCCCAAAACGCTGCATTGCTCCGGGCATGCCCCCCGACACGCCCCTGACCCGGCCCTTTTACAAAGCCCCGGGACGTACGCGCATCCCGGGGCTCTGCGCTCGCCGGCGGCCTATGCAAAATAGGCGTGCCGGTGCACGAGGGCCCTGCGTGCGTAATTCCTGCCGGATTTACGCTCGCAGGGCATTTAAAATCCGCCCCACAGTGTTCACGTCTGCGATCACTTCCAGGCAGTAAGGAGTCTTCTGAGTATTCAGGGACGTAGGCCCTCGAGGAGCGAGTACCGGATTCCATCTTAGCAATCTGAAATCAAGAAGAGAGAGCAGGGCCCCCAGAGGAGCGGGTACCCCTTGGTAAGTTTGTGGAGGCAGAACAGTAGAGAAAGAATTCCCCTTCCTAACTCGATTCGAAGTAGCAAACAAAGACCTTTTAAGTTGTAAGCGGATGACGTCACTACGGGGGACGCCCCCGAGGTTCACGCCCTTGCCGGTACAAACTCTGGAGCGCGCGCGTGCGCCCTTACGTCATCAGGAACATGGCGGATCCGCAGCGTCAGGCCAGCCCGGGGATTCCGGGGAGAAGCGGCGAGGAGAAGCCGCGGCAGCATCTGTCCATCAGACCCAAAGGGAGTCGCCACAAAGGTAGAGATGGTGGGGCGAGGGCGAGAACAGGCACGAACACAACACTCCTTCAGCATGATCTAGCCTTGGACCTGACCATGTTTGCCTGCTGCCTGGACCTGACCATTGCTTGGACCTGACTATGCTGCATGCCACCTGCCCCGACCCTTGGCTTGTTCCTGGTACCTCCAGTCTGCTTCCAGACCTGACACTGGCATGCTCCTGGATTCATGCTCTCACTACTGCCCTAGGGACCCACCTACGTCCTGCTAGCTGCCACAACTCAAGGGCTCAATCTACAGGGGAGGCGGCTGATATAGGTAAAGCTCCAGTCTGTCCCGCTGGGCACATTTGCCAGCTGTCAGCATAGGCTTCGTAAGTTTACCTACGAGGCTGCATCAACTACGCCACAGCACTAGGGGCTCTTTCCCATGCCCCTCATCACAGTTCCATTCAGCATCCCTAATCATTGTGAAAGTTGGCTTGTATGTTCAAAACCTCTTTGAAATTTCACAACTCACATGCTATTGCCCCTTCCTAGTCCCTCTCCTCTACCTTGCTTCCTATGCCTATAAAATACATCACCTGTAAAATGTTAGAGCTCAACATTCAGTGATTCTCATCACCTCCTAGGTAAAAAAAATATATATATTCCAAGTAACTCTCTGATTAGACTGATCTTATACCATTGTCCAAACTGATCTTACTACCGTCTAATTATCTTTTATGGTGTCCAGGTAGAAGGCTTTTAAGGACTTTTCAACCAGAGCTGAAAGCACTATAGCAGTGATTTAATCCTCCTGTCTGTCTGGGAGCATGATAACTTCTGCTAAAATTCACGTTGGGTCCAAATTTAGGGGGAGGAGGGAGGGGAATATGAGCCTGGAACCCACCCTATTGAAAATGGCCTCAAATCTGATAAAGGTGATGTTGTCATTTTCTAAAGGTTCAAAGTTGAAAGGTGCTAGAAAGACAAACATGAGCATGGTTTTCACTTCCTTCCTTGTGTGTTTTTTTGCCCATAATTCCATACTGCATGAATTTATGATTCCATTAAACAAAAATGTTGCTTCTTTAAAGAAAGCCTTCCAATGAAATGTCCAATACAGAATCCTTCCCCCTAATCCTGCCTTTATTAATCTTATGGTTACAGTTTGGTCACAGTTATACAGAATATTTCCTATGTACTATTGTTTGTAATTCAAAGGAAAATAAATAGTTCTGTTCATTACCATCTTACCTTAGAATGCAGTATGCTGGCAACCACTGTCAAAATTAGTACAGCTAGCAGGTAAAATGCAGCTAGCATAGCAACTTGAGACCAATAAAACATTGGTATTGTTTAAATAAAGAATGTGGTATTGTCTTGATCTTTATAATTCCAAGAATGCAGTGTACTAGATTTGATCTACAGTTTTAAGAATTTCTGACAAGTAAACAAATAACATCCTGGAAACCAAGAATAAAATGTTGCCTTAGTTTTCATTATTCTCAGAAAATCATGTAGTACTACTTTATGTTCTAATATTATGAAGGTCATACATGTACCATACAATAGTTGACGAGACTTGGTTGTCTGAAAGGTGATTTACAGCATCTAGAAGACATTCATGGGTTAATTTCTTATTTTCAAAATAAATGACAATGGTACTGAGGCCTAGATTCATCATTTAGATATATTTATAGCTTCAAATAGCACCCACGATAAAAAGGGGCGTGTTTATTATAATTGTTGGCCTGCCGCATCGCATAGCTAAATAATGCATGCTGCGTTGCAGCTTCGCACGCGATATTGCGGCTTCGAACACCACTATGCGTCATTGCAGCATGCATTAATTTTTCCCTGTATAAATACAGGCTTTCTGCACATGCCTCTTTGAGGATGTGTCAGGAGTTTGGCGAGAGGAGGTAGGTAGGTATTGTTGGTAGCTACTTGGAGATTCTTTAGAGTGATTACTGATTGCATTGTCTTGTTTGCTGTTGTCCTCTGATTCCCTTTACCTTTGTCTTTAGTCATCTTTGTTGAAATGAAAGTCCAGTTTGTCTATCTGTTTTTTTGTGTGGAGGAGTAGTGGTGAGGAGGAGTGGTGATGGTGAGGAGTGGAGTGGTGAGGAGTGGAGGTGAGGAGTAGAGGTAGTGAGGAGTTGAGGTGAGGAAGAGTGGAGGTGAGGAGGAGTGGAGGTGATAAGTAGTGGTGGTGAGGAGGTGTGTGTGTGTACGCTGAGGAGGTGTGTGTGGAGGTTGTGGAGAGGATGGAGCGTGACAGGCATGGAGAGAGAGAAGAGGTGTCAGGATAGGAGGGGGAGGAGGCCAGAGAGGGAGCGGGAGGATGAGAGCATGAGTGCCAGGGAAAGTAGGAGTAGGGACAGGCGCAGGAGTAGAGAGAGGCAGGATGGAAAGGATAGGATCGTGCAGGAGGGGGAAGGGGCTAGACAGGTGAGTTCGGAGGGAGGAGTAGGGCAGGCTAGGGATAGACAGAGAGGACAGAGGGGAAGGGAGTCAAAAGAGCAGGGGCAGGAGGGGGGAGGAAGGGAGGGGAGAGGGGAGCAGGACAGAGAGTGAGGAAAGGGAGGACACCTGTTACGCTTGGGCTCCGGTCAGGAGTCGTGAACACCACCCAGCAGGGTGGCTCCAGGTGTAGAGAGACAGGAAGCTAGAAACAGTGTCTGGTTCCAGGCTGGGTCAGGGCAGGCAGCAAGTAGCAGTGTCTGGGTTCAGGCTGGGTCAGGGCAGGCAGCAAGTAGCAGTGTCTGGGTTCAGGCTGGGTCAGGGCAGGCGGCAAGTAGCAGTGTCTGGATCTAGGCTGGGTCAGGGCAGGCGGCAAGTAGCAGTGTCTGGGTTCAGGCTGGGTCAGGGCAAGGCAGGTCAGAAGGCCCATAGGCCACACACACACAGAAGGCCCGTAGGCCACACACAGTAAGCAAGGCAAGGCAGAGAAGGCCCGTAGGCCACACACACACAGAAGACCCGTAGGCCACACACCGTAAGCAGGGCAAGGCAGGTCAGAAGGCCCGTAGGCCACACACACACAGAAGACCCGTAGGCCACACACCGTAAGCAGGGCAAGGCAGGTCAGAAGGCCCGTAGGCCACACACACACAGAAGGCCCGTAGGCCACACACAGTAAGCAAGGCAAGGCAGAGAAGGCCCGTAGGCCACACACACACAGAAGACCCGTAGGCCACACACCGTAAGCAGGGCAAGGCAGGTCAGAAAGCCCGTAGGCCACACACACACACACAGAAGGCCCGTAGGCCACACACCGAAAGCAGAGCAGGCAGGTCAGAAGGCCCGTAGGCCACACATACACACGGAAGGCCCGTAGGCCACACACCGTAGTCAGGGCGAGGCAGGTCAGAAGGCCCATAGGCCACACACACACACACAGAAGGCCCGTAGGCCACACACCGTAAGCAGAGCAGGCAGGTCAGAAGGCCCGTAGGCCACACATACACAGAAGGCCCGTAGGCCACACACCGTAAGCAGAGCAGGCAGGTCAGAAGGCCCGTAGGCCAGGTAAGAAAAGCGAGGAAGAAGGCCCGAAGGCCGTGCAGGGCAAGGAAAGGCCCGAAGGCCGCGCAAGGCTAGAGCAGGGAGCCCAGGTGAGCTCGATGCCGAAGCACCGAGGGAACTGTCAGGCAGGGTTATAAGGGCCAACCCAGAACATAGAGTGGACAGGAGAGATGGCCTGGGCCTGTCAGGAGAGCCAGCACTAGAGGGACCCCTGGTGGTGAGGCGGTTGCACTGCAGCCAAAACTGTAACAACACCTCTCCAGAAGAGGAAGTGGCACCACCTTCAGGCAGCCAGGCAGCACCATGCGTTTGTCTCAGAGCCATAAAGTTCAGCACCAAAGAGAACAAACTGGTCACTGAAGGGGTCCTGCAGAATTACCCCATGCTCCTCAGCAACTGGGTGGCCAAGACCTCCAGGGCATCCAAGGGGAAGATAATGGCCCAACACTGCACAGTCGACCAGCAGGCGGAGCGGAGTGTTAAGAAGCACAGAGCAGGTTGCCTACCGATACCGTGACATTTAAGGTCCAGCTCAAGGCCAAGGTGATGGCCTGAGAAAAATACCATCGCCATACTGGAGGAGGAGTGCCCTGTCCAATCATGACGACGCACATGGAGGAGCGATTCATGAACAGGCTGGGACCGGACATATTCGAGGGCATAACTGAGCAGCTGGACATGAACACGAGCTTCAGCCAGTAAGTTCACCTCACCCTTAAATGGGCAGGCTGCAATGAGTGCACACATCATTTGGCATAAGATGCTCACTGTACAAAGAAGCAAAGTGCACCTCTCATGCCAAATCAAAAAAGGATACTTGCTGGCATATATGCGTATGTCTTCTTTTTATGTTTTTTCTGTTTTGTTTCCACTGCTCTCAAGTGCCAAGGTGCTGGTCCCAGCCAGAAAGGCCCAGGGCCCAGCTGGGAAGCCCCAGGGACCAGCCGGGATGCCTCTGAGAGCAGCCGGCCACTACCAGAATTACAGAGGCCCTTCCTTATGGATGCAGAGATTAAGTGGAGTGGGGAGGAGGAGGAGCAGCAGCAGCAGCCACAACCTTCACAGCCATTGATGTTCCTGCATCAATGGGCTCAACAAGCCTAATTCAGGTTTCCCTGAATCTGTCTTCATTGATGGATGAAGGCAATATTGAGTGGGACCCTTCTCAACCAGATCTATCATGAGCCAACCCACCACTGCAGCATCTGGAACCACCATCTCCAGGCCAGGTGGTGCTCATCTTGCACCCTCAGACACCAGCACTGCCACCAACACAGACACCACCAGCAGCACTGACACCAGCAGCAAGCATGCCTGTAGCTGAGCTCAGGCACTTAGGTGAAGAGATACAGGACCTCAGAAGGTCGGTCGACCGTCAGAACTGCATCCTGCAACATGATACGGCTGCCAACACTCAAAACATCAACACCCTTGTTGCTACCATCAGCAACATGACAAATGTTCTCACCCAAATATTGCAACAGATGCCAGTGCAGCCTTCAGAGTCCTCCACGCCATCACTGGAATTGACAACACTCAGCAGACCTGTGAGGTAAGATGCCAGAGGGGTAGGCCCACAAAAAAGCATGCCATCCCCAAGTGGCAAGTCATGACACAGCAAGGGGCCTTGAATATTTATTTATTTATTTATTTTTAATTTTTATAGACCGAAGTTCTTGTAGGAACTACAAATCAATCCGGTTTACATACAACTTTTAAATGCCCAAAGAGTAGGGGGCTTTACATAGAACAATTGAACAATAAAACAGGTACAATGAAACAATAGAACAGGTAACAATAGAACAATAACAATAATGATGGAACCAATAGAATAGATAATCAATTAAACATAGTAATATAGTAATTAAATATATTATATAGAAAATAAATAAAGAGGGATAGAGTAAATGAAATATGTGAAGCACATGACCAGTAAGGGGGAAGAACACAATTTTGTGGACAAGACTGAGCCAGCCTCTTCACAGAGTTGCTGTGCCATCTAGATGGAAGAAACCTGCTCTGCGTCTCTTCACTACAGAGTTGCTGTGTCAACTAGATGGAAGAAACATGATCTGCGTGTCCTCACTACAGAGTTGCTGTGCCATCTAGATGGAAGAAACCTGCTCTGTGTGTCCTCACTACTGAGTTGCTGTGCCAGCATGCAGAATGGATAGTGTTCTGTGAAGCATTTTCATGCAGCATACTAACTAAGAAGCCCTCCTCAAGGCTCAGCCCTATTACAGGGTCAATTAAGTAGCTTCCAATCACTTTCCAGCTGCTGGCTCTTGTCACGACTCCCCTTCTCCTGCTCCATGCTGCTGGTGTGTCATCTCATCTCATCTCCTGCAAGTGCTGCCTCCACGCTGCTGGGTCTCCTCCTGTGCTTCCTGCCTCCCTGCTGTTGGGTCTTCTCCTAGGGCTCTTGCCTCTACACTGCTGGGTTTCCTCCTGGGTCTCCTCCTAGGACTCCTGCCTCCACGCTGCTAGGTCTTCTGCTGTTCCTGCTGTGTTGAAGTTGCACTCTTCGGTCCTACTCCTGCTGCCTTCATGCTGAACTGTTTGGTCTTAGTCCTGCTCCTTCATTTTGAATGGTTTGGTCTTGGTACTGCTGCCTTCATGCTGAACTTTGCTTCCATGTCCCTTAGGCTACCCCATTTGATCTATCCCAATAGATTGTACTTTATTATATATTATCCGTTCATTATTTCGATATGTTCCATGTAAACCGCCTCCCCGGCGATAGTTATCTCTGTTAAATGTGAACCGGAGTGATATGTATTGTATACAGGAACTTCTGGTATATAAAAACCAAAAATAAATAAAAAAAATAAATAAATTTGATACACTCTTTTGGCTTGGGGTGGTATGCGGTAGTGAAGTCCAGGGAGATACGAAACTTCTTGCAAAGGTTTTGCCAGTATCTAGCGGTGAACTGAGAGCCTCGATCAGAAGTGATATGATGCAGCAAGCCATGGAGACAGAAGACATGTTGTATGAACAACTGAGCTAGTTGGGAGGCCGAGGGAAGGCCAGGCAAGAGAGTGAAGTGTGCCATCTTTGAAAAGCTTTCAACCACCACCCAGATTGCAGTGTTACTCTCGGAGGCGGGGAGATCCACGATGAAATCCATGGAGATGTGGGTCCAGGGTTCCTTAGGGGCTGGTAGTGGCTGTAGTAAGCCCCAGGGTTTCCCCACCGGTGTCTTCTGTTGAGGGCAAGTGGGGCATGAGTCAACATATGCTTGGGTGTCTTTGCTCATCTCAGGTCACCAGTAAAACTGCTGGAGAAGAGTCAGGGTCCTGGCCCATCCAGGATGGCTAGCAACGTGGGAGTCGTGGGCCCAGGCTAAGACCTTATTATGGAGCCTCTTCGGGACCACAGTCTTTCCCGGGGGATCAGTCTGAGTGGCAGAGAGGACAATGCAAGCTGGATCTAGAATGTTTTGGACTGGTTCCTCATGATCCTCAGGTGAGAAGGAATGAGAGAGGGCATCTGCCCTAAGATTCTTGGTAGCCGGCCGGTAGCGAAGTTCAAAATGGAAACGAGAGAAGAAGAGAGCCCAACGGGCTTGTTGGGGATTAAGGTGCTGGGCTTGCTGTAGGTGAACTAAATTTTTGTGGTCGGTGTAGACCGAGATACGGTGTTGTGCCCCCTCCAGCCACTGGCATCACTCTTCAAATGTGAGCTTGATAGCTAGAAGCTCCTTGTCATCGATGGAGTAATTTCGTTCCGCCGGGGAGAACTTCTTCGAAAAGAAGGAGCAGGGGTGCAGAGTTCTGGTCGAATCATGCTGGCTGAGAACAGCTCCTACTCCCTCAGAGGAGGTATCAACCTCCACTATGAATGGAAGTCTGGGGTCCGGGTGCCGGAGACAGGGTTTCTGCAAGAAGGAGCTCTTGAGAGACTAGAAGGCTATCTCTGCCTCGGGGGGCCAGGCCTTAACATTTGCCCCCTTGTGAGTCAAGGCAATGAGAGGGGCAGCCAGCTTGGAGAAATTTCTAATGAAGCTACGATAATAGTTTGCAAAGCTGAGAAAGAGTTGAAGGGCTCGCAGTCAGCTGGGTTAAGGCCACTCCTGGATACATCTCAGTTTGTCCGGGTCCATCTGGAAGCCTCGTTTAGAGATGATGTACCCGAGGAAGCGTAGTATCTCCTTTTCAAAAATGCACTTTTCCAATTTAGCATAAAGATGGTTCTCCCTCGGATGTTGAAGAACCTGGGAGATATGTTGCCGGTGAGTGTGCAAGTCTCTGGAGTATATCAAAATATCATCTAAATAGACTATAGATAGACGGTGGGAGCGTTGGTAAGTCCAAACGGCATGACCAGATATTCATAATGGCCGTCCCAGGTGTTGAAGGCCATCTTCTATTCATCACCCTTCCATATCCGAATCAGGTTGTAGGCCCCACAGAGGTCCAGCCTTGAAAAAACCCTTGCACCTTGAAGGCGGTCAAATAGTTCGGATATTAGGGGCAGAGGGTATCGGTCCTTGATGGTGATGGCATTTAGACCACGGAAGTCTATACAAGGGTGCAGAGTCCCATCCTTCTTACCGACGAAGAAGAAGAAGACGGCCCCAGCTGGGGAATTGGATCGCCAGATAAACCCTTTCTGGAGGATTTCCCTGATATAGTCAGACATGGCGCGGGTCTCTGGAACAGACAGAGGGTAAACCCTTCCGTGAGGAGGTGTAGATCCAGGAATTAGTTTTATAGCGCAGTTGAATACTCGGTGTGGGGACAGGGTGTCCACCACCTTCTTGGAAAACACATCGGCGAACTGGCTGTACTGGGGAGGCAGTCCCTCCAAGAGCGGATTGCTGAGGCAACAGGAGGTGGTGTGAAGTCCTCTTCAGGCAGGTTCCTCGGCAGGCAGAGCCCCAGCGAGACAACCGTAGGGAGGCCCAGTCAAACTGAGGGTTATGCCGCTGTAGCCAAGGTATGCCAAGAACAACAGGATGGATAGCCTTTGGGATGACATAGAAGGAGAGCTGTTCTGTGTGGCCTGGGTCAATGCGGCACTCCAGAGGGATCATGAGCTGTGTGATCCTACCCGGGAGGGGATCCCCGCGGATGGAGAAGAGCGTTAAAGGCCTAGGACACTGGTGAGTAGGGATGAGCAACTTCTCTACAATATCTCGCATAATGAAATTTCCTCCAGTTCCAGAGTCAACTAGGGCTAGCGTGGTGAAATCGTGTCCTTTCAGAGAGAGGGTCACAGGCAGCGTGAGGGGGGGAACAGTGTGGTCAGGCCTAGAGTCATTCCCCCGATGGAGCCTAGGCCTTGGTGTTTACTGGATGGGTCGGGAAGAGAGCGATGAGGTGGCCAGACCCTCCACAGTAAAGACAGAGACTCGCCTTATGGCACCTCTGCCATTTTTCTGGAGACTAGGGGCAATATCCCAGCTGTGGCTGGAGTGGACTGAGAGATGGGAGAGGAAGGTCGCAGTTTGCTGAGGGCCGTCATGCATCTCCTTTGGTCTTAAAACTCGTGAGCCCTCTCCTGTAGGAGATGATCTATCCTACTCGCCAACTCGATGAGAAGATCCAGTGAGAGAAGAAGTTCCCAAGCCACCAACTTGTCCCTGGTTTTAGAGGACAGTCCATCTAAGAATATAGACCAGAGGCAGTTCTCCTCCCAATGGAGTTCCGAGGCTAGGGTTCGGAATTCAATAGTGTAGTCCGAGAGTGAATGCCCCCCCCCCCCCCTTGCTGGTTGTGTAAGAGTATGGTGCCTGCAGCAGCCTGCCGCCCCAGGTTCTCAAGCACAGTCCTGAATAGCTCCAAGAATCGGGGAAGGTCTTGCAAGACCAGGTTAGCATGTTCCTATACGGGAGATGCCTAGGCCAGGGCCTTACCCTAAAGCAAAGATAGGATGTACATGGTCTTTGTAGTGCTGTCCGGAAACAGCGAAGCCTGGAGGCATAAGTGCATGCTGCACTGAATGAGGAACCCCTGGCACTGGCGGGGATCACCAGCGTAACACGGGGGACAGGTAGCGAGATGACCTGGTGCGTGGGAGCCAGCACCGTAGGAGAAGTCGGTGCTGGTGAAGGAGTAGCACTGGCCACAGCTACTGAGTCCAGTCGGGCATTGAGATGCTCCATGGAGGACGCTAGTGTTTCCAAGACTCATTGTTGCTCCAAGATTTTCTGTGCCAAGCCTGGAATGGCTTGCAGAGCAGAAGCCTCCACCAGATCCACGGCCTTGGCTTTCTGTTATGATTTGGAGGGTGGACCCCTTGCCCGATGTGGAGTTGACACTACCTGTAGTGGACCTGTAGGGGACCACTGTTGGTAGGCGAGGCTGGGATGGTGCAAAGACTAGGGGTGTGCATTCGTTCCCTACGAATTGGTAATCCGCAACGTATAGAGCCATATTCGTTATATTCATGGGGAAGCGAAACATATCGTGATTCCCCACGAATACAACAAATCTTCGCCGAATTATTTGGCCGTCTAAAGGAGCCAATTTAAACAAACCCCCCACCCTCCTGACCTCCCCAAGACTTACCAAAACTCCCTGGTGGTCCAGCAGGGGGTCCGGAAGCCATCTCCTGCACTCACACCCTTGGCTGCCGACATTCAAAATGGCGCCAATAGCCTTTGACCTACTATGTCACAAGGGCTACCGGTGCCATTGGTCAGCCCCTGTCACATGGTAGGAGCACAAGATGGTGCCAATGGCCATGTGACAGGGGCTGACCAATGGCACTGGTAGCCCCTGTGACATAGTAGGTCAAAGGCTATCGGTGCCATTTTGAATACCGGCAGCCGAGGGTGTGAGTGCAGGAGATGGCTCCCGGACCCCCCGCTGGACTACCAGGGAGTTTTGGTAAGTTTTGGGGGGGTCAGGAGGGTGGGGGTTGTAGTTAATTTAATTTTAGCCGGGAAACGAATAAGAATTAACGTATAAACGTATCGGGGGCCCCCCTTGCCGAATGCAACGTATCTGCCCCCCGATGAATACGAATCCCGAATGCAACGTATGGCGTCCCTCTGCACATCCCTAGCAAAGACCCCACAGGAGCTTCACCACTATCAGCCCGCGTTCCCCTCAGGTTGATCTCTTGGGTATCGGGGCCGACTGGACTTACGTGGGGTCTCTGGAAGAAGGGGATATGAAGCTAGGTGGAGCCTTGGGTCGGGTCCGAGAGCAGGCGTGAGGACACAAGAGTAGAGTCATAGTTGAGAGTCAGGACAGGCAGCCGTGCTCGTAGTTGAGGTCCCAGTCGTAGGTCGGGTCAGGCAGCAATACACATGGTCGTGGTTCCAGGCGTAGGTCAGGACAGGCAACAATACTCAAGGTTGTGGTTCCAGGCATAGGTCGGGCAGGCAGCAATACTCGTGTTGTGGTTCCAGGGGTAGGTCGGGTCAGGCAGCAATACTCGTAGTTGGGGTTCCAAGCAAGGGTCGAATACCAGAAGAACAGCAACAGACCAGAATGCAGGAGAGATCCTCCATGGAGGAAACAGTAATGGAACCTAGAAAGCCAGAAGCCAAGGCAAGGTCTGCGAGCCAGGCCTTGCCTTAAATAGGAAAAGGAAGGAAGGAGCCAGCAGGAGGGGCCATGGAAATTTCCTGTCGCGGTCCCTTTAAATGCAGAGAGGAAATGCGCTGGGCCCACGTGTCGGGAAGGCCCTGGTCGCGAGGCCTACCCACGTGGCAGCAGAGGAAACCGCAGGGAAGAGACCCAGAAGCAGCTTCCTGCCACAGCCAGCGTGCCAAGGCCTGAAGCAGCAATGCAGCAGCGGTGAGTGGCAGATGCCGGTAGCGGGACGCCACAGCCGGCAGACATAACAGTTAGCACCAAAAGCCATACCTCATGCTGTGCATGAGAATGTCTGTGGCAGCTCTGCAGTCCTCCATAGAAACCCATTAGTGAGCCAACACATAGGGAATATGGCAGGCCACTAACATGCACAGGACACTGCTCATGGTACAGGTGTGTGAGGCTGTAGAGAAACAGTGTGCGACAATCTTCCTGATGCCTCTGTAATAGCCCACAAGTAATGGTGCTGTGCTGGCAGTGTGGTCAGTTCAAGCTTGTGAATCACCAGTGACACTGTAAGAACTGCCAAGGGGAGGATAGGAATGGGGCCATTTTGGTAATGAAGACATGCAAAGTGTATAGTGATTCCTCACTCGGAAACCTTTAGGTCCCATGCATTGTTTGCCGTCACTAATGTTGCAGGGCTCTGAAACATGTGGAGAAAATGGCATGCCCTGGGTCAATGGCCTTCATACATGACTGCACAAGGCAGTTATCATGCTATGGATCATTTCTTCCCCCACAGCCACCCCCCATTTGGGTGCCATTAGCCACATACTCATAGGCAGTGTTGCAGTATGTCTCCTCCCTCAGATGGGGGTGGAACGATAGCCATGTGAGTGCAATCGATTGCTCTGACAGCACTGGGAAAGTGTGCAAAGGGATAAAAAACTCTCTTCAAGTCCATCAAGTCCTGCCTGTTGCAAAGAAATGTTATGAAGCAAGGAATGCGGTCAGTGACGGCTTCAATGACCTGGTTGAGAAGAGTGAGAAAGTGGTTTGGGACATTCTGCCCACCACCCATACTGTAGTTTGGAAGGAGTTGCTTGCCATGAAATGCAGGGTGGCCAAGAGTTTGGTGAGGTCAGGGATGGCGTGGGACCTTTCAGTGACCAGATCCAGATCCCCTATCTTCTTATAATTCCAGGTTAGCCCAAGAGCTGAGCTGATACCTGCTAACCACAAAGTCCTCTGGAATACCCAGCAAGGATGTTGGTGGAGGAAAGATACGCTACTTGTGCCATGGCTGCCTGTGTGCCAGCCTCAGGGTCGGGGCCTGAGCCTGTGGCACCAGTGCCTCTACCTGCACTGCTGGTACTTCCCTCAGAGGTCTTGGAACTTCCTTTGCCTGTTGTTCAGGTTGTTCTTCTTCCACGTGTTGTCTGTGGCGAACCTGGTGAGGCATCAAGTATGCCTCTACAAGTATGCTTGCCAACACCAGCAGTTGAGCCACACACCTCCTGCTTCCTCCTGCCATGTCTCCAAAAACATCATGTGGGCCAACATGCACTGACAGAATCCGCCTGCCTTGCCCTGTTGGTATCTACCATCACTGGGGCCTGACCAATCCTGTTACCTCCTGACTTGTGAGGTTATTGAAGTATGGCCCAACTGAAGGTGTTGAGGACACAGCAAGACTCAGCATTGGTGTGTTATGGCCCTTGGATTGGCTTTTCAGGCCTTGGCGGCGGCAGCAGCAGTATGATTATTGAAGTGTGGCCCAACTGATGGTGTTGGAAACACAGCATTGGTGTACTGTGGCCCCCTGGATTGGCTTTTCAGGCTGGGGCAGTAGCAGCAGTGTGGTTCTTGAAGTGTGACTCAACCGGCATGTTGGGGGATACAGCAGAACTCACTCAGCACTGGTGTGTTGTGGCACTTGAATTGGCTTTTTGGGCTAGGGCGGTAGAAGCAGTGTGGATCCACAAAACTGTGGCCTGTTACAAATGCTACCTCTTGGCTTGTTCCCATCCAGAAAACTGGGATCTGACTCTGCTTACTGCCTCCTGACAGATCCCCATGGAAAAAAACGGGGCCTGTCACACCCTGCTTCTCATGACCTGTCCCCATCCAGAAAACTGGGGCCTGTCAAACCCTGCTGCGCCTGACTTGTCCCCATCCACAAAACTAGGGCCTGTCACACCCTGCTGCCTCCGACTTGTCCCTATCCACAAAAATGGGGCCTGTCACAAAATGCTGCCTCCTGACTTGTCCCCAGCCTCAAAACTAGGGCCTGTCACAACATGCTACCTCCTGACTTGTCCCCACCCACAAACCTGTTACAACATGCCTCCTCATTACTTGTCACCATCCAAAAAACTGGGACCTGTCACAACATGCTGCCTCCTGATTTGTCACCTTCCACAAAACTGGGGCCTATCACACCCTGCCTCCTGACTTCTCACCATCCACAAAACTGGGGCCTGTCAGAACATGCTGCCTTCTGACTTGTCCATATCCACAAAACTGGGACCTATCACAACATGCTACCTTCTCACTTATCCCCATCCCCATCCACAAAACTGGGAACTGTCACAACATGCTTCCTCCTGACTTTCCCCATCCAGAAAACTGGGGTCTAACTCAGCTTACTTCCTCCTGACTTGTCCCCATGCAGAAAAGTGGGGCCTGTCACACCCTGCTGCCTCCTGACTTGTCCCATCCAGAAAACTAGGGCCTATCACATCCTGCTGCCTCCTGACTTGTACCCATCCATAAAACTGAGGCCTGTCACAACAGACTGCATCCTGACTTGTTCCCAACCACAAAATTGAGCCTGTCACAACATGCTGCCTCCTCACTTTCCCCATCCAGAAAACTGGGGTCTGACTCAGCTTACCTCCTCCTGACTTGACCCCATGCAGAAAATAAGGGGCCTATTACACCCTGCAACTGCCTGACTTGACACATCCACTGAACTCTTGCCTGTCACAACATGACTTCCTCATCCAGAAAATTGGGGCCTGTCACACCCTGCTGCCTCCTGACTTGTCTCCATCTACAAATCTGGGGCCTGTCACAACATGCTTCCTCCTGACTTTCCCCATCCAGAAAACTGGGGTCTGACTCAGCCTACTTCGTCCTGACTTGTCCCCATCCACAAAACTGGGGCCTGTCATACCCTGCTGCCTCCTGACTTGTACCCATCCACAAAACTGGGGCTTGTCACAACATGCTGCTTCCTGACTTGACCTTATGATGAAAACTGAGGTCTGACTTAGCTACTTCCTCCTGACAAATCCCCAACAACACTGGGACTTCAGTCCTCCTTTTTCCTCCTGACTCATCTCCAAAAACACTGGGGCTTTAATCCTTCTGCTTCCTCCCAACATGTCCCCAACAACAACAACACTGGGGCTTCAATCCTCCTGTTTCCTCCTGACATATCCCCAACAACAAACTGGGGTTTCAGTCCTCCTGCTTCCTCCTAACATTTCCCCTTCATCAATAATGGAGTCTGACTCAGCTTATGTTTGCCTGACACATCCCCAACAGGAACACTGGGGCTTCATTCCTCCTGCTTCCTCCTAACACGTCCCCAACAACACAGGGGCTTTAATCCTCCTGCTATCTCCTGACACTTCCCCTTCATCAAGAATGGGGTCTGACTCAGCTTACTTCCACCTGAAAAGCCAAAACAACAACTCTTGGGCTTCAATCCTACTTCTTCCTCCTGTCCATGAAGTTCACTCTTGTGTGTGCATATATCTATATGTATCTATAGATAAATAGATAGGTAGATAGATAGAATTTGGCAGAGGGAGTTCAAAGGTCAGTTTGTTAATTTCAGACTTCCAGGTATTAATAGTTCTTCTGCTGATTTAAATTTTTTTGAATGTTGAGATTGCAGGTCTGCCATGGATGATTTAAGCTGATTCACGAACCTATTGCTTACATTCCCATGGTAAACCGTTGTTTTAGGTTAGTTTCAGGATCACATGGATCTATTATCTAGGCAATTGTTATTATTTAGAGAGTGCTTTTTGTTGATGATATTTGAATGGTTTTAATGGTTTGCATATTTTTAGTATGGTAATGTTCACTTAATGTGCTGCTTTTGTGTTGTTATATGCTAGCAGCATTCTTATCAATCTAGCAGGCTAAAAATGGAACTAAATAGATAAAGACACTGTTTTTATTTTATTTCGGTGCCACTGGCACAATCCAGTATTACACAGCTATGGCTTAGCCACTAGAAACTAAACTAAAGCTCCCAGGCTGGGAGGTCCTGCTGCTATATATATTGCCTGACAGGTTGACAGTGCTCAAGATGGTTCTTAAAGTGTTTGAAATACATACCTGTCTACAAAACATGTCCATACTAAAAACAGATTAGGCATAATCCATTATTAGTGCTCGCAATTACAAATCATTAGTAAATAAATCCCATTGAATTTAATTATTGCCCTTTTAATTGACTTTCTAAAATTACCTCCTTCAACAAGTGAGGAGCCCTAAGGGACAGAATTCCAGTTGTTACAAATTGAAAGGGTTTAATTGATTCACTATATTTTTTTTGTTCTCCCAGAAGGCTATGACCATCCTCAAACATTCATAAGGATGGAAATAACAGATATGGTGTCTTGGGAAAAATTAAAAGAATGCTGTCAAACTTTGCAAGCCGATTATACTTGTATTACAACTAAGGCATTGCACTTTCTCTATCCAAAGTACAACTTTGAAATCATGTTTTGTCTTGCGTTGTTAATAAATGGTATGACTGCAGTCAGGGCCAGTGCAAGACGTACCTATTGGTGGCAGCTCCAGTACAGCGTTCTCTCCTATCAGCGGCAGGGCTCTCTGGAACTGACATAGTACCCTCTGGACATCATGCTGGCAGGAGTTTGCCACCCCAAAGATTTTGGCACTCTAGGCAACTGCCTAGTTTGTCTAATGGAAGCACCGGCCCTAACTGTAGTATCCCAATCCAGCCCATCTCTCCCCCACCCTAGTTCGTAATACTGTGTCATTAGACGTGTGAGAATGGTTATTCTTTTTTCATACTGAAATGTAACAGTGCAGATTTATAGTGTTATTTTCAAAACTATTATATGATGTTACATCAGTATGAGAAGATGACATGTTTATGGAAAAAGTATGTTAGTTCATAGAATGTGTGTCAGTCATTGAGGCAGAAATGGCAAAGATTTGCACCAATGCAGTTTTTGCCCTGCCATTCTCATGGAAAATAGTGGGATATTTCCACTGAAAAACCTAAGGCAACATTTGCAATGAAGCAAATCTTTGATGGCCCATCATGTAATTATTTGTACTTTTAATTTTGATCCGCTGGCCAAATGCGCTTCTATTGATCTTATCGGATATTATTTATTTGCAAGTTTAATACTTTCAGCTTTGTGCCCTCTTCTTTCGTTATGCTCCCCTATGTTATCTTATAGTTTTAATGTTATGAGCGACCCTTATTTACTTGATTTGGATTGTAAAGCTGCTGCTAAGTTAATGTTCAATGTAAACCGAGGTGATGTTTCATAATGTGCCACGGTATATAAAAACCATTAAATAAATAAATAAAATAAATAAAGCTGCCCCATTGCATTCAATTTTTTTCTTTTTCTCCTCTAGTTATCTCAGGATATTTCCAGAAGAGCCAATTACAGATCCTCTTTCTAAATGGGAAGATAAGTGGAAAGCCTTGAGAATACCCCTTCTGAAAGTAGAGGTTGCCCCTCACCCCCAACAACAGCAGTGCAACAGCAGTGATCCTTCCTCCCAAAATGATCATATCACCTAGCCAAGATGGACAGGATACCCAAATAAAGTCTCCTGAATGATAACCCTAAAGCTACAGCCTAGTCACAGGGTTGGCCCAATTCATTCTAAAGCAACAAAAACAGACGTATTAATTTAAAAAAATTTAAAACCCGCCATTACTGAGATGTAATCTGTCTAATGAAGGAATCATGATTAGATTCTAGCTTAATGGTCCAAATGGATCCATAATCATTGACTCTAAATTTTTAATGTATCATAAACAGTTTTTAAAATTTTACTCACATAAAAATGAAAAATTAACATAAATACTAGTGAAAAAAACCTGGAAGTAAAACAAAAAATGATCAAAACCCCAATGAATTCTGAGTTTTTGATGCTTCACAAGCTTATTCTCAGAGACTTCATTCCATTTGGACATTTAAACTGCTAACTTTACATTGTTTCCAAACGGCTGAATTGTAAAACGGCCATGGATACAAAAACCAGTAGTTATGCGCATGGCCAGGTTCTGAGTGAGCCATGCGCATTTTCTAAAGGGCCTGGCCACGTGCATAACTGCCAGGTCCTGGAAAAGGGGCGGGCTAGGTGGTGGGGTCTAGGCGAGGCAGAGCAGGATGGAGGCCGGCCGGGACAGTGGCTATTAGCCACTGTTCCGGGCAAGCGTGTGCCAACCAGCTGCCGGCGTGCACAAGATATAGGCCCTGGAAAAGGGGCAGACTAGGTGGCGGGGTCTAGGTGGGGCAGGGCAGGATGGAGGCGGCTGGGACAGTGGCCATTAGCCACTTTTTCGGACAAGCATGTGCCAGCCAGCTGCCGGCACGTGTAAGTTGCTTCTGCTCCCATGGAGCAGTAAGTAAAACAATTTTTTAAATTATTTTATTTAGGTAGGAGGTAGGGGTCAGGGTGAAGAGAGGAAAGGGAAGGAAGGTTAGGCAGGAGGGTAGGGAAGTTCCCTCCCAGTCCAGTCCTTAATTTGAGTGGACTGGGAAGGAACTGGGAGAGACCAGATTGCATTGCTACACATAATTTGCTAAAATTCATCCCCCTGCACACACCTTCCTCCTACCCTGAATTCACAAATTTTCCCTGTAAACACATCCCAAATCCTTCGACCCCACCCAGAACTCCCCAAACCCCTTACCACTGCCAGAAGCCTGGTACAATCACTCCGTTCCCAGCATGTCCAGTTTTGCTTTGTTGAGACACTTTAGAGTTAGGGAGGGCCAGCATTTTGCAGAATACATTCACTGTTGTAAGGCCATCATTACAGGAAACATACCAGGACATATTGCAAACAATGACATGAAGCATCATTTAAAAAAAGAATAATTGTTAGCTTTGGTTTCAGGAGAGGCTGCTGGTACTAACCTGGGGACTATACCTAATCACTCAAAGTAGCAGCAGGAAAGCCAGGGAAGAGGGGAAGTCTTTTTTCCAAGCCAACCTCCCAGTTCCTTTCTCAAGTGAGAAGACAGACAACCTCACATTAATGGTAAGTCACCATGGAGGTCCCATAGTAGGTGATTGGCAGCATCAAAGTGGCTACATAGATCCATTAACATATTGGGCACACCAGATCATCATCTGGCTAGACCTTGCTAAAGTGACCCAGTATTTCTTCTGCTACCCACCAACTGGCATGACTAATGAGCAGATATTCTTAATGGCAGGGGACATCATGAGTCAACATCATTCATGACTGGTGCCATAGTTGATGAAAAAGTTGATATTCCTTAAAATAAACCTCCCTCCCTCCTGAAATGTCAATGTGATTGACAGGAAGACTGAATGCACAGCTACAGTGAACCTATGTCTACAGTTCTGCCCCCATCACCTTGCTGTGTTGCTGCCAGTTATCACTCTTGCCACTGCTGCTCAGCCCACTATTTGTGCCCTGCTTCTTTCCTGGTACAGCTCCTTGCTAAGTTGTTCTGCCACTGATACTGCCCAGTTTGTCATTGGCTCTCTAATGGTCTCTATTTTACCTCTTATGGTACCTTAAGGGATTTATGCCACTATGCTGTTTATCTGACTCCTCACTCTGTCTTGGGGTGTTCATGCCACTGTGCTTGCTGTCTTATTCTTCAATTTCAAAAAATAGGATATTCATGCCTCTCAAACAGAGGCATGAATATCCTAAGGCATGTGAGAGAGGCAAAGCAGTTGCTTAAACACTCCAAGGCATGGAGTGAGGGGTAAGGCAAATAGCACCATGGCATAGAATGAAGAGTAAGGCATCAAGCACACTGGTATCAAAATCTCAAAGCACAGAATAGGAAGTAAGGCAGAGAACACAGTGGCATAAATATCCCAAGGCACAGAGTGCAGGGTAAGTCCAGCTCAGTGACATCAAAACCCCAAGTCATAAATTGAAGAGTAAGACAGCAAGCACAGTGGCATGAACACCCCAAGACAGAGTGAGGAGTCAGATAAACAGCATAGAGCTATTTTGCTCCCTCGCGATCTTGGCATGACTAGAGAGGTTTCCAGCTACTATCGGTTCTGCTCTGCTTCTCTCTGAGTGCATTTGGAGTCTTCATTCTACTATTGATGGTGTCCATTTCCTCTCTTTTGGAGTCTTGGGGTGTTCTTGCCATTCAGTATCAGTTCGCTTCTTTCAAAGTACCTTGAGGCATTGGTGCCTCTGTTTGCGCTATTTTGCCCTGTCAGAATGCATTAGGATCTTCATGCCACTCTTGGTGTAATTTTACCCTACTCTTCATGTCTAGGAATACTTTTTCCTCTGCTGCTAAATTAAATACCCCAATATTTTTATCCCATAATAATATGCATTCTTACCCCCATTTTCTTTAATGGGAAATGAATGAACAGATGACATGAAAAAACAAATAATTTGTTTGGCTCTGAACCAAATGAAACAAATCACTGAGCTAAATTAATGAACCACACTGAAATTCTTTTCCATGCACATCCCTAATGGGAAAAATGCATAGGGGAAGCAAGAGAATTCACTAAAACTAATTCCTCTGCCCAAGTATCAAAGATGAAACAAAGTTTTTCAGTATGAGTAAGAAAGTAATCATTAGGCAGTGAAACTGTATAATGAAGAAGGTCCAATGCAAAAGTCAGATAAGCATGCAAAATGGAGTAAACAGAAATGTAGAAAGTGAAATTTCTAATCCAGCAAATCCCATGGAAGTGAGTAGATAGCAGAGAGACAGAAATAATCTACTAGTCGTGAGGGTAATTCAAAGGATACTGATTTGTAGACACTCTACATGGGACACCAAAATTGGAAATTGGAAAGGTTAGGGTTAGGGTTAGGTGAACTTTTGTTGCAATTGCCTCATTCTCATAAATGAAAAGAAAAAGATAAAAGTCAAACACTTTTGCATGCTTGCTGCAACCGCCTTTCCCAAGGCAAAAGATTGTACAAAGCAGAAGAAGACCTGAAAGGTTCAGGTAACCTTACACAAAGGTGTGTCTTTCCAAAGTTTAGTCTCTCCACAATAGTCACTGAGGTCTTTATTGTTGCTGTCCTTGACTGGACAAAAAAAGGAGCAAATCTCTGTTTTCACTGCAAATATTATATTTTAGGCTCTCACTGTTGTTTTCCTTGGGAAACACTGGCTATATAGGAATAAAATCTGAATTCAGAAATCCTTAAAAAAGGGAAAATCAGAATGTGAACTGGAATGTGCGCCTCTCCTGGAAGTTGAAACAGAAATTTTACTGAGTGCTGGAACATGGAGGAGACAATTTACTGGGCTGGAGGGCTAAACATCAATGGCTCCTTGGGCCTGGGGAAATATGCTGGCGCTGTGACTGGTCCAGACCCGAGTCCAAGGATTGTGGTCAATCTTAGCCCAAGGAGAAATGCTGCCACTAAGACAGTCAGCACAAGCCCAAGTGAGGACACCATGGCCTGGGGCTGATCTCTGCTGCTGAGCTACTTAAGAGAGGTGTATGCCTGAATGCATATGGAGAGAGGAAACAGCTGGAGGCTGGGGAGAAGCTGGAGGAGAAGAAAAAGAGAGTGGCTGAAGGGAAATAAGAAACTGGAAGAATAAAGAAGATGGAGACTGGGAGAAGCATGGGGAGAATGGCTGGAAGGGAAGGATGAGGTTAGGGAAGAAGCTGTAGGAGGATGCTGAAGGGAGAAGAAGGGTGGAAAGTGGTTGAAGGGGAGAAGAAGGGAAGATCTTCCTCTGGATATTAGAATGGAATTGAGCTATCTGACTTTCAAGAAAAAGTTAAAAGCTTGGCTTTATGTGCCAGAGGGATAATTAATATTACTGTAACAACTGATGGGTTGCATCTTTTGCTCAGTCCTGTTTGCTGGTCAGGTTTGTTTATATGAACTATCTCCTCTTTATTTGTATTGTTGGGTTTTTAATTCAGTTTTTTGTACACCATTTTGGGGATCTCTTTTGGATGGGTAAGCAGTATAGAAACATTTTAAATAAAATAAATAAATTAGTGATGAGCTGGAAGGAGGGAAACAGAAGAAAAGAACCTAAGGAAAGGGAGAGCAAAGAAAGTCAGAATAAAAAGTAAAAAAAACAAAAACAAAAAACCTACACAACCTCACCCCCACTCAAAAAATATAAAACAGGAAAAATAAGCAAAAATAAAGTTGGAAAGTGCATGCTAGAAGTGTGACCTGAAACCAAGTTTCCCTTTCCCCAGCCACATGAAAGTCAGCACAGGGGATCAAAACTACAATTTGCAAGGCAATTGTAATTGTGCACCAATTTGAACCGAAATCACAATTCCACAACTTTTAGCCTTGATCCCCATGCCAAATGTTAGCCACATCCATTTAGTAGTTTCCAAGTTCCAATATGTGTATGGATGCACAGACAGATAGATGGACAGACAGATTCATCATCAACAATAGGTGCTCTCACACTAGTAAAATATACCTTTAAAAATCTCTCTCTTGATATATTTGTTGAGGTATTGTGATAGACTGACCGTGCCACCTAATCGAAAGAAGCTATTTACCCAGTTAATTAATTAGAAATAAATAATTGGAAAACAGTACAGAAACAGCTAGCTGAACACCTAGACAATAATAACATACTGTACCCTTCACAACATGGCTTCCGAAAACACTACAGCACTGAGACATTACTTCTCTTACTAACAGGCAACATACTAAGAGGTTTTGATAACAGTGAACATTACATCCTTATAATGCTCGACTTATCTGCAACCTTTGATACAGTAAACCACAAAATACTACTAAAAAACTTGAAGAAATTGGATTATGTGACAAAACAATAAACTGGTTCAGATCCTACCTAAACAACAGGTTCTTTCAAGTCCAGATAAAAAACACATTATCAGAAAAATTTAAACTTGAAACAGGAGTACCTCAGGGTTCAGCACTGTCTGCTACCCTCTTTAACATATATATGCTACCCTTATGTCATCTGCTGGCAGGCCTAGGGATAATACATTACATTTACGCAGACGACATTCAATTAATTCTACCAATAGACGACACAATTGAAAAAACATTAAGTCTAGCTAACATGTACCTAGACATAATTAAACTACTACTAAACCAAATGGAACTAGTTATCAACATTGACAAAACTAAATTCCTTCACCTTGAGAGAAAACATACTGAAATCATTCAAACACCAATAATCCTAAGAAATAACCAAAAAATTGAGCTAGCCAAAAAAGTAAGGAATCTGGGAGTAATAATGGATCCAGAAATCAACCTGAAGCAACACATATCTATAAAAGTAAGAGAAGGCTACGCAAAACTTATGGTCCTCAGAAGATTGAAACCATTACTCACACCCGCCCACTTCAGAACAGTATTGCAAACACTTATCTTTTCCAGCACTGACTACTGCAATGCACTCTTACTAGGACTCCCAAGCACATCGATAAGACCACTCCAGATACTTCAAAATACTGCAGCCAGAATACTGACGGGAAAAAAGAGGCGGGACCATATAACCAAAACTCTAGCAGACTTACATTGGTTACCCATCGAATACAGGATAAAATACAAGGCCTTACGTACCATACACAAACTAATATATGATAAAGAAGCAGACTGGCTAAACACAGCCTTACGAGTACACGTTCCACAAAAAAACCTCTGCTCAGCAAACAAAGCACTACTAACAATCCCTTCAGTAAAGTCAGCAAAATTAACCCAAGTGAGAGAAAGGGCTTTATCATTGGCTGGGCCCATACTATGGAACACGATGCCCCCTGAACTCAGATTACAGAATAATCTCAAAACTTTTAAGAAAAATTTAAAAACATGGCTCTTTAAAAAAGCCTTCACTAAAGAGCGTGGAGGGTAGAGAATGAAAGTACAGGGTAATGCAGATGAGAATGAATTTACTCAATCCTACATTTAAGAAGTAATATCTCAAAGAGATAGTAACTCAATAATATACATGGACTTGACCAACATTACTCAAATAATGATTTTATTTATGAAATTGTAACCGAACTTTATTGGCACCTGTTAGAATATACGATATCCTACATTTACTTACCTTAGTCTATGTGCCTATTTGTAAACCATTGCAATGGTATATAACTTAGCGACGGTATAGAAAAGTTTTTAAATAAATAAATAAATTATATTTGATAAATTGTTTTTCTTTCTACAAATCAAACCAATTTAAAATAGAAAGTAAAAATTGACATAAATCAACATAAATAAACTACTAATCATAATTTAAAACATAAAATAATTGAGCATAAGAAAACAATAAAACAATCAATTAAAGAATCCATACTCATACAATAATCAGCAGAATAAAATTATAAAACAGGTTGATAAAACTATCATAAGAACCTTCAATCTGGAAAACCCTTGTTAAATTATGAGGTCTTCAGTAGTTTCTAAATTTAAAATATTATTTTTCAAGGTGAAATGTAAGAGGTAAAGAATTCCAAAATAAAGGGGCCAAAACAGCAAAAGGCATATCTCCAATATCCTCATAAAGAATCTCATTAAAAGAAGTTACTCAAACATATGGTATTAAGAGATAAGCTAGATATGAAGGGGAACCAGAACAAAAGGCTTTGAGGATCAGACAACCAATTTTGAATTGGACATGGAGCGATAGTGAAGTAACATGATCAAATTTCTTTTTACCGAAAATATGTTTAGCAGTGGTGTTTTGTACTATCTGTAATCTTTGGATTGATCAAGATGATAAGGACTGCTAGACTTATCGCCACCTTTTCTGAAAGACTACACTTCAACCTGATTTTTGGAAACACATTGCATAAATCACCAATGTCGAGAGGCTTACTTTCATATTAATAGGCAAAGTGGAATGGTACAATTTGATAAGGCACTTGTTCGTCTATTTCATTTGCACTAAGACATTTCTTGAGTATTTCTATCATTCTTCATCACTATAGTTTACTTAAATAATTTTATAGTTTTGGCATGTGTTATAGCTTATCTTTTTCTTTAATCCTCATATCAGTGGGCTTTGAGCTTTTTTTGGTTAAGGAACCTTATTATAATACACACTGTAGATCCGTTATAATGCGGCTTGATATAATGTGAGATCACTTATAATATGATCAAATGTTGGCTCCCAATTTCATGGGCAGCTGAATATCTGACCACTATTTAGCCAGACAAGTATTAGACTTATCTAGCTATCTGGCCACATTTAGCAGCTGCCACTTAACTTGATAAGTATGAATTTATCCAGTTATCTGGCCATGTTAGCTGTCACCACTTAGCCAGATAAGTATGGACTTATTGTTGCATCCGTCAGTCTCAGACGGCTTTGAACTTTGTGCCTCACCTTTCTTCCTTCTCTCTCCTCAAGCCTTGGGAGGTTGGCTGCCACCGCGTCTTCATGCTGCTCTCCCCGGCGTCCCCGGATCAGCAACGGTGATGGCGTTCGCCATGTTTCTCCTAAGGGCCTCCTAGGGTGCGACCGCACATGCCACCCACATCTTTATTCACGTAATGGCGGGAACCTCAGGGGCGTCCCCTCCGAGTGACATCAGCACATCCTGGTATTTAGTAGGGATGTGCAGAGGGACCGCATACATTACATTCAGTATTCGTATCCGTTGGGGGCAGATATGTTGCATTCGGCAAGGGGGGGCAGGTTCATGCATTCCATTCTTATTCGTTTCACGGCTAAAATTTAATTAACTACAACCCCCCACCCTTCTGACCCCCCAAGACTTGCCAAAACTCCCTGATGGTCCAGCGGGGGTCCAGGAGCCATCTACTGCATTCACATCGTCGGCTGCTGGTATTCAAAATGGTGCCGATAGCCTTTGCACTTACTATGTCACAGGGGCTACCGGTGCCATTGGTCGGCCCCGTCACATGGTAGGAGCAATGGATGGCCGGCACCATCTTGTGCTCATACCATGTGACAGGGGCCGACCAATGGCACTGGTAGCCCCTGTGACATAGTAAGTGCAAAGGCTATCGGTGCCATTTTGAATACCAGCAGTTGACGGCATGAGTGCAGTAGATGGCTCCCAGATCCCTGCTGGACCACCAGGGAGTTTTGGCAAGCCTTGGGGGGGTCAGGGGGTGGGGGTTTTGTTTAAATTTGCTCCTTTAGACGGCCAAATAATTCAGTGAAGATTCGTTGTATTCGTGGGAAATCGTGATACGTTTCATGGCGCAACGAATACAATGAATATGGCCCTATACGTTGCGGATTGCCAATACGTTGCAAACGAATGCACACCCCTAGTATTTAGCCTGCCCTTCGTTTGCTAACAAACTGAGTTAGCAAGGATTGGATTCGCTCCAGTCTAAGCTGCTCTGCCGCTTCCCAGCAGCCGCTGGAAGCTCTCTCTCTGCCCTTCGGGGTAATTCATCGCTAACCTGGGTACCCGCTCCTCGGGGGCCCATCTTCTCTCTTTCAGGTACCTATCTGGGAAACCGGGTACTCGCTCCTCGAGGGTCTGCGCTCCCTACACAGGTGCCTGCAACTGCTTCGCTTCTGCCTGTCAGGATCTCCATCAACAGCCACAGCAAGCTATCTACTCAATGAGTACTAATTCTCTCAGTCTGTTCCACCTTCAGCTTCAGTGCTTGGAGTCTACATCTGGGTCCTGCCTCTGCTATCCTGCGCTGCCTTTCATCTACTCAAGAGTGGGACTGGTCTCCTCTGCCAAGGACCCCTGGACTGCTTCTACTGGGTTGCCTTACTACTGTCTACCCCGGGCAGTACCATCAAGCTGTATAATAAATACAAATTCTCTGTGTTTGCGTGTATAGAGTCTAGCCTAGTACTGCGGTTCTTCACGGGGCTCCTCCCTGTGGGAGTGGCCATCTCCGCAGTACCCAAGAATCCACTTCAACACCTCAAAACGCTAACACTTATCGGGTGTGTTTGGCCTCTGCCACTTAGCTGGATTGGTCCACATTTATCCTGCTAAGTAGTGGTGGTTAAATGAAGGCGTAGACCAGATATATCACAGGTTTATTTATAATGTGGACCAAATTGTTGGACTCCATCACCCTCATTATATCTGGTCTATACTGTACTGTAAAATATGGTGTGCTACCAAATTTCTTTCTATCCTCCCTTCCCACAATATATATATATACATATAAAACTGTATATATACAGATGATTACATTTCTTTTTGCATTTGGATGTCTGGAATAATAAAGAGCTTTTAAAAAGACAAAATTGGTATGAAAATAAAATAAATGAAGGAAAAAAAATCTCTGGCTCCTAAAAATCTTTGACCGAAGCCCAAGTTTTCTAAAGAGTTTTTCATTCCTGATGATTGACATTAAGATCTCAATAAATGAGACACTGCTTTGGACCTCCAAAAGTGATGTCAGACTTACCCATTTGTTAAAAAAAAAAAAAAGAAAGAAAGAAAGGAGAGACACCTAACTCTCAGCTAAGAGAAAGAACAAAGAGGAAATAATGGCTGAGATAATGAACCCTGGCTAGCCTCCCACTAGAAGGGTTAATTACTGCAGAGACTCTAGTTCTCTTAGAAACAAAGAAAGCACAGTAAATGTCACTCTAAGGGAATGTTTAGCTGGCAAATCTGCTCTTACACAGTACTGGTTTTGTGAAAGGATTTAATTCTTATTTCATATTTTGGACTATTTGAAAAAGCCCAAGAGTGTTGCATTCTTACCCAGCTCTGCCAGACACTCCAGACCTGGTCTGCAGCATTCCTTGCTATTCCAATCTACCCTAATCGCCCTTAATTTTTAAAGAAAAATCTTCATGTCTAACAATAATTATAGATAATCCAAAGATCCCAAAAATATTATTGGTAAAAAAGACAAGTTATCACTCTCACCCAGAGCTGATAAACAGTTCCTAGTGGATTGTCCATACAAACTGAAAAGCATATTAAGCTCTTTGTAGGTAGAGTAATTACAGATGTCATTTTATCTGTCTGGTCATGCTGGCACCGTGAATTTTTATGGAGTCAGGTACAACCAGAAAGAGAGAAATTTATTTTAAAATCAGCCAAGAGTCATCATTTTAGAGGTGGACTGGAGATCTGGAAAAGATGCACCTGCACATCCTTACAATGTGTGTTAAACATACCATCAACTTTTCCAGGCATCACACTTCCCACCCATTTCATTTTACGAGCTTCCTTCCAGAAGATGAATTGTGCAGTTATAATTTGCCAACACGGAAAACAGCACGCAGGCTGGCCTTCGCCTGCCATCGAGCGTATGCTCAGGATGGGTGAGATCAGAGGAATGCTAAATTACGCTGCCAAAGAAATCAGGTACCTGTTTGACTGTTTTTGCAGGTCACGCTGCCTGCACTCCCTGTACTGTACACCAAGTGTGAAATAACTAGAGACAAGCTAAGCAAGCTTTGTGATTTATGATCCACTTGGCAAATAGACCATTTTCTATATTAAATTATAATCACCCTAATTTGTTGGGTAGATATATATATTTATAAATACACAGTATACACAAATTTGGGAGAAAGAGAGAGTAGTGACATTTTATATGTCCCAATCTATTTGCACAGCTCTAGGATTGATTCCTTTTAATAGGTTAAGCTTAGAGTTACATTGTTATCTTGACAGACTGAGACAAAGTATCATGCTTTTCTCTCTCTCTTGGTATTAATTTGGATCCAAACCACTTGGGACTGACAGGGTTAAGATTATTTTTAAAACACTGAGTTAGATTTTCGAAGAGCCCCTGAGGTTAATTTTAACTTGTGACTGAATAACCAGTTAAATCTAACTGCACAAGTTTTGGGTAGTTAGGTCTAAGTCAGCCATTTATGTGGTTGCACCTGGGAGGGGGGAACAAATTTAGCCAGCTTGCATTGAATATCATGCTATCAGGGCTACATTTGAAAATGTTGCCCCAACCCGGCCCCTCTAAATTTGCATGCACAGAGACTTTGTACAGACTTTAACTGGGGGATAGAGATGAGATTTTTAACCAGTTACATTTATGCAGTTAAAAGCCAGTTTTGACCCAATTAAATTTTTGTTACTATTGACCCCCAAAGCACCTATCAATCATAATAACCAAGAGAGGATTGCATTTGGTTAAGAATTCCATCTCTTGCATCCATCTGGTGGAAGTACGAATGAACCTGCTGCTGGGCGGTTTGGTGGAATTCTCCGAAAATATCTACATGTAACTGAGTAACTAATTTGGTAAGCAGGAGGGCAATATGCCGTGCAGAATCACAGAGAGGATGGAAAGTACACCAGGTGAAAACAGGAAGCAGAACTGAAGTAATGATGAACAAAGAATACAGTCTCTCTTTTCTCAGTCGCTCACATTCCTGGCCTGTTGTCAAGATATCTGTCAGGGTCATTCCAGTTACATTAGTAACGACATCTTCCTCTTTCTTAATGTAGCAATACTTTAAAGTTTATCCAGTTTGTTTTCTATACCTTGCTTCTCTGAATGTTGCTGTCCTCAGCTGATTCAGAAGTTGTTACAAAACTGATTTTTATTTCTAAATAATTCATGTATTATGCATTTAAAAAAGCAGACACATTGCTAGGTAAAAGTGCACTGCAAATCTATCCCCTTCCTCATCACCCAAAGAGATTTCATTAAAAAAAAGTAAAGTTGGCTTGAAGAATACCAATGTACTATTTATATATGAGAGCGAGAGAAAGAGAGAGAGACATTATAAGGCTCAGTCTGATACTCTATATATGGACCATTGTAAGGGGGCACTTTGATTTGGGGTGAGTTTTCGGGAGGTGGATTGGGGTTGGAAGGGTGGTGTTACTGACACATTCAGAAGTATCCATTGTAAAATTTACATCAGTAAAGAATTTTTGACCTTGTAAGTGATGAAAATTCTAACAAGGGGAGTTGATTTGTACACTGCAAAGTCTGCTAGCTGCATTGTACAAATAAACTCCTTTTCATCACTTACAAGGTCAAAAACTCTTTACTGATGTCAATTTTACAAGGGTTACCTCTGAATGTGTCTGTAACAATACCCCCCCCCCCAATCCCAACCCTCCTCCCAAAAATTCACACCGAATCAAAGTGCCCCCTGACTGAGTCTCTCTCTCCCTCCCTCTCTCTCTCCCTCCCTCTCCCTCCCCCTGATGTTCACCAGACTCCTGCACCTACCAATATGTGCATGCAAACATGAAGAGTATTTCATAATCTGCTGGAGGCAGCAGAAATAAGAAGAGAGGAGAACCAGCATCTGTTGCATCAGAGGTGGACTCTTGGGCCAAGGTGGTGTTGATGCAATCTCTAGGTAAGGACCTACGGGACCCCACCATCGGCAGGTGGAGTGGGCTGATAGGCAGAGGCTGCTGGAGCTTCACCTATACCAGCCCTCATTCCCTATGGGTTGAGCCTTTGGTGCCAGGACCGACAGGACTTAGGTGGGCTTCTGTGTAGAGATGCAGGAGAAGTTGGTTCAGCACAAAGACAGCAGGCGAGAGATGGTGCAGTCCTACTCTGGACTGGATAATGTCCTGGAAACTTGGGTGCCAATGGAACAAAGGCAGACAGAGGGCACTCGAGCAAAGATAGGCCAGTCTGATGAATCCACATCCAGGGAGTAGGCAGAAGAGGCGTCCAATGGCAGGCTTGAGTGAGGGGTGGTGGCAATCCAGAGGTAGTGGCAAGAAGGCTGAGGTCTGATCACTGAGATAGTCAACAGTGTAGTCAAGCAAAGCTAAGGTCTGATCATGGAGATAATCAATGCTGTAGTCAGACAAAGTGAAGGTCTGGGTCTGGAGATAGGCTGTAGCATAGTCAGGTGAAGTAGAGGTCTGGGTCTGGAGAGAGGCTGTAGCATAGCCAGGCAAAGCAGAGTCAAAGTCCATGTAGTCAATTCGAAGCATAAGCAGGGCAGGAAAGAGGAAACAGGAAGCAGGAACAATGAGGATCAGGAACACAGGGAAGAGACGAATATCTTAGTAGCAAAGAGTACTCGACCAGCGAGGAGACCTGTTACAAAGGCAATGCTATAGAGCAGAGCCTGAGCTTAAATACTGTGAATAGGTTGACGTCATCATCCGGGGCCGCGGCCAGGTTTCCTATGTAAGGATCAGCGGGCGCCTAGGGAGGGGCGTGGCGCAGGTAGTGGTGTCTCTCCACGGGCCACATGGAGAGCCCCGACGAGCAGTGGCAGCAGTACCGGGAATGCCAGGGACAGTGGCAGAGCCAGAGGCACTGGGGAGGCCTGAGGACAGAGCTGGCAGCCCACCACCACTAGCGAAGAGGAACCAGAGGCTGGAGTCCCTGTGGAAAGGTGAGGGGGCCGTGCCATGGGTCTGCCGCGGATGGCACATGTAACAGTACCCCCCCTTTACGCCCCCCTCTTGGAGGTCGGGGTTTGCCCGAATGGGCACGATGATAGTTCAGGAGGAGGGTTTTGTACAGGATGTTCTGAGCTGGTTCCCAAGAATTTTCTTTGGGTCCATAACCGTCCTAAGAAAGGAGGTATTCCCACCAGTGGCCCCTATAGCGGATGTCAAGGAATTCATGTTCCTTGTACGTGTCAGTTTCAGCCACATGTGGAGGTGGTTCAGGAACCTTTTGGACAGGCCAAGATAGGACCACAGGTTTTAAGAGAGATACATGAAATGTATTATGTATTCCAAGCTTAGGAGGCAGCCGAAGCTGGTATGTAATGGGTCTGATGTGTCGAGTGACCGTAAAAGGTCCAATATATCTTGGAGCAAACCTTTGGGAAGTTGTTATGATATCAAGGTATTTGATGGATTCTTAGGGGCAACAGTGTTGTTATCTCCTATGGGAAGGAGCCCCATAGGGAGACTGATGCACCAGGCTAGACTCAATAGCACAAACACAGTGGATGTCAAGGAATTCATGTACCTTGTACGTGTCAGTTTCTGCTGGTAGCAGTCTGTAATCTTTGGCGAGGGAGACCCATCCTACAATGGTGGTGTAAGGCCCCGATGCAGACGTCCAATAAGGCACTGTAGGAGAGACAGACTGGTAGATGTTAAACACACTCCTGTAGCTGACTAGAGAGAATCCCAATGAACAGTAGAGAGGATAAGTGTTAGCAGTCCGTAGTCCTTGGCAGAGGAGACCCGTTCCACAATGGTGGTGCAGGGCCTGATGCAGAGAGGTAGCTAGGAACTGATGAGAGACAGACTGGTAGAAGTTGTACTCACTCTCTGTAACTGATAGATGGATTTCCAGCAGGTTGAAGAATGGAGCAGGCACCAGGAAAGACTCACAGGCCCTCGAGAAGTGAGTACCTGTTAAGAATAGGCACCTGTAAATAAGCAGAGGGCCCCCAAGGAGCGGGTATCCAGGTTAGAGAACCACGAAGGGTGAAGATAGCTTCCAGTGAATAGAAGCAGCAGAGTAGCTTCAGACCGGGGCATACCGATCCGTTGCTAACTCGGCGAGAGTCAGCAAATGGGCAACCTTAAATATGCAGAAGCAGTGACGTCACTTGAGGGGGACGCCCCGAGGTTTGCGCCAACACTGCAACAAAGGTAGGGACATGCACGTGCGCACGCCCTAGGAGGCCTCGGGTCAAGATGGCCGAATGTTGTGCCAGAGCCGCTCCGGGGAAGCCAGAGGGTGCGGCAAGGAGATGCCAAGGACTCCATTCTCCCGAGGCTGGTGGAGAAAGCTGAGAGAAAGGTAAGGCATGTCGGGCGAAGTCATCTGAGACTGATGGATGCAACAGTACCCCCCTTCAAAGGGCCTCCTCCAGACCCCCTACCTGGTCTTGGCTTCTGAGTATGTGCACGATGATACTGGTTCAGCATCTCTTTGTCCAAAATGTTAGACATAGGTTCCATGAGTTATTTTCTGGTCCAAAGCCCTCCCATGACAGGAGATATTCCCATACTCTGCCTCTTTTTCGAACGTCCAAAATCGCATCTACTTTGTACTCAAGATCTTCTTCTGTATCTACAGGAGAAGGCTCTGGTGTCTTGGTGATGAATTTGTTGAGTATGAGTGGTTTTAGCAATGAGACATGAAATGCGTTAAAGATCTTCATTGTTGGTGGAAGTTTGAGACTGTAGGAGACTCAGACATCGGAGGGTAGGGAATGGTCCAACATAGCATGGAGCGAAGCAAGCAGAAGGCAACTTCAATCTGATATGCTTAGTAGATAACCAGACCTTATACCAGGCTTAAATTCAGGAGCCTTGCCGTGATGCATGTCATAGGCTCATTTTGCTCAGATTCCAGCTTTGATGAGCATCTCCTTTGTCTTCTTCCAAAGAGTGTGAATTTCATCGGCAGTGGCTTGAGCTGCCAAGGATGACACGGATAGCGGAAGTGGCAAAGGTGGTGAAGGTGACAAATGGTGAAGAATGGTGACGATCCAGTAGATGTTGCTGGATGAGAGTTGATGGAAAACTCGGCCCACAGTAGAAGTTCAGTCCAATTATTCTGGCGTGAAGAAACATAGGCTCTGAGGAATTGTTTGAGAGTGTGGTTCATTCGCTCGGTTTGTCCGTTGGATTGCGGATGATACGATGACATGAAGTCGAGAATGATATCGAACTTTTTGCAAAGAGCCTTCCAGAAGCTGGATGTGAACTGTATACCTCTGGCTGAGACTATGTGCTTGGGTATTCCATGCAACCGGAATATGTGGCTGATGAAGATCTTTGCAAGTTCACTGGCAGAAGGTAAGCCAGGAAGTGCCACAAAGTGAGTAATTTTTGAGAATCTGTCCACTGTTACCCAGATAGTGTTGTTGCCCCAGGATAGGGGTAAGTCCACCACGAAATCAGTGGTGATGTGAGTCCAGGGCTCATCAGGGTAGAGGTTGTAGTTGGCCCCATGGATGACCGGGTGGAGACTTTTGCTAAGCACAGTTGGTAGAGGCTGCAACATAAGCGAAGGCGTCTTCTCTCATAGACGGCCACCAGTAGAATTTTTGCAGCTTAGCTAGAGTTCTCCTTTTACTGGGATATCCAGCCAGTTTGGAGTCATGAGCCCATGCTAGTACTTTCTTCCAGAGATTGTCAGGCACTATCATCTTGCCTGCAGGCACTGGGTGTATGGCAGATAGAATGACTCTCTCAGGATCAATGATGTGTTGGGGAGCGTCAGGCATATTTTCAGATAGGAATGAGCGTGAAAGAGCATCCACTCTGACATTCTTGTCTCCAGGTCTGTACTTTAAGACGAAATTGAACCTGTTGAAAAACAGGGACTACCCGGCCTCTCCGTGGTTGAGGCATTGGGCGTGACAAAGGTATTCTAGGTTTTATGGTCAGTAAAAACCGTAATCTGGTGTTGAGCACCCTCGAGCCAGGGTCTCCTCTCTTCAAACGCCATCTTTATCGCCAACAGTTCTTTATCTCCGATTCCATAGTTCCTTTCAGCTGGTGTGAATCGTCTGGAGAAAAAGGAACATGGCTGCAGAATCTTAGAGTTACTGGTTTGACTTAATACAGCTCCTACTCCAACATCAGAGGCATCCACCTCAACAATAAAGGGGCGTGTAGGATCCAGATGATGGAGACATGGCTTGCTGGAAAAAGCACACCAGCTTTTGAAAAGCGGTCACAGCCTCAGTAGACCAGTTGGCAACATTTGCACCTTTCTTTGTCAGAGCTGTTAAAGGCACAGTTAGTGAGGAGTAGTTTTTAATGAAGGTCCTATAGTAATTTGTAAATTCCAGGAACCTTCTGAGAGCTTTTAGACCAGTAGGTTGGGACCATTTCTGAATGCTCGCCAGCTTTTGTGGGTCCATTTGGAACCCCTTGTTAGACACGATGTACCCTAGGAATGGTACAGACTCCTTGTGGAATTCATATTTGGACAGTTTAGCATACAGGCAGTTCTCCCGCAGTCTTCGTAACACTCTCTTAAGAACATAAGAAATTGCCATGCTGGGTCAGACCAAGGGTCCATCAAGCCCAGCATCCTGTTTCCAACAGAGGCCAAACCAGGCCACAAGAACCTGGAAATTACCCAAACACTTGACATCTGTGATGTGGGTATTCAGATCCTGAGAGAAGATCAGGATATCATCCAGACAGACAACGACACATTGGTAGAGTAGGTCGCGTAGGATGTCGTTCATTATGTTCTGGAAGACAGTTGGGGCATTGCATAAGCCAAAGGGCATCACCAAATACTCAAAGTGTCCATCCCTGGTGTTGAAAGCTGTCTTCCATTCGTCTCCTGATCGAATGCGGACAAGGTTATACGCTCCTTTAAGATCCAGCTTGGAGAAAATCTTAGCCCCTTGTAAGCGGTCAAACAGCTCGGATATGAGTGGTAGAGGATAGCAGTCTTTGACCGTGATCTCGTTTAGACCACGATAATCAATGCATGGACATAGGGTTCCATTCTTCTTCCCCACAAAGAAAAATCCTGCTCCCTTTTTGTAGATTCTCTTGAATGTATTCTGATATGGCTTTATTTTCCACCACTGAGAGGGGGTATACTCTTCCCTTAAGTGGTTCAGTATTCGGTTTCAAGTTAATCACACAATCATAAGATCGATGTGGAGGAAGTATGTCAGCAGCTTCCTTAGAAAACATGTCTTGAAACGATGCGTATTGCGGTGGTAACCTGGGCATCAACAGAATTGTAGGCATACAGGGCAGTGGTGAGACTTCCTTCAAACACTTGCCATGGCATTCTGGGCCCCAGCGTGAAAGCTCCAGTGTAGCCCAGTTGAATTGAGGCATGTGCTCTTGCAGCCATGGTAACCCGAAGACTAAGGGGTGCATAGCTTTCTCGAGCATGAAGAAGGAAATGTATTCCATATGAAGAGCTCCAGTCCTTAAACTGACTGGTTCCATTTGTAGAGTTACTTCACCCGGTAAGGGCTCCCCATGAATAGAGGATAACAGAAATGGCGGCTTCATAGTCATAGTGGGGATACGAAGATGTTCCACTAGACGTCTCAGGATAAAATTCCCTCCTGCCCCGGAGTCCACTAGGGCAAGAGTCTGAAATTCAAGTGGTCCATTAATCAAGGAGACTGGAAGAGAGAGTGGAGGAGAAGGAGCAGTTAGACCTAAGAAGAGTCCTCCCACAGGACTTAGGTCTGCCCGTTTCCTGGACAGATAGGGCATGTTTGTACTGCATGGCCGGCTTGGCCAGAATACATGCAGAGGCCTAATCTTCTCCGCGTTCTTCTCTCCTTCGAAGTCAGGTGACTACAGCTTAGTTGCATAGGTTCCTCTTCACCCAACACCACTTTAGACGAAATAGGCTTCGGTAGAGTCTTGACTCGGATCTCTCCCTGACTAGGCCTCTTGGAACCTTTAACCTCTTGAACCTTGTCCCGAAGTCGTTGATCAATTCTTGCAGTTAACTTCATCAGGCATTTCTCGAGCCGCCAACTCATCTTTCAATCGGGAGTTCAGGCCTTCAAAGAAAAGAGTCTTCAGGCATCTCGAGTCCCAGTTCAACTCTGAAGCCAACATCTTAAACTCAATGGCGAAGTCAGGCAAAGGCTTATTACCTTGCTGTAAATGGACCAACGCAGATCCTGTAACAGTGTGCCTGGCAGGATCGTAGAATATGGATTTGAACAGTTCCAAAAATCCATAAGGTCCTTCAAAATAGGGTCATCATGCTCCCACAGCAGAGAAGCCCAAGTCAGTGCTCTTCCATCCAGGAAAGACAGAATGTATGTTGTCTTGGCGTACTGTGGGAAAATTATTAGGCTGAAGTGCAAAATGCATACAACATTGATTGAGAAATCCCCTGCATCTCCAGGCCTCTCCAGAGAAGCGGATAGGAGCAGAAAGGGTACAACAGTTTTTACCGTCACTTCTGATGGTTTTTCTTCTTTACCTGAGGTAGTAGAAGTGTTCATCTGTGAGTGTAGTAGATTAAAGGCCACAATCAAGCTTTCCAGCGTGCTCTGTTATTCAGTGACTCGCGGTGAGCTGAGCCAAATCCATGGAGTTAGCAATCTGGTATGATAGCGAGGTGTTTGGTGGATTCGTAGGGGCAACAGTGTTGTTATCTCCTACAGGGAGGAGCCCCGTAGGGAGACTGATGCACCGGGCTAGATTCAATAGCACAAACACAGAGATAGTTTCTTTTATTGTACAGCTAGGATGACCACCAGAGGTGACAGTAGAGAGCAGGTTAGCTGGTAGCAATCTGTAATCCTTGAGGGAGACCCGTCCCACAAGGTGGTGTAAGGCCCCGATGCAGATGTCCAATAAGGCACTGTAGGAGAGACAGACTGGCAGATGTTAACACACTCCCGTAGCTGAGTAGAGGAAGCAGGAACAATGAGGATCAGGAACGCAGGGAAGAGACGAATCTCTTAGTAGCAAAGAGTACTCGACCAGCGAGGAGACCTGTTGCAAAGGCAATACTATAGAGCAGAGCCTGAGCTTAAATACTGTGAATAGGCTGACGTCATCATCCGGGGCCGCGGCCAGGTTTCCTACGTAAGGATCAGCACTGTGCGCACGCGTGCCTAGGGAGGGTCGTGGCGTGGGTAGTGGTGTCTCTCCGCGGGCCACGCGGAGAGGCCCGACGAGCAGTGGCAGCAGGACCGGGAATGCCGGGGACAGTGGCAGAGCCAGAGGCACTGGGGGAGACACGAGGATGGAGCTGGCAGCCCACCACCGCCAGCAAGGAGAAACCAGAGGCTGGAGTCCCTGTGCAAAGGTGAGGGGGCCGTGCTGCGGATGGCACACGTAACAGCATCAGGACCAGAGATGAGACATGATGAGAAGAGACACAAGCAGCAAGACCAGGAGATGAGATATGATAAGAAGAAATACTAGCAGCAGGACCAGGAGATGGGGCATGAGGAGAAGAGACACCAGCAGCAGGACTGTGACTGGAGACTGCATAAGGGAGGCAGGACTATAGGCAGAACAAAGAGGAGGGCATAAGAAGCAAGCAGCAGGACAACACATGTCGACAGTAGACCATCCCCATCAGCAAGCCGGCATAGGAACTCTTTAGTCAGGACAGCCCAGCAGTCTTTTTCCATCTAGCTGGCATAGGAACTCTGTAGTGAGTACCGGTCTGGCTTGTTTGGAAAAATCATCTTTGAGTGAAAATTGTTACACTTTAAAATGTTAACTACATAGTGGGTGGGGGAGAGCCTCATGGCCCTTTTCCTCGCCTGGGCTTTTGGCTACTTGGGGGTGGCATACTTTGGGAGGGCCTACTCCTGGGCCTTCTCGATAGTTGAGGACTTCTGCATGGTGTCGACTCCTGGGAGGATGGGGATGGCACTGGTGGAGGTTCTGGCAATCTTTCGATTAGTAGGGTGACAGCAGATGTGAGATTGTTGACAGAGGTGGCAATGGTGGTAAGGCTCTGTGTTATGGCAGCTGAATGCACCTCTAAGACATTGGTGGTCTTCAGATGCACCAGCTCTGCCCATATATGTTGCAGTTGGAAGCCATGCCTCCTCTCGATACAGTCTATGGTTTTGTGGACCTGCTTTTTCTCTGCTGCTGGTGCTTCTGATGCTGCTGCTGGTGGAGGCTGAGGCACTGACTGCGGGACCAACACTGGCATGTCTGGGCTAGTGGCCTGATCAGGCTGGGTATCTGTAGGACCTGGCTGGGGAATGGGTGTGTTGGAGCAAGGTGGGGACTGGCCAGCTTGGTCCCATGGCATAAGGCTGGAGAGAGTAAGATTCATATTCAGTTGCAATGGTGAGCCAAGGGGTGCAAGCATCTCGTACTCTTCTGGTGGCTGCTGGAGCTACTCCTCCTCCTCTTCCTCACTCCATTGTTTCTGTATATCCAATTGGAGGGTTGCCATATGAGCTGCTGCTGGTCCCTGGAGCTGTGCTCTGGTCATGGGGCTTGATGTCTGGGACCAACAGTTTCCCAGGCAAGAGCTGTGGAAACAAAAAAGACATAAGTATAAATGCTAAGAAGTATACATGTAATGTTTGGCATAAGAGGTGCACTTTGCATCAATCCATCAATCTCTCAATGTAAGCATCTTATGCCAAAAAATGTATACATTTGTAGCAGACTTGACATTTACAGATGAGGTGAACTTACCAGCCCTAGCTCGAGTGGTGTCCAGAGCCTCTTCCATCCCCTCAAATACATCCAGTCCCAGCCGTTCAATCAGGTACTGCTCCATGGCGGTCAGGATGATGGGGCAAGGGGCTCTACCTCCTGTCTATCGCTGACAATTGTTCCTGCTTGCCACTCCTACTCCTCATCCTCCTATCACTCCTGCCCACCTCCTCCCTCCTCCTCTTCTTCCCCGCTCCTCTCCTCATGCCTCTCCTTTCCTCTCGCCCCATGCCTCTCACTCTCCAGCTCCTCATCACCACTACCACCACCACCACTCCTCCACACAAAAAGACAAACGGACAAACTGAACAAACTAACTAAAACTTTCACTCCAACAAAGAAGACAAAAGACCAAGGTAAAGGGAAACAGATGACAACAGAAGACCAGACAATGCACTCAGTTAATCAAATCTGAAAAAGCTCCTACTCCCACTATTCAACTCACCAACTCTCCTCTCCTCTCTCCAATGCCTGACATACCCTCAAAGAAGCAGCTGCAGGAATCCTGTATATCTAAACAAAAAACTTAATGCGCAACGCGTAAAATGATGTGCAACGCCTAAAATGATGCATGACGCGATAATGTAGCGCGAGTTGTGCTACTTTGCTATGTGATGCGGTAAATCGGATATGTTCCTAAGCATGCCCCTTTTTTTATCACAGCCATATTTCTGCTTTATTTATAGCATTTTGATGATTCTAGGCCTAAGTTTGGCATTTAGATGGACAAAGGCCAGGATTTGAAAATCCTGCTAGTTTGACCATCATGTAACATATAGGGTCATTTATCAAAATGGACTCTCTTCCTGGGTAACATCAAGTTAGGTTGAGAGAACATTGCACAAATCTCATCTTTGAGTGAGTTTCCTCACTCCGAAGGTCATCAAATCTTCACAAGAGAGCACTGTTCTGTTCGTACGTCTTACTTTGAATGTCAAAATGGCCCCTAACCCCCTACACTAATACCTAAACCTCACCTCGAGTTACTAGTTGGTCCTCCCAAGGTGAGGGCATTATGTTTCTCTCTCTCTCTCTCTCTCTCGTGAGACAAACAAGTTATCACAATTTGTGCTAACTTAGGTATTAGCACAAATTGCAATAAACTGCCTATTACCATAAAACACACCCCTTTTTCTATCGCATGCAATATTTAGTGCATTTTGATAAATCCAGGCCATAGCTGGATACATTTTAAGCTAGCTAAAAATGTTTCTGTTTCTGTCAGGGGTGTTCTGGGAGCATTCCAGAGCAAAGCAACAATACCTAAGTTAGCCAGATAACACTGATTTTCAGCATTATCCAGCTAATGTAGCCTGCTAACTTTAGGGCAGATGAAGAGCAGCCCTAAAGTTAGCTACATAAATTTATCTGGCTAACTTTAATTAAGCCAGGTATATTCAGCACTAAATATCCCAGCTAAGTTTATCGGGCTAACTTTGTCAACAGCCCAGTGGCTGAATATGGTCCACAATATACTCAAATTCCAGAAATTAGTATCCAATCATTTTGTGCCTTGTATTAACAAGATTCAAACTATGCTTTATAAACTTCCCTATAGACACCACTGTAATAATTTCATGACATCTGTTCAAGGGGAATCTATACAAGAAAGGTAAGATAGAACAATATTGTTCTTCTTCAACTACACTAGGATCTTACAGTCAATGGATAGCAGGAATCCTACACTGTATCTCCTGACTTTCAGTATCATGGGCTAACATGGTGATTCTCAATTCTAGTCCTACTGAGCCACCAATAGGAGACATGTTTGTAGGCTATTTTTCAAATCTTTATCTTCTTGAAAATCAATCCTAATGTTGGCGCAAGCATACAAGTATTAGGAGCCACTGCTCTAGCTGTTAGACCAATAAGACTAAAACTTTAGTCCTCAGGCCTCACAGCCCCAACAGCTCTGAAGTAGGCTGGCCATCCAATTATATTGATATAGTAGTTAAACTAAAGGTAGATGTGACACAAATGACCCCAGTGATACTCCCCCCTGCCCCCACCCCACAAAATCAAAATCTATATAACATATATTTATTGAACACATGTATTTTAGTGTTCTAGTTGTTGTATTGGTACTAATGTCTTTGTAGGTTGTGATACCTTTTAAAGGACCAACAAAAAAAATAAGTCATATGTACAGTATAAGGAAGAGGTCTGTAAGGTCTCAAAAGCTTATACAACACTCATAAAGTATATTGTTACTACATTACAAAACATGCTTTTGTAATGCAGAACAATAGACACAGTCATGATTCTATGGTTGAACTAGTAGCTTTGGGGTCAATATTTAAAACTGCCCAGTTGGGTAACTTAGGCCTAGATTCATCAAAATGCTATATGTCTTCACAGGAAGATCCCACTGTCGTGGGGGGAGGGGGGGATCATCATGACAGTGAGGCCCCTCCCCCAAAATCACATTGCGGCTCCATGGCCAAACACCACGACACAAAAGACTGTGGGGAGTGGCTCTTTAATGTGATGGCGGCCCCAACACTCAGAACCATCATCATCATCTTAAAGGGCCGCTGGTCGCTGAAAAAAAAAAACCACAGACAAACAGAGAGGATGAGCAGGGGTCATTGCTGACTTCCTGTTTCAACATGGAGCCGCCAGTCAAGATGGCCCCAACTTCCCAAAAAGAAAGATAACATTGACAGTAAACGCATGATGGCAGTGGTGACTGCCACCCTTCCCCTGGCTCCCCTGATATCTTTCTACAGATTCCCCTTCCCCCTAGCCCCCCAATATCCTCAGCCCCTCCCCCTCCCACCAATAGCCAAAGATCATTCCCCCCTCCCCAGGTCACGATATCCTCAAGCCCTCCCCTCTCGTGACAACCCCAATAGCCAAAGACCAATTTCCCCTCCCCCTTGACCCCCAATATCCAAAGACCAATACCCCCACCCCCTGACTCCTCAATAGCCTTAGCCCCCTCCTCCACCCCCTGAACCCCCTCCAGACACCTCTTTACCTTATGTTTGATCCCATGGCAGGAACGGATGCACCCTTGCACCCATCCTGGTTGGCGCCATTTTGGAAAATGGCGCCTACCTCACCTTATCCCAGCCACGGGATTAGACTCAGGCCACGTGGATCAAATATAAGGTAAAGGGATATCTGGAGGGGGAGTCAGGGGTGGGGTAGGGGGCTGAGGCTATTGGGGGTCAGGGAAAGGGGATTGGTCTTTGCCTTTCAGGGGGCGAGGAGGGCTGAAGCTATTGGGGGTGTCAGGGGGAGCTTGAAGGGTGCTGAGAATCTTGGGAGGTCAAGGGAGGGGGGATTGATCTTTAATTATTGGGAGAGGGGGGCTGAGGATATCAGGGGAGGGGAGGGAGATTGCTAATTGGAAGGGTCAGGTGGGAGAGGGGTATTGATCTTTGGCTATCAGGAGTCAGGGGGGCTGAAGATATTGGGGGTTAGTGGGGATTGGTCTTTAGCTATCGGGGAGGGAAGGGTTGAGGATATTGGGGGGTCAGAGGGAGGGGTGATTGGTCTTTGGCTATCGGGGGAGGGGCTGAGGATATCAGGGTCAGGGGAAGGTTATTGGTCTTTGGCTATTGGGGTAAAGGAGAGGGGGAGGGGACTATGGATATTGGGGGTTAGGGAGAGGGGGATTGGTCTTTGGCTATTGGAGGCTTCAGGGGGAGGGAGAGAGGGGCTGAGGATATCTAGGGCCAGGGAAGGATGATTGGTAGACAGATATTGGGGGGCTAGGAAGGGTAGCTGTTGCCACCACAGCTCGCTATCAATGTTATTTTTCTTTTCGGGGAGTCAGGGCCACCTCGACTGGCAGCACCAGATTGAAATGGGGGTAAGCAATAACCCCCACTCAACCTCCCCATTTAGCTGCAGTTTTTTTATTTTTTCCCCTGCTGCAGTAAATGTGCAGCAGGAGCCTCAGGACCCGCGTTACACCACACATCTAATGTATGCCAGGGAGGTGTTGTTATTTGATCGCAGCTGACCATCTTCTCAGCCAGCTGCAATAAAATATTTGCATAGAATTGCCTAGTAATGACCCTCTTTGCATGAATTTGCATTGTTCATGCATGCAAATCGCATGCAAAAAAGGTTGTTGTAATGGGGAGGTTATCTTGGTGAGGACATGCAAAATATCACGCATATCATGCATTATCGTCATGATAGTGAACTATTGCAGCGATATTGCACGATATACATGATATAACATACGTTAGAGGCCTTAACATGATTTGAAAAATGACCCTTTTAGCCGGTTAGAACTTATCCAGCTAAGTTACAATGTATTTTCAGCGGTATGCTGCTGAAGATGCGTGTATAACTGAGCGCTTAGCCATATAAGTCTAACTGACTAAGCTTAGGCCTGTTCTGTGACACTTCTAGTTTAGCCGTACAACTTGTGTGCCTAAGTCCGAATATTGGCAGTTAGCCGCATAAGTTGTATGTGTAACTTGATCCGCCCACTTTTTATGCGGCTAACCTTTTAGCCATATGAAGGATTTATAATGCTAAGCGGTGACTGCTGAACGTGGGCACATATTCATCGGCTGCTACTTAGCCGCATAAGCCCTGCTTATCCAGCTAAATAGCATTGAATATACTTTGAATATCGAGCCCTTTGTTTTTATGTAGGTTATCTTTAGGCTCGCTGTCAGTCATTCCTCTGCTATATGTATAAGTTGCATTCATGTGAATCGCAGCTAAGTGGTCATTTTGTTAGGATATAGATATATATAGTATGGCTATTGCTGTCTTTAATCTGAATAATCTGATTACAAAGTAAACCTAAAATATATTTCCGTCAATGCTCCTGTAGAATTTATTCAAATGTTATACTTTTCCTTTTTGTGTAAATGTTTAAATCTTTTCATAAACATTTTTGGTGAATTTAGTGCTCATGGAAGAAGCTAAATTGACAGCACTGGAAACCAAAGACTTTTATTTATTACAACAGGGATAGATAACTCTAGTCCTCAAGAGCTGCAAGCCAGTTGAGTTTTCAGGATATCCACAATGAATATACACAGGGATTAATTTGAGGGGGAATGACTTGGAACACAGTTCCACCACTTCATTTCAGACATAAAAGGCAGAGCAGCAGGGGTGTTCGGCTCCAGCAGGGAAGAAGGAGGTGAGTTTAGAGCAGACAGCAGAAAGCAGCCAGTCCACACCTGTTCTGACCCATCCTCTCCAGGCCCTCCCCTCCTGTTCTGCAGGAAACAGTAGGGGAGAGTGTGATCTTGAAGCAGACACTGCAGTACTTAAGAAAGACACAAAAAGGGGTTAAATTAGTACAAATTTTAAACTTGTTAGCAGTAATGACAATTGACAAGGCTTCAATCAAGCAAGTTTCAAACTTGTGCTAATTCAACTCTTTTTTGTGTCTCTTACCTGGGGCTTAATTTGTGGTGGAAACCTAGAACAGTTTGCTGCCACCTTTTTTTCTGGGATCTCAGGAACTGGAGCAAAGCCAATGGTATACATCAGGTCTGTTGGGTGGAGGGTGGCTGGAGGTTGAACACTGGAGAGGGCTGGGGATGGACAATCACTGAGGTAAGGAGGAGGAAGTGTTTGAGAGAGAGTTCCTGGCCCTACCCCTTTGCACGAGTCACACCTCACCATGGCCCTGCTCTTCACCCCCTCCCGTCCCACTCCACAGTTCCCCTTCTTTTCTGTCTACAAATTAAGCCCTAAATATACATGAGATGAATTTGCTTGCAGTGGAGACAGGGCAAGCAAATGCATATTCAGTATGGATATCCTGAAAACCGAAAAGGTGTGCAGTGCTCAAGGACGAGCATTACCTACCCCTGTATTAAAAAAAAAACCAGTATGGGTAGAAGTAGTGCAAGTTTCCCTACACTGTCCTGCCAATGAGCCTCAAGCCTGCTCTGGAGAGACCATCTCTATGGGATAGAGGTCATATCTATTCAATCTTTGACCTATTTGCTGAGATTGCCAGGGGGGTCAAGTAGTAATGGTTATGTTTTTCACTGATGTAGGCACCTGTGCACTAGGAACTAGATGGACTAATCTCATCAAATGGATCAAAGATGACAATGGCTTGGTTACTAGCAACCTGAGCCAGATTCTAACTGGAGACCTAGTGGTAAAAAAAAAACCCCAACTCTATAAACCTGTTCCAGTTCTCTGAACCAACCAGTTCCCCATAAGTCATTGCTTGTTTTGTTTTTAAATTATCTTTAACCTAGCCCACTTGTTCCCCAAGTATGGTCCTGGGATCCCCGGTAGTCTTTCCCCAGAAACGATGCCAGCTCTATCCCAGAAGAATGTAGGCAAAAGAGGAAAGAGAGAAGAAATTGGGAGGTCACTCAATAGTTTCTGGTACACATAAGAGAGGCAGAAATTGTGGTGTAGCTGTTAATGCTCCATATGTGCCACAGGTAGATGCCAACAATACGATAAACTGAAGAGACCAAGCAAAGGTGCAGGTCTGCTGCCACTGTGAACTCCTTTACCTTATTGGAGGCATCTACCTACATGTAGGGAGTGCCATTGCAATGCCTACCTGACCATTTTGAAAGCATAAAATAATAGAACCAACTGTCCTTCTACACCCCCCCCCCCCCCCACCCCCAATTTATTACAGAATATGCAAAAGACAACAGTTGTGTCTGAATGGTCCAGAGAAAATAAATGTTTTCTAGGAAATTAAATCTGACATAGGCAATTTCTTCTTCTAGAAATACATCTGCTTCTGAAAAAGATATGAGAACTATGCAGAAGCAATGGCTCTTTTCAATGCTGCATGAAAATCATCCTCATATAGAGCTTCTCAAGGAGCAGGCCTTCCATAGTCTGAATCAACATAATTCAAAAAGCCAGGTCAGTTGGATGTTTCACATGAATCCAAACACTAAAATAGAGCACCACACAGAGAATAGCAAACCTTTTTAATGAGGCTAAATAAATGTACTGTACATAAGATTTGCCATACTGGGTCAGACCAAAGGTCCATCAATCCCTATATCCTGTTTCCCCAACAGTGCTCAACCCAGGTCATAACTACCTGGCAGGATACCATGGGGCAGATAGATTCCAAGCAGCTTATTCCAGAGATAAGCAGCATGGAATCTTAACTCCCGCACTGCCTGCCAATTTTAATGGAACAAAGTCAGCATGGCTTTACCCAGGGCAAGTGTTGCCTCACAAATCTGCTTCACTTTTTTGAAGGGGTTAATAAACATGTGGATAAAGGTGAACAGGTAGATGTAGTATACTTGGATTTTCAGAAGGCGTTTGACAAAATTCCTCATGAGAGGCTTCTAGGAAAAGTAAAAAGTCATGGGATAGGTGGCGATGTCCTTTCGTGGATTGCAAACTGGCTAAAAGACAGGAAACAGAGAGTAGGATTAAATGGACAATTTTCTCAGTGGAAGGGAGTGGACAGTCGAGTGCCTCAGGGATCTGTATTGGGACCCTTACTTTTCAATATATTTATAAATGATCTGGAAAGAAATACGACGAGTGAGATAATCAAATTTGCAGATGACACAAAATTGTTCAGCGTAGTTAAATCACAAGCAGATTGTGATAAATTGCAGGAAGACCTTGTGAGAGTGGAAAACTGGGCATCCAAATGGCAGATGAAATTTAATGTGGATAAGTGCAAGGTGATGCATATAGGGAAAAATGACCCATGCTATAATTACACAATGTTGGGTTCCATATTAGGTGCTACAACCCAAGAAAGAGATCTAGGCGTCATAGTGGATAACACATTGAAATCATCGGTTCAGTGTGCTGTGGCAGTCAAAAAAGCAAACAGAATGTTGGGAATTATTAGAAAGGGAATGGTGAATAAAATGGAAAATGTCATAATGCCTCTGTATCGCTCCATGATGAGACAGCCCCCCCCCCCCCCCCCCCCCCCACCCTTGAATACTGTGTACAATTCTGGTCGCCACATCTCAAAAAAGATATAATTGCGATGGAGAAGGTACAGAGAAGGGCTACCAAAATGATAAGGGGAATGGAACAGCTCCCCTATGAGGAAAGACTAAAGAGGTTAGGACTTTTCAGCTTGGAGAAGAGACGGCTCAGGGGGGATATGATAGAGATGTTTAAAATCATGAGAGGTCTAGAACTGGTAGATGTGAATCGGTTATTTACTCTTTCGGATAGTAGAAAGACTAGGGAGCACTCCATGAAGTTAGCATGGGGCACATTTAAAACTAATCGGAGAAAGTTCTTTTTTACTCAATGCACAATTAAACTCTGGAATTTGTTGCCAGAGGATGTGGTTAGTGCAGTTAGTATAGCTGTGTTTAAAAAAGGATTGGATAAGTTCTTGGAGGAGAAGTCCATTACCTGCTATTAAGTTCACTGTGGGGTAGATTTTTTTAAAAAGCGCAATCGCGTACTTTTCTTTGCACAGCAGGCGCAAACAAAAGTACGCTGGATTTTATAAGATACGCGCATAGCCGCGCGTATCCTCTAAAATCCTGGATCAGCGCGCGCAAGGCTGCCAATTTTGGGCAGCCTGCGTGTGCCGAGCCGCGCAACCTGCCTCCATTCCCTCCGAGGCCGCTCCGAAATCTGAGCGGCCTCGGAGGGAACTTCCTTTCGCCCTCCCCTCACCTTTCCCTCCCTTCCCCTACCTAACCCCCCCCCCCCCCCCCCCCGGCCCTATCTAAACCCCCCCCTTACCTTTGTCCCTATATTTACGCCTGCGAGAAGCAGACGTAAATCTACGCGCGCCAGCGGACTGCTGGCGCGCCATCTTCCAACCCGGGGGCTGGTCCGGAGGCCTGGACCACGCCCCTGGGCCGGCGCCCCGCCCCCAGTCCCGCCCCCAAAACACCGTGTCCCGCCCCCGAAACGCCGCGTCATCCGGTCCTGCCCCCGACATGCCCCCTTCAAAAAACCCCGGGACCTACGCGCGTCCCGGGGCTCTGCACGCGCCGGCAGCCATTGCAAAATAGGCGCGCAAGGCCCTGCTCGCATAAATCCGGGCGGATTTACACGAGCAGCTCTTTTAAAATCCGCCCGTTAGAGAATAGCCACTGCCTTTAGCAATGGTAACATGGAATAGACTTAGTTTTTGGGTACTTGCCAGGTTCTTATGCTCTGGATTGGCCACTGTTGGAAACAGGATGCTGGGCTGGATGGACCCTTGGTCTGACCCAGTATGGCATTTTCTTATGTTCTTATGTTCTTAATTGCTCTGTGCTCCATCTTTAAAATCCAGGTTCTGGCCTATAGAGCTCTCAAAGGCCAGGTCCCATCCTATCTGACCAACCAGATCTCTATACATACACCAGCTGGACAACTTCACACCTTGCCAAATGCTCGTCTCATAGTGCCTGGCCTCAAGGAAATCCAGTTCATCAGCACAAGCAGAAGAACTTTCACTCGCTCACTCCCAGTACTTTAGAATTCCGTGCCTTTGGACATCAGATGCTCTCCAGACTTTCTGACGTGTTACCCTAGGAAGCCCAACTGTCTCTCTGCATACATGCTATTGCTACAATATTTTCTGAAATTTGAATCTGGTCCTTCTTTGTAGATTTTGCTCCTGTGTTCCAGTTGCTGCTTTATCTAGTATTCTGCTAGGTTAGGTTTTCTGAAATGGACTATTCCTACTATGTCGCCATTGCTGCCGTCTTGTTTATTGCATCCCTCATACTGTTATTACTATTTTCTTGTATTACTCATTGACTTAGCCCTTGTTGTTGTTATTCCTCAGGCAATGATCTCTCTTGCTGGAAAAGCGTGTAATAAATAAGCAATGATAATGATGATAAGCAGTCAATTCCCCCAAGTTCACCTTAATAATGGTTTATGGACTTTTCCCACCAAGAACTTGTCCAAACTTTTTTGACCCAGTTACACTAATAGCTTTCACCATACCCTCTGGCAAGGAATTTCAAAACTTAATTATCTATTGAGTAAAAAAATATTTTCTCTTGTTAGTTTTCAATGTACAAATTAGTTACTTCATTGTGTGTCCCCTATTCTTTGTCCTTTTTGAAAACGTACATCACTGATTCACCTTTATTTGTTACACCTCATTATTTTATAGACCTCTATCATATCTCCCCTTAACTGATTCTTCTTCAAGCTGAAGAGTCCTAACCTCACCTTTCCTCACAGGAAAATCATTTCATCCCCTTTATCATTCTGGTCACCCTTCTCTGTACCTTTTCTAATTCTGTTATATCTTTTTTTGAGATATGGTGTTGGTGAGCAGAACTGCACATGATAATCAAGATTATGTCACACCATGGAGCAATACAAAGGCATTATGATATTCTCTGTTTTATTCTTCATTCCTTTCCTAATAATTCCTAGCATTCTATTATTTGCCTTCTTGGATGCTGCTGCACCCTGAGCAGAAGATTTCAACATCAATGATGATGCCTAGCTCCTTTTCCTGAATGGTGACTTCTAATGTGGAACTTTGCATTGTGTAGCCATAATTTGGGTTACTCTTCCCTAAGTGCATCACTTTGCATTTGTCCAAATTAAATTGAATTTGCCATTTGCATGTACAGTCTCCCAGTTTTGCAAGGTCCTCTTTCAGTTTCTAACAATCCTCCTGTGATTTAACAACTTTGAATAATTTTGTGTCATCAGCAAATCTGATCACCTCACTCACTCCCATTTATAAATATGTTGAAAAAGCAGTGGTCCCAGAACTGCCTGGGCTGTCATCTGTGGTGCTGTCAAGAGGCATAAAGTGAGGCAGCAACACAAAGGACAGAGCACATGGATAGCCAGCAGATGTGGGTATGCAGGTGGCTGACAAGGAGAAGAATGAGGAGTTGGAGCTGATGCCAGAGGATGGCCTTTGAGAATCCACATTTGCCCCAACTTTTGTGGATGAGGAGCAAGAGGCCAGCATGCAGCCTACAGTTGAAGAGCCAGGGCAACATTCTCTGGCTACTGAAGAATTGCCAATGAACTCCTGCAAAGAAAGAATGATGCATCATAATGTCTGTTTGGCAGACCTGATAATGTGCAGGAGTGCTGCACAAAATTGGAATATTTTAAAATGTATCTTTGAACAGATGGAAATAGGCCACACTCAGGGGTCCCCTCCCCCCCCCCCCCTCCTCCCATTCCTTTCCTGCCACCTCTGCCCCAGCTCTACAAGAGAGCTGGGCCCTGGTGGCTTCTTCTCAAAGCCCTTCCCTGTTAGCACATGATGAGCTTGCTATTCCCTCATAAGGACAGTATGAGCTCTGATTAGACTCTCCCTGAGGTGTAGCTGCAGAGTGACTTGCCTCAGGGACCCTCTGTCAGCTGCCAAAAAGCAGGGGTTACCCATGCAATCATTGATCAGTTGTATGTATGTGCATAGGTATATACAGATATATGCACATTTTATACTGTTAATTCACTGTAATAAATAAATGCACATCATTTAAAAATGTCTCTTTATCAACTAATTCCTCATCTTGACAGCCTGGTCATGAGAGTGGCACTGTACTTGTTCATATGCCCCTTCTGTTTCCTGCTCCTCCTCCTCCTCAGTGTCAAGGGTCTGTGGACATTCAGAGAAGGCTGACCATGAGCCTTAGCAAAATTATGTAGCTTGCAGCAGGTCAAAAAAATGTCACAAGTCTTAGTGAGGTTATGTAGCAGATACCCCTCTGATTTTTCTGGACACCTAAAGTGATTTTTGAGGAGATCAATAGTCCTATTGATTATAGCCCCGGTTTGCCTCTGCATCTTAATGTATTCACCTGCAGGTGTTTCAGAGAGTGAAGGGTGGATTGATAAACCAGGTTTCTAGGGAATTGCCTCTATTACCTGTGGCAAAAAAGTCAGAGTATTAGAGAGGCAAACGTGGCGTGTAATGTTGCTGGCTCTTGGTGAGGTTTAAGTAGTCCTCCTTGTGCAGAGTGCCAGACTTGTTAGAAACATAATGAGAAAATAAAGCAATGGTTAGGCAGAGACATCTGCATCTCCTCCACGTTACCAGCATTGTGGAATGAATTGCCACTAAAATTGATGGAGGAAACAGACCCGCTGAAATTTTGCAAACAATTGAAGACCTGGTTAATGATGATATTGTGAAATGTTGATATGTTTAGAAGATGGGCAGTATTTTAATTTTATTTTCTGTCATTTTACTGTATTTATTTATTTAGAGCTTTTCTATACCGACATTCATGTAACATATCACATCGGTTTACATAGAATTCGGGTTACTTAATGCAAAAGCAGAAAGCACAGTTACAATAAAACTAGAGGGTGGAAGGAACAAGAGAGAGGTAGAGATAAGAGGGGTACCAGAAAGGGGGTAGAGGGTGAAAGGGTCGGGTGGTTTCATAGTACATCAGTTTCATAATACAGAAGAATTTATACAGTTTATAGTACATTGGTTTCATCATATGTAGGAATTTATACCGCGATTGTAGAACAAACAGGGTTATGTACAAAGTTGAAACACCAGGCTAATATGCCAAGGGTTATAAACAAGGAAAAATATATATGTAAACAGAGGTTGTGTAGCAGAGGGGGCTAACAAACAGCATCACCTACAGTTCGGAGGGGAGGAGGAAAAGAAAAGGGGGGTAGGGAGAAGGGGGATTACATGTGAGAAATGTGGGGTGTACAAGAGGAAGGTGGGGAGGGCGGGCGGGTGACTATAAAAGGGGGGGAGGTGAGGAGGGGGAGGTGAGGAGGGGGAGGCAGGGAGGGGGGAAATACTGGGGGTGAGAGTAAGGAGGAAGGGTCCCCCAAGGGCTGTGTCTAAGAAAAGGCTTGTTTAAACAGCCAGGTGTTTAGTTTTTTTTTAAAGGTTAGAGTACGGTGTTCTAGGCGCAGATCAGGGGGCCATGGAGTTCCACAGCTTGGGGCCTGCTAAGAGAAAGGCCCGTTCCTTGGTAGAGGTGAGGTGGAATAGCTTGGGGGATGGAGTATGATTTTATTTGTGATATGTTGAACTTGCTAAATGTTTATATGATGTCAGATTGTACATTGCTTAGAGAGATTATATCAGTTAAGCGATTTATAAATGATTTTAGATAAATAAATATCTGAGCTGCATACATAGCTAGAAGTCACCCCACCCCTGTGATTTTTCCATGCTATGAGCATTCATGAATGCCTGATTGTGACAGAACATATGCATCTTGGCATGAGCCCAACAACTTAGATGCATCAGTCATGAGACCTGCGGCTTCACAGACCACCTGCATCTTGAGGGAGTAAAAGCCCTTGTGGTTTCAGTAGCTGGCCTCACTCCCAGCAGGTGGCCTGATTACAATGTGCACGCAATCAATAGCCCCCTAAAATGATGTAAAGCGAGTAATGTCATAAAATTCTGGCATGGTTTGCTGTTGGTGCTGTATATCAGTAGGAAAAGAAATATATTGACTCATTCTGAGTAAGGCACTCAAAAACTGTGCAATACAATGAAAAGTGGCTGACTGGCTTATTTCTGCTGTGACCCTGAGAGGAAGCTGCTGGAGGTAAAAAAAAACAAACAAACCAGTAGTTTGTAGTGACTTTTAGGAGAACTGAAAAGGCATGACGCAGATTCCACAAAATCCACACATTAACTGTACTCGTAGCAGCACAATTATCCATCACCAGTACACTCAGAACCACCAACAGTAAACTCTGACCAGCACCTATACAGCTGGAGCACAGCCTCTCTAACCTCAGCTACACACACTCTCAAACTGCAAGTACACATATCCTCAGCCACACAGACTCAAACAGAGAAGCTGCACACAATCTCAGGTACACAAACTCACAGATGAGACAGAAAGAAAGAAAGAGCATACAAATAGCATGTCTGGGCAAATGGTTACAGACAGGTAACAGACAAGATCACACAACATTGAAAAAACACATATGAAAATTTACTTGGCCTGCCAGAGGATGCAGTTAGGGCAGTTAGTGTAGCTGGATTTTAAAAAGGTTTGGATAAGTTCCTGGAGGAGAAGTCCATAATCAAGTTGACTTAGGGAATAGCCACTGCTGTTATTGGCATTAGAAGCATGGGATGTAGTTAATAGTTGGGTACTTGCCAGGTACTTGTAACCTGGATTGGCCACTGCTGGAAACAATATACTGGTTTTGATGGACCCACAGTCTTACCCAGTATGGCAACTTCTTATTTTACTTTGTTCTTAAAGACCATTACACACATATACCCCCATTTTACTCACACAAACTCCTTAGGCTTATAGCCAGTTTGCTTACCTGTAAACTGGATTTTCCATAAGCATCAGGATAAATCAACCATGACCAGTGGGTAACCAAAATTTTGGATCAGGTAGAGCATTAGATGTGTACTTGGATTTCAGTAAGGCTTTTAACATGGTTTCACATTGGCGACTTATAAATAAATTGAGCACCCTTGGTATGGAACCTAGAGTGACTAACTAATTTAGAAACTGATTGACTGTGAGGCAACAAAGGGTTCACCTCGAGGAGGGATGGCATTACTAGTGATGTGTCTCAGGGATCAGTCCTTTAACTGTTTTTTTCAATATTTTCGTGAGCAACATTGCTGAAGGATTGTCGGGAAAGTTTTGTCTTTTTCCCCATGATACCAAAATCTGCAATAGGGTAGACAGCCAGGAACATGTGGAAAATATGAGCAGGGATCTAGCGAAGCTAAAGAATTTGTTAGGATTGTGGACCCTTGCGTTAAGGTGAGGTTGATGCAACCTACAGGGGAAGTCATCATTGCAAACTGGTGGAGCAGATAGGTGCAGAGACTGAACTGGACCTTCGCCTATACCAGCCCCTTTTCCCTCGGGTTGAGCCTTTGGATTCCAGGGGCCAGCAGGCTTAGGTGGCAGTCTCTTGGGCATAGGCAGAAGAGTAGATCTGAGATCAGACTGAGGGCAGAGGCGGGCAGCAGGCAGGAATAATGAGAGTCCAGGCTAAGGTCAGTGGCAGGCAGCAGGAAAGGATATCGGGAGTCCAGGCTGAGGTCAGTAGCAGGCAGGGATATTGAGAGTCCAGGCTGGGGTCAAATACCAGGGGTCTATCTAAGAAAGCAGTAGGCTAGGTGAGGAGTAGAAATAAAGGCAAGTGGAGCTAGACTGGCAAGATGAAGGCAAGGCTGGAGAGGTGAAGGCAGGCTGAAGAGGTGAAGGCAGGCTGGAAAGACAAAGGCAAGGCTAGGCAATCCTGAAGAGACAAAGGCAAAGCTGGCGAGATGGCTGTCTGGAGAGATGAAGGCACGGCTGGGCAAGGCTGAACGAGGAACGCAGCAACTCTCACCACCTGGCTAGGTAGTCAACCCGTTGCTGAGATGAAGCAGTGTTTCATGGCCAGGGTTTAAATATCTGGCCGGGTGACATCATCAATGGGTGCCTGGAAGTGCTGATCCCCTCACGGAGTCTTCATAGGCTGGCACATACCATGCATGCACGCCTAGAGGAAAACCCCAGCGGTGATGGTGGCAGCCTCCTAAGCATATGGGGGTGCTGATGCCAGCAAGGAGGTGGCACTGGGTGACTGAGGTGGCTCGCAGGGGCAGCCCATGAGCCGGCAAACGTAACAGGGTTGGTCTAGAGTCTGATAGCTAAGATTTAAAGCTAAAAATGTGGAGTTATGCATTTAGGCTTCATAACCCAAGGAAGAGGTACAGTATAGGGATAAAATTCTTCTAAGCATGAAAGAAAAGCTGGATCTGGGGGTGACCGTATCTGATGATTTTAAGGTAGCCATACAGGTGGATAAAACAATGGCAAAAGCCAGAAAGATGCTTGGCTGCCAGGGGCGGATTGTAGGAAAATATCAGCCCGGGGGATTTTTTCAAAATAGGCCCACGGGTTATATGCCCGATACCCTTGTGTGCTTTCTATGCAGCACATGTTCAACAGCTCCCAAAAGCATGGCAAGCTGACCCTTGAGAGATCCATTATGTGGCCTGGAGCCAAAATATCTCTTAACATAAATTCCACAATTTTCCTGAATAACTAAGAAGCAGAGCACACCCTAGACCATACGCACACAGTCTCACACACTCACTGACTCATACACACAGGCACTGTCACACGCTCACTGACTGAGACTTTCTCACATGTTGACACACAAATGTTCAGTCTTGCACACATTTTCTCACAATTGTCACACATGTTTACTCACACAGTTACATACACTCACATACTGTCTCTCCCCCACCCCCAAAAAGTGCTGGAGCAGTAGAAACAGCCTATTTAACAATTTTATTTTTTTTTGCTCACATTGGTGGTTAGGGGGATGCAGGCAAAGCCCTGGATTAAAAGGTTCCCGGTGAGATGCCCGCCTGTTGCTGTGGGAGGAGGCAGGCTGTAAGCCTCCATACTGCTTTTTTTTCTTTTCCCACAGCCCAAGGAGAAGGGGGACCCTTGGCAGAGGAGCAGAGGCTCTTGCAGCATGGAGCCAGTGATTGGGCAGTAGCAGGAGGCCTACTGCTCAAATCCTGAAGGGAGAGAGACAACATGGGTTGATGAGGGGAGGTGCCCACACTGTTTCAGGCCTCAGCAATGGGTGGGGGGCCTAGCCGGCACAGCAGCTGATACCTCTTTGGGCGGCCCCCATGCCTGCTGTGACTAACATGGGGCCCCCAGTTGCTTTTCTTTTCCGAGAGTTCCCATCGGGGGCATCGTCAGCCCCATCAGTGCCCCGAGTCTCAGCATAGGCTCTCGCTAAGGAGAAGGCCCCCCCGCCGACACAGTTGCAGCCCTGCCTCCTCAAGCCTTGCAGCTTCTTCCTCGACCTTGGATCTTGCAGGCCCCACCGACACCGCTACTGCCCCTCCTCCTTGTGCCCTGCGGGCTCCCGCCAACACGGCAGCATTGTGCCTTCTCCTTAGAGAGAGCCTATGCTGAGACTCGGGGCACTGATGGGGCTGACGATGCCCCCGATGGGAACTCTCGGAAAAGAAAAGCAACTGGGGGCCCCGTGTTAGTCACAGCAGGCATGGGGGCCGCCGCGACCAACACTAACCAAGTGATTCACTGGACTGGCCCACCGGGCATGCCCGAAGCCCCGATAGGCCAATCTGCCCCTGTTGGCTGCATCTGGAAAGAAATGGTCAGCAGAAAAAGGGAGGTGATATTGCCCCTGTATAGATCCCTGGTGAGATCTTGTTTGGAATACTGTATACAATTCCGGAGACTGCACCTTCAATAGGATATAAACCAGTTGGAGTCAGTCCAAAGGGTGGCTATTAAATGATCAGTGGTCATTCTTTTAAAGCATATGGGGACAGACTTAGAGATCTCACTTTTCCTAGAGGAAAAATGAGATAGGGGAGATATTATAAAGACATTTAAATACCTCCAAGGTTTCCATGTACAGGAGACTAGCCTCTTTCAGTAGAAAGGAGATGCTAGAAAAAGGGCTCATGGGATGAGGGTGAAAGGGGATAGATTCAGGGGAATCTTAGGAAATATTTATTTACAGAGAAGATAATGGATACATGGAATGGCCTCCCAGTGGAAGTGATGGAGAAAAAAAATAGTATCTGAATTCAAGAAAGCATGGGATAAACACAGAGTATTTCTGAGGGAGTGATGGGAATTGTAAAGCTGAATTAGTTGGGTGGTTAGGCAAACTAGAAGGGCCTCATGGTCTTTTTCTGCCATCATGTCTTTATGTCATCTGACAGCATCAACACAAACCCAACTCTCAGAGCTCAAGAAATTCAAAGGGGCATTGGTTAAACACTATGGATCCCTACAGGCTAGATAGAGGATGGAAATGAAGAAAAGAGTACATGGGGGTAACTTGCTGGTACGGCGGTTACTACCCTTAACCAATAAGCCTTGATGTTTTTGATGCAACTGCGATAAATCAACAAACCGAAAGCCCAAACACAAATGTATTCTGAGAAATAGATAATCACAAAACAACCCATATGTCTCTCAGTAGACTTTTAAGTATGAAATGTCACTTTTAATTTGAATTGAAATAGTGCAACCATCCTTTGTATATTTTCTTGAGAAAGTCCTTGTTTTCATTCCACATATATGAGTTTCTTTGTGTTAAAAATGCCCTTAACATCAGCAGGTTGTCATGCCGTTAATTACACAGAAAGATATGTGCACATATATTGGATGCATGGTAACATAAACAAAAAGGAGGTGAATTAGTACAAGTTAAAACTAGTCAGCAGTAGTGTCAAACATCAAGGCTTCTATGAATTGAAGTTAATGCCTCTCTGCCAACTGTGAGATACCAGCTGTTGAAGACTTTCAAAACACATCCAGGTTTTGTAAAGGGTATATGATTGATCACATATACATGTGCAAGAACCTTTGTATAAATATAAAATTCTATTGGGACATCATGACTCCATCCAGGAATTATATCAGAATTATCTTGATAAGGATATGAGAGATTTTTGAGGGATCAAACATTCTGACTGCATTCTCTGTCCACTCCATGTTTCACCTTTCCCCCTTTCACTTCAGACAGGAAGAAGTGGTGGTCGTGGTGGGGGGAGGAACAACAGAAGAGGGTTCTTTGCAGGCTGTTTGGGAGGGGAGCAGAGGGTCTGGAGAAAGAACAGAGAGAGAACAGTCTGAAGGCTTGCAGACACCCTGCAACTATGTTCAAAAAATTGAATTAAGAGGTGTGAAAGCTATAGACCACTGATGCTTTGAAGAGTCAGCAGCTTGCTGACCAAGCTCCCGCCTGACCCTTGTTTTAACATAATTCTTATATATTATGTCAGCTTCCAGCTGCCACAAATTGGCCAATGACTTATCAAAAAGATTTATTGCCAGAATGTGGGCCAACAAAGTCACTAAGTCTCAATCTATAAATGAAAACAAACTTCTGTGAAAACCTCTGTAGACTACATTAGTTGTCTTCTTTGGATGATGAAATCTGACATGCCTCCACTGTGCCTTTGGAATTGACTTAGCTCATAAAAAAGTATTGGAAAAATTATCTGAGAAATTCTAAGCTTGAGATCATGGTGGAGAAGGTTGCAAGGTTAGGTTCCTCGGTAAGAAAACAGGAGGAAAAAAATAGGTGGCTTAGAACTAAGAATGAGTGATCTGAAAGATGGATTCACTTCATATGGTAAAAAAATTGAAAAATGAAAGCAGAGGTTGCACGTTATGGATGAAAAACAGGAAGATCTTGAAAATCAGAATTGTGGGACGTACAAAGGGTCAGAACCCAACTGGATTCATAGGAAGATGACTGCTGGAATTTTTAAGACTAGAGTTAAAAAGAAAGAAAATGCAAGTCAACTGCACCCATAGGGTCAGATTTTCGAACCTATGCGCGGGCGTAGATTTGTGCGTGCAACCTGGCGCACACAAATCTACGCAAAAAACAACAAAGGGACTACCTTACACCGTGGAAGATTTTATTAGAGATGCCCATCTCTAATAAAATCTTCCACGGTGTAAGGTAGTCCCTTTGTTGTTTTTTGCGTTGGCTACGTGGGACCGCCTTCCGATTTGTTTTATTGGACCTTCCCTTGCGCGCACACAAATCTACGCCAGATTTTATAACATGCGCGTGCAGCCGCGAGCATGTTATAAAATCTGGGGTCAGCGCATGCAATGGGGTGCACACTTGTGCACCTTGCGCGCGCCGAGCCCTTAGGGGAGCTCCGATGGCTTTCCCCATTCCCTCCCAGGCTGCTCCAAAATTGGAGCAGCCTGGGAGGGAACTTTCCTTTCGCCCCCCCACCTTCCCCTCCCTTCCCCTATCTAACCCGCCCCCCAGCCCTACCTAAATCCCCCCCTATCTTTATTATTTAAGTTGCGCCTGCCTCTGGGCAGGCGTAGGTTGTGCGTGCCGGCCAAGTGCCGGCACGCGATCCCCCGGCCTAGCAGGCCTTTGGAGGCCTCTGCCCACGCCCCCAGCCTGCCCCGGACCGCCCCTGCCCCGCCCCTTTTTTCAAGCCCCGAGACATACGCGCGTCCCGGGGCTTGCATGTGTTGCAGTACAAGAGTCCAAGGCCAAACAAAGGTCAGGGCATGCAGCTGACAGCAGATACCAGAAGGCAGGCCAGAGATCGGGGCAGGGAGCAGAAAAGGCCAGGTCAGGTCCAAAGCAAAGGTCAGGTCCAGGAGGCAATCAAGGAATTGTCAGGGTCCAAGCAGAGGTCAGAATCCGGTAGGTCCAGCCAAGAGACAGACAAGGAGAAATGAGGTAAGGACTAGACAAAGACATAGGCACAGCAGGACAAGAGGAACATGGACAAGGCGAAGCAAGAGTAGGCAAAAACACACAAAAAACCAACTTGAAAACAAGAACACTGGAACACAGGAACTCAGGAGCACAGGAATACAGGAACGAGGAACACAGGAAAACAAAAATGAAAGCAAAATCGCATTGAGGCACAAGACACTTCAAGAGACCTGTTGCCAAGGCGTCTGTTGCTTCTCAGCAGGAGCTTTTTGTAGAGAGGAGCTAGTGATGAGATCAGTGGGCATTGTGGATGAGTTCCTACCATGGGCCCTTTAAGAGTTGGGCTGTCAGGTGCGTGTGTGCCTAAGGGAAGTCAGGGGGAACAGCAACTGGCGGTGTCTCTTACTGGGGCAGATTTTTTAAAAGTACGCAAGCGCGTACTTTTGTTCACACACCCAGCACAAACAAGAGTACACCGGATTTTAATAGATACGCGCGTAGCCGCGCGTATCTTTTCAAATCTGGGGTCGGCGCGTGCAAGGCTGCGCAAAATCGGCAGCCTGCGCGCGCTGAACCGCGCAGCCTGCCTCCTTTCCTTCCGAGGCCGCTCCGAAATTGGAGCGGCCTCGGAGGGAACTTTCTTTCTGGCGCCCCCCCCCACCTTCCCTTTCCTTCCCCTAACTAACCCGCCCCCTGGCCCTAACTAATTCCCACCCCCCACCTTTATTTCAAAAGTTACGCCCGCCCGAGGCAGGCGTAACTTGCGCGCGCCGGGCCGACTGCCGGTGCGCCATGTTCTTCAAGCCACCAATTTTAACAATACCTCCAAAGTCCCCTCCCCAGTCTTCCGGGCTTGGGTTTTCTCGCAATCTCTTGTAGAATTCTCGCAACAGCTGGGGGTCTTGGAGGTTAAGGGCATGCTTCCAAGAATTCTCTTCATGTCTGAAATTCATTCACAATATCAAGTATTGAATTTTGTTCCGGACCTTCCTGAAGTCTAAGATTTCTTCCACCATGTATTTGTGTTATCCTCAGCAGTCATTCTGTAGCCTTAAGGGATGGCCTTAACAGCCAAGAAAGGACTGCTGGCTTCAGTAGAGAGATGTGGAATACATCATGCATCCACAGCGAGGGAGGCCGTTTGAACTTGTAGACTACAGCTCTGATTTGATGAAGCACAGGGAACGGCCCCACAAATATTGGGACAAACTTCAATGAAGGCATCCTAAGGGGCAAGTTTTTTGTACTGAGCATACTAACTCTCCTGGCCGAAAATGGATTGCTGGGCAGCATCTCTTGTTGGCTTGCTTTTTGGACTGCCCTGCTGCTTGTTCTAAGAGGCAATGCATTTTCTGCCACAGCTCTTAAAGTTTGAGACTCATTAGGTTCACTGCAGGACAAGCGAGTGTGGGCGGAATAGGCGTTGGTGTTAGAGGATAGTAGCCAAAGAGCACATAAAAGGAAGAGGATCCAGTCTAGCTGCTCACATGATTACTGTGGCAGAATTCTGCCCATGGGAGAAGAGCTGCCCAGTTGTCTTGTTGCTGGTTGACATGGACCCTTAGGAAGGATTGAAGAGCCTGGTTCACCCACTCCATTTGCCCATGCTCTAGGATTGATATGCCAAGGAGAAATCCAGAGTGATGCTGAATTTCCTGCATAAGCTTTTCCAAAAATTAGCCATGAATTGCACCCCATGGTCAGAAAGAATGTGGGTCTGAAGTCCGTGCAATTTGAAGACATGCTGGATAAAGAGGTTAGCCAACTCAGACGTTGAAGAAAGACCAGGAAGACGTATGAAATGAGCCATTTTAGAGAAATGATCCACCACCACCCAGATTGTGGTGTTGTCACTAGAGAGAGGAAGGTCAAAGATAAAATCTCTTAAATCCTTATCAAACCTAAGAATATTCTGTAACAGCCCCTAAGGTCAAGCTCAGAAGCTCCTGTTCATGGCACGTAGAGGGCAAGAGTCCATGTACTGCTTCATGTCATTCTTCATCTGGGTACACTATACACAAAGTAGGGCAAAGCAGATTCCAAATCTAGTAATGTATATCAAACAAAGGAATCTCATGTATTATATAATGTTAAAACCTAATTTTTAATAATCGAATCAACATTTAAAAATGTATTAAATAGCCATACATTTTTACAATATCAGGAGATATACTATAATATGTAATTTTGTATGAAAAATAAAATAATACTAATCTAGCTAATGACATTAATTGAAAAAATAATACACTTGACAATTACATTAATAAAGGGTATACAATGATGACAAACAAATAAAAAAACACAAAAATCTAAAACAAAGCTAATACATTTGAAAACAACATTAGGCATACATAATGATAAGTGACTGTACATCTGTTACAAATATATTTGAAAACTGTCCCTATAAGACACAATATGAAATGCATGTGGCTATAAATTTCAGAAAGATGTTACAATGGTACAATTGTTATATAAAGTTTATTTAGCGCAAATGACCGCCTAATCACATCAACCTATAAATTATCCTTTCACATTATGAAGTCTTCCAAGTCTCCCGATAAAGAAGAATCTTCTCCGTTTCACCTACAAGAGGCTGCTTCAAGGATATATCACAACAAGTTTTTCTGAATATACAACTGATGTAACGATTATTATCACGAACGATCCAACTGGCAAAATACCCTTCTCAGATCAAAAGCACATGCAGTCTCTATAAATATAGAAATATGTGTGAGTAGCTATCAGTAAATGTATATCATATTCCAAATCATCCAAAAAAAATGTAAAGATTACCAAATAATAATTAGCAGGTTGTCTCTTTAGTTTAGTGCATACAATTCAATGCTTTCTGAATTATATAAACAATAATATTAATGTCGCCTTATGTTGTGTAAATTAATAAACTTGTAATAAAAAAAATATATGTATTTAAATGCATTTACTTGCCATTTCTATTAAAACAGAACAATGTCTATTCAGCAACAATGAATTAAATCCGTCAACATCCCAAAGCATGAGGGGTATTCATACTGCCATCTCGAATACACATATCACACCGCTACGTATCCTCCAAAGATAAGCACACATTTCTTTAAATACCTGGCTCTACAATAAATATAATATAATGTTATAAATAAGCTGTAAATAAACTTCAAACTTATCAATATTGTTCCATTGTTAATGCTCAGGTGCTGGGACCAGCACAACTTAGGCACAGGCCTCTGTTGACAAGGTGGAGATCCGTGGAGATGGTCAAGCCACAGACCAGGATCCAGGGCAGGCTGAGAACAGGCATAGTCAGAGACAGGCAACGGTGGCATTCAGGTGTGGTCAAGTCACATAGTGGCCTAAGGCAGATCGAATTCAATCACAAGTGAGAATCAAGCAATGGTCAGTGGCAGGTGGAGTTCAGTCATAGTCAAGTATCAAGCAGGCCAAAGTCAGAACCAGAGATCTGTCCGAGGGAAGGCAGGATGGATAGGCAGGCTGGAAAGTGAGGAAAAGTACAGGTGGGCAAGAGAAGACATGGAAGGACTAAACACTGACCACAAGGATGAAGACCTCAGAGAAGGAGACCAGGTACTGCCAAAACGAAGACATGGAACACAGGAATGAAGACCAGAAACACAGGAGCAAAAATCAGGAACACAGGAGTGAAGACCAAGAACTTGAAGTGGCAACTAACACTACACTAAATAGTCGACCTATTGCCGAGGCAAGGAAGTGTTGCTGAGGTGGCCTTTTATAGTCCTATGCTGATGATGTCATCCTTGGGCACCACTGATATATTCTCGCCATAGGCCCTTTAAAAGGGATGTCGTTGGACATGCACTTGCCCTAGGAGGGGCCCGGAGTGGCAATCGCATCAGAAACAGGCTGGACACAGCAGTTGTCGCGCATCAACACGGAGGCCTTCCCTGGTGGAGGTAGTGAGCTTGGGGCTGAAGGTAAGTGCGGCGGGCTGCAGGCCTGCCCTGCGGACCACCAAACAAAACATATTCCAGGTTATTGGATATCTGGCATCTTCTAATAAGTGCCGCCATTCTTTAAGTGCTAGTTTGATAGCAAGTAGCTTGTGGTCACCAATAGTTCCTTTCCACTGGAGAGAACATTTTGGAGAAATAGGAGCAAGTCACAAGGGTTCCTTGGTTATTGTGCTATAAGAGGATAGCCTCTACCCCAAGGGTAGAAGCATCTTTTTTCAGCATAAATAGCTTGGCAGGGTCTGGATGGTGGAGACTGGGGTCGCTGGTGAAAGCCTGTTTAAATTTGTTAAATGCCCGGATGGCACTATCATCCCAGTTCCTGGTGTTGGCACCCTTTTTGGTAAGGGCCGTAAGCAGAGCAGCCAGGGAGGAGTAGCCCTGGACAAACTGCCAATAATAGTTTGTGAACCCAAGGAAACACTTCAGCGCCTTCAGGCCTACGGGTTGTGGCCAGTCCAGGATAGCTTTCAGCTTGTCAGAATCCATCCGGAAACCATCTTAGGCAATAATATAGCCTAGGAACTGCAGCTCTTGTTGCTCAAAAGTGCATTTCTCTAATTTCATATAGAGATGATGCTCTCTAAGTCACTGAAGAACTTGTTTCACATGTACTCAATGTTAATCCAAGGTTTTGGAGAAAACAAGGATGTCATCAAGACACACGATTACATGGGAGTAGAGAATGTCGTGGAAGATTTAATTAACCATGAACTGGAACTCAACAGGAGCACTGCACAACCCAAAGGGCATTACCAGGTATTCATAGTGCCCAATCCTGGTATTGAAAGCTGTCTTCCACTCATCACATTATCTGATTCTGATCAGGTTATACGCCCCACAGAGATCAAGCTTGGTGAATATCTGGGCTCTGCAGAGGCGATTGAAAAGTTCAGCGATAAGCAGCAATACATACTGATTCTTTTTGATGATGCAATTGAGCCATTGATAATTGATACATCTTTATTCCCAATGAAGAAAAGCCTGTGACCAGCAGGGGAAGAAGCTGGACGAATGAATCCCCTCTCAAGGTTCTCCTGAATGTACTTCGATATTACTTCAGTCTCTGGGGCAGAGAGAGGGAAAATGTCCCCCTGGGGGGGGCATCTTGCGTAGAAGCAGAACAATGGGGCACTCATAGAAGCAGTATGGCAGAAGAGTTTCAGCCTGCTCTTTGCCTATGACATCTGCATATGCAGAGTATTGCAGAGGCAGACTGGGTAATTCCGGAGTTACTACTCAGATCAGACAGATGGCTGGTTGGAATTTCAACAGGCACTGTACTTGGCAGGCGATGCTTCATTTGTTGATCTGCAGGGTTACCCAATCAATGTTAGGCTGGTGTTGCATGAGCCAGGGTAGGCTCAGTATGACATCGTTGACAGCCTTAGGAGGAACATATAGGCTGATCTGCTCCTGATGGAGCAGTCTGGTCTGCATCAGTATTAGTGTGGTGGTCATAGTGACTCAGCCAGCCAAGGGGTCCTTGTCAACTGAGCATATTGTGAGCAGGGTCCCCAAATGGATAGTGGGGAGACCATGCTAGCATATCAGCGCCATTATCACTAGGAGTTCTTGCTCATCAATCAAAGTTTGTCCAACCAAAAGACGGACCAGTACCAGAATTTGAGGAGATGAGCAGGGTCGACCTAGGGTGGCCTCCCCTACCAGCCCTAAGTCCTGGAGTTTTCTGGCTTGGCCAGGCACCAAGCTGCAAAGAGCCTTTGAGTGGCACAATACAGACAAATCTTAATGCGCCAGGTGATATCCTGAGATGGTCCACCTGCATAAGTTCTTCCAGCAGTGTTACTGGTTCTGAAGCTCCAGTAGGGGTTTCTTGGTGCTGAAAGCTAGGATCCAAATGGATGGGGCATCGAGCCAAAACTCTCTTTCTTGGCTGTTCTTGAAATCAAAGATCCAAGCGAATGACCAGATAGATAAGTTCCTCTAAGGTGGCTGGCAGGTCTCGGCCAGCCAGCTCATTTTTAATATGCTCGGATAGACCTTGCAGAAATATGGCAGTCAAACTGTCTTCATGCCATTGGAATTCAGATGCCAGGGTACGAAAGCGGACCACATAATCTCCAACCAACCTGGCGCCTTGTTGTATCTAGAGGAATTCAGTCACTGCTGAGGAGGTATGGCCAAGCTCATTAAAGTTAAGGGCGAAACTCTCATAGGAAATGGTCCATATCTACCAAGAGTGGATTCATTCTCTCTCTCTCAAAGGAGGGGGAAACCAGGCCAGGGCAGAATTCCCCCAAAAGAGATAGGATGTACATGAACTTGACCTGATCAGAGGGAAAGAATGCATCCTGTAACTGAAATTGCATCCAGAACTGATTTAAGAAGTCTCTGCACTTCCTGGGATCACCGTTATACTGTGGCAATGGAAATAGATGAATCACAGTGGGAAGGCCTTACAGGTGGGACCAGAGCAGGATCTGAGGGTGTTAAACCCCTAGTTGTGAAGCCAGTACTTGAAGCAGATTTGCCATGGTATTCAATTAGTCTTCCTGCTGCTTCAACTGAAGAGCTAGCCTGGAGATGGCAGAAGCTGGGGACAAGTTCACTGAGCTCATGGACTCATCAATCTGTAGCAGGTATGGTATCTATGAGCCTTTGGTGCTATGGCATGGTTGGCGCAGCTTAGTGGGTGAACCTACTAGGCCTATGCCAATAGCTGACTAATGCGCCCTACAGTAGGATAGGCTGGAGCTTTGCCTATACCAGCTCCTTCCCTTGAGTTCTGGTGACCAGCAGGACTTAGGTAGATCCCAAGGGCAATCAGGAGCATGAGAGTCCAAAGTCAAGTGAAGGTCAGGGCAGGCAACTGACAGCAGATACCAGAAAGTCAAGAGATTGGAGCAGGCTGCAAATAAGATAAGGTCAAGTCCAAGGCTAAGGTCAGGTCCAGGCGGCAATTAAGGAATGGTTAGGGTCCAAGCAGAGGTCAGAATCTGGGAGGTCCAGCCAAGAGATAGACAAGGAGAGATGGGGCAAGGACAAAACAAAAATACAGGCATGTCAGGATAAAAGGAACTTTATCGAGGGGAGGAAGGGTAGGCAGGAACACAGAACAAGACTGGAAGACAGGAACACCGGAAAGCAGGAACATGGGAATGAGGAACACAGGGATAGGAATAAGAACACTGAAATGCAGAAACAAAGGCAACATGCACTGAGGCATAAGGCACATCAGGAGACCTGTTGCTGAGGTGTCTGTTGCTCCTCAGAAGGAGCTTTTTATAGAGAGGAGCTGGTAATGTCATCAGTGGGTGCTGCGGCTGAGGTCCTGCTGCAGGCCCTTTAAAGGTCAGGCTATCAGGCGTGCACACACCTAAGGGAAGTCGGGGAAAGTGGCAGCTGGCAGCATCTTGTGCTGTGTTGGGCAGCATCCTGGCTGTAAAACAGGTCAGGCATTGTCAAGGGTGAGTGAGATGGCTTGTGGGGCGATACTGCGAGCCACTAATCGTAACAACGTATAGCAGAATAGACTATTTTCTATGTAGCCAGACTTTGTTGTTTAAGTTGGAAACTGTGAAATTTTGACTCGCCGCATGTCTGATCATCATCCTATTTCAGTTATGCTACCTTTTTTGGATAAGGACGAGAGGAGAGTGGAAGGAGGTTAAACATTTCCATTCTTAAAAATAAGTATTTTGAGGTAGCTTCTAGGACATCAGATAAATTTAAAGATTGCTAAGATAGATACCAGAACAACACTACATGTTTCCTTTGTGTTTGCAACTGATAGAGATGCTGTGTTTAGATTATTTATGAGGAAAAGATTAGAAGAGTTTCATGGTGGAAAGATCTGGGTTTACCCTGATCTTTCCAGAATGACCCAATTAAAGAGGAAAAAATTTTAGAATTAAGATCAGAAGTGGAAAGTAAAGGTGGGAAAATGTCCGTAAAATATCCATGTAAGTGTGAAATCTGGAGAAATGGTCAAAAATATGTTTATTTTGAAGTTTCACAATTACGAGTGTTTCTGGACTCTCACCCCCCTTGAGAATTAGCATTAGGTACGTGGCAGTTATTGTAAAATACTAGGAATATGTGTCTCTTTTTAATTGTACAAAGATATCCTGTTTTCCTTAACCGCTCAATTTTCTTTTCTTTTCCTGGAGTAATTTCGTATTTCCTTTCTTTTTTTATTCTCAATTACAGATAAAATATATATATATATTAATAGTATTATGTATATGTATTTTGAACATATTTGAGTATCTGTATATTGTTGTTTTTTTCCTTCTCTGTAAAGATGTAAAAGCAGCATAAATAAAAAATAAAAAAAATAAATAAATATTTTGATGACATGGTTAGGAAGACTATTGCGAATTGCAGTTATTAAAACCCTGCTGATATGTATGATTTGTTACTTTGCTGGGAAACTCTCAAGACACCTTCTGAGAGGCTGCATCATAGCTTTCACTGGCCACTTGGATAAAAAGAGGCTTAAAAAACAAAAGGACTTAATAAAATTAATAAGGAATTTAGAATCAAAATATAAACAAGATAGTTCTAGGAAGGTGTATAAAGAGTTGATTCTGGCTACAGATGTGCTTAATGTTCTTCAGTGTTCTTTGGTTAAAAAATCTATGTGATTTACCAGTTAAAAATTCTTGAAGAGAAGGAACAAACCTTTCTAGCAAGATTGGTTAAAACACAGGGGTGGGGCACTGTGATTAGTGTCATAAAAGACAATATGGATAGGATACAGTATCTTCCATTCCAGATTTTAGATACTCTTCAGAGACATTTTAAAACTCTTTACATAGTGCCTGGGGGGACTTCTAGTTCTGAAATTGAGCAGTTTCTGAAGCTACCACAGTTATCATCACCCGACATTCAAAAATCTTTTGCAACTCTTACTTGTGAATTAGAGATCATGCAGGCAATTAAATCCCTGGCTTTGGGGAAAAGTCCTGGTCTGGATGGCTATCAGATGGATTTTTATAAACATTGTCAAGCTAAAGTCACTGCTTTGTTTCACAAACTGTTCAATTATAAGGGTATGGCTGTACCCTCCAATGGTCATTTACTGGAGGTTCTAATGACATTGATGTTTAAGAAGGGGAAGGATCTATTAGATTTTAGTGCCTAGAGACCCATATCTATCATTAATACTGATGTTAAAATCCTTGCCAACATACTCCAGCTTAGGCTACAGAATATTATGCCCATGCTGCTCCATTCTGATCAGACTGGTTTTATTAAAGGGAGGTCATCAGTTAATATTACTAGAAGACGCTTTAACATACTTCACTTAGCCAAGGAACATGGGATTCCAAGCCTGGTCCTTTCACTGGATGCTGATAAAGCTTATGACAGGATTTCTTGGCTCTACATTTTTTTGGTATTTGAATGTATGGGCTTTCCTAGTGAGTTTTTTACACTGTATGCAAACCCTAAGGCAAGGATGAGAGTAAATGGATGGCCTGTCCCTTTGTGATTCCCCGAGGAACTAGACAATGATGTCTTCTATCATTGCTCCTTTTCAACTTGGCTCTTCAGCCTCTAGCTCAAAAGATTAGGGAGGCAGTTGATATTCCTAGTTTTCAAGTTGGCAATTCCCATGGAAAGATTGTCTTGCAATCTGCAGCAACCACAGGATTGTAGAGGATTGGATATCCTTGATTTAAATTTATATTAACTGTCTGCATGGCTGATTGGGGATAGAGGGTGGTTTAGTGATGTCTTCTCTTCACAATCATAGGAAATGGAGATCATGATTTAATTTCTTTCATTTTTTTATGAATCGGACACCATCAAACTTGACTGGATTAGTAGGGGCAACCCTATGTAACCCTTGGACGGCTGTCCCATCATGGGACCGCCATAGGCCTCACTTTAAACAAGGGTAAAGTTGTTAAAAACTTATGGTGTTAGAATCTGAAATATCCAGAATTCCCTGATGGTGGGAAGATTTTCTTCAAGGATTTGTATATTATTCAAGTCTTAATCACTCATTAATAATCACTAATAATCACCTTATCACTGATAGCAGCAACAAACACATTGGAAGCAATTGATTTTTTTTTATATATATATACCGACATTCGATCTGAGATATCACATCGGTTTCCAACTTAACTTTTACTGATTAATGATGGAAATTAATGAAAAGGTTCTTTACAGCTCTTAGTATTCACAAGTCCAATTTTTGTTTTATTTATGCAATTTCAGATATATTACATCACATATCAAGGTATAAGAGATCTAGCAATAAAGTTCAAAAGTAACATTGGCCATAATTAAGTAAATAAATATTATTTTAACATAGATCTCTAAAAAATACAGGTAATATTGGGACCAAGATATAAGGAAATAAAAGGAGCTCAAATACATATACTCAGAAACAAGAAATACACCCCAAATGATGCAGTTACCCCTAACTTATATAGCCCTTCATCCCTTTCCATCTAGGAAACCCCTTAATTGATCAGGTTCATAAAAGATATATCTATTTTCTTGAAATTTTAAACATTTACAGGGATACTTCAGAACCATACTGGCCCCTTGACTTATTACTTCAGGCCTCATTAACAAAAACTTTCTTCTCCGCTTCTGAGTGGGGCGGACAATATCTGGATAGATCCAAATACTTTGCCCATAATATTTAACAGTTCTATTCCTGAAGAAATACTTCAAGATCAGATTTATGTCCTGCTCAAATGGAAAAGTAGCCAGTAATTAGGGATGTGCAGAGCAAAATTTTATGTTCATATTTTTTATGTCCGAAAGGGGGTCCCACTTGCGGCCAATATGGACATAAAAAAAATCCAATGAGTTGGGTATATGTACATATGTGCAAAAAAAAAATTTAAACCCCCTCACCCTCCTTAATCCCCCCCCCAGACTTACCACAACTCCCTGGTGATCGAGCGAGGAGTGAGGACGTCATTTCTGCAATCCTTGGCGAGAAGCATGTGACGTCGGTGGCACGTCGAGTGACGCGGCGTCACGTGATTCCCGGCGAGTTCGCGCCGGACGGCTCGTTCGGCCCAAAAAGAACTTTTGGCCAGCTTGGGGGGGCCTCCTGACCCCCCCAAGCTGGCCAAAAGTTCTTTTTGGGCCGAACGAGCCGTCCGGCGCGAACGAGCCGGGAATCACGTGACGCCGGCGTCACTCGACGTGCCGCCGACGTCACATGCTTCTCGCCAAGGATTGCAGAAATGGCGTCCTCACTCCTCGCTCGATCACCAGGGAGTTGTGTTAAGTCTGGGGGGGGGGGATTAAGGAGGGTGAGGGGGTTTAAATTTTTATTTTGGCTCAACAATCGCGATTTCCCACATATCGAACATATCTATGTTCGATATGTGGGAAATCCGATCGTTTATGTCGAATCAATTTTTTAAGTAAAAAAAAAATATGAGTTGCGTTTTACTAATGCGGTCAATCCGAATGCACACCCCTACCAGTAATGTGCCCCTGGTCTTTATCTCAGTCTATATAGACATCTCAATCAATTCTGAGACATTTAGAGATTTTATTTCCAGATTTTCCTCTGCTCCCATAGATGACGTTTCCTTCTTAGAGACAAAAATAGCTTTTGAAACAATCAGAGGTATTTTTTTGGGAATTTTTAAACAATCTTGCATATATTCTCTTAACATTTCAACCAGGGATTATTTTTTCACAACTGGAAAATTCAGAATTCGTAGATTTGAAAATCTCAGAGAATTCTCTATATTCTCATATCTTCTCTTTGCATTTACCTCAGCTTTTATTAAAGTTCCCTGGATGTTTTCCATGGAGGTAACTTTCTCCTCCAATTTCTCTATTTTATTTTGATGATCATTCGTCATTTTTTCAAGCATTAATCCCCTTTTATTCGAATCTAAGAAAGCCTGTGTTAATGTTGTAATAGCTGACTCAATCGATACCATGGCCTTCCAGAGCGTATCTAAAGACACTACAGGAGGTTTTTGCAGGAAAAACACATTTTGAGAATGTAAATTTGCCAGGTCTTGAAGGGCTTTATCCTCGGTGTCTTGTTCCAGTATAGCCTCGCGGGGTTTAGGAGTGGAGGTAGCTACTCCTTCCCGGGCTCCTCTGCCTCCTCCATACGCCAGCTCTCCGCTGCCTCCATCCAGCTCGAGGGAGGGGGGGTTGCTCTCTCCTCCTCTCCTCTAGAGCTCGCGATGTTTCCTCTTCTCCTTCACCTATTTGGACTTGCCGTGGTGTTTCGGGTGCCCCTGGGCTGAGCGAGATCTCTTCAGCCATGGGGATCAATCCAAGCTCCTGAATTTCTCCTCTAGATGCCCTCGCTCCCAGCGTCCTCAGGGTAAGGTCAAAGAAGCTCTCGATCTTTGATTGTGGAATACCTTCTTCTTTTGTAACGGTAACATCCTTCAAGCGCGCTTTGTATGAGGCATTATAAAGGTAAAGCCAAAGAAGATTAAATAAGCAATTTGCTAGGAAATGCAGAGAGAGCTCCTTTTGCTGCTACTCATGTGGCGGCCATCTTGGTCCCCTCCACAAGTCCAATTTTACAGCTCCAGTCCTTCTCAATAAATTTGTGTCCTCACTCTTCCAATAAATGTATTCGATGGTTAAAGCCAATTCCAATTAATTTGTACTTCTCCCCTTCCAATTACTGGGGCAGTTTATTAACTTCCTCCCAATAGATGGCAGAAAAGAGGTTCTCCCAATTTAGAGGGGTTAATGTAAAATTTCAGTGTTCATACTTTTAGTCCAGTTACTCCGTATTCTCCTCGCTTAGTACCTCCATACTCCTCTCTTCTTTCTTGATCTCAATGAGATGACAATGGATGCACCAGATGGGTGGCATAGTTCCTCCTGATCTCTCCTATTCCTTCTCCCCGGGAATGAATGATGACACATTCCTCCAACAGGGGCGTCAATCTTGCTAGCCAACAAAGCTTTACCTCTGTTCTTTAAAAAAAAAATATTTTTTTTTTCTATTTATATCAGATGGGTTAAAAAATATTTTTCTCCTCCAAACATACACATGGTTAATTATTTTTCCCCTCTTCTTTGAGACACTTTTAAGCCTTTTGTTCTTTGTTTTCTTTTTCTTCCTTTTTTTCTACCTGGCAAGCCTGCTGGCAAAGTCGAACAAAGTCAGGAAACCATTGACGACAGCACTGCAGTGTTCCCACTCAGCAAACAAAGCAATAAAAATGGAATATTTGTCTTATTTAAAGGAGAAATGCTTTTTTTTCTTCTAAATATATTTCTGTCTATTTAAGCATAGTATTGTTGCAAAGTCATACCTTTATTTTTTATTTTGAAAATAATATCAAACCTCAGTCCCCTCATAATGTAGACTTCCTGTTTCATCCTGATCACATTAGTGTGTTTTACAGTGCAAATAAGTGCAAAAAATAAACTATAATGTCATCATCTATGCAAGACTTTGTGATAGTAGAGTAGTTTAGCCTGAAATGACATCACCCAATTGAATGGGCATTAGCTTGTGAATTAGTGATCAAAATATGTTACAGAGCAAGATATGAAGCGAAGGACTGTACCACTCTGAAGAGTTAGCTAGATCAGAACAGATCCATTTTGAAGAAAAGGTCACTATCATAAGCCAACTTATTTGAAAAGAAAATGGTTTGAGTTGGGTGATTCGATTGTGGTTTCAGATCAGGGCTGACCTAAGAGAGTGCAGAACCCAGAACAAAGCAGCTTGTGCAGGTCCCTCCACTCCCCAAACTTCCCATCCTCCTGATGGTAGGAAGGGAGCAGCATGGCTTACCTACATCTGCCTCCTCCTCTTCTAGCTTCAATCTGTGGAGGGCACCATATTCTCACAGGACCCACCAGCCCTGCTCTATTCTAACTTCAGACTGAAGCCAGAAGAAGAGGAGACAGACACAGATATGAAGCACTAATTTCCTCCTGCTGGCATGAGGGAAAAGAGAGAGAGGATTGAAGTGTGGAGCCAACTTTAACCAAGCTCAGGTTCCAGGATGGTCAGCCCGATTCATCCCCATAGGGATGGCCCTGTTCAGATCATGAGGTATAACCCTTGCTAAAGTCTGGGTAGCACCAGGTTTGAGGTTTCCTTGATTGCAACTCGGATTGCTTAGAAATGATCTGCAAATAGTACAAGAAAATTAAGACAGGATCTGGAACTTTGTTAACTTTTGTTGTGATTTTACAGATTTTTTTCTAAGTAATCTTAGATCACGGTCAAGCAAACCTTACCTCTTTCTGGTACCACCCAGATTATGGACAGTACAGTACATGGAATGATTATTAAATTTCCTATTTCAGATTTTGAAATGCTGAGAATACTTTAAAAAAAACTGAGATTTTATGACAATACCTACATTAGTAGAGGGCCAGATGCCATTACCATTCAGGAATCAACATTTAATCCCATGCAACCTCTTGGATTTATGCATATGAATGCAATACTTGAAAAAGGAGATTATATTTGTTATACTATATGGTTTGGTCCTTGCAGGCCAAGAACTGTGAATTGAAGCTAAGGGCTTCTTCATCACACCTGAACCAAGATAGAATACTACTTTGCTACCACATATTAATACACATAACATATACAATTGTTTTTCAAGATGTTTTGCTTTTAGGACACTTGCTTTATAATACCAGTAATAATTTGTTGTTCTCTATCTCCTTGTAAACAAACAGAATATGCAAGTATGTAGTTCTTTAACAACATACATACAGCCATTTCTGGAATGGAGAGTCTGGCTTCCAGCTTTCATTCCTGATCTGCATGACAGTTTGCAAAGGAACAATGGAAGAAAGAGTGTGTATTTTATTATTATCCAGTCACAGCTGAGTAAACTACGGCTTGAGGAGATAAAGATTCTTGCCCAGAGTTACACACAGTAGGAGAGCAGGGCTCAGACTCACAAGACTCGATCAGACTCACAAGCCTGATCAGAGGTAGTCAGGTTGAAACTGATGGTCTTCTTTCAACTTATGTAAACATGTAAGCTCAGTGCTTGAACTGTTAAACCATGCCTCACTTTGTAATCTAATCTGAATATAAAATGTATAGATTCAGAATACAATGGTATAACTTTGTTCCTCTGCACAAGGTAGAAGATTTTTGAAGAACTGCAAAAGTTCAAACAAGCAACCAATCAGTTGGGCCAGTTGTGTGTCTGCCTACATTACAGATGTGACAGAATATATGACTGCCTTTTACATGCAGGAAGCATAGTGATCACGAAAGACGGAAAGGCAGGTAGCTTCATCACATAGTTGTGGAACACAACTCCCCAAAACAGTCCTCGCAATGAACAGTGAGAACAAAGCCCACATTGGACAGCAGCTGCCATGCACCATAACCATAAGAATAATGCTTCATTTTTAAATAGATGCTATCTTAATTGAGGCTTTACTGCAACTGTCAGAAGGCCTTTGTGATGTCACGGGCCTCAGTGAAAGCTACATGACATCAATCATAGCTCATTAGTCAGGTAAAGTGCTGCATCACTGTGTCACCTCCAGCTTACAGGCGGATACAGAACAGTGCGCTCGGCGGAGTGCACCGTTTACCCTCCGTTTGACCGCGTGCTTTACATGCGATATTATTACCCCTTATATTGTAAGGGGTAATAGCGCGTGGAAAATGCACAGCCACCCCCCCCCCCCCACGCCCCCCAAAACTAATAGCGCTCATCACATGCAAATGCATGTTAGGGATGTGCAATCGTTTTTCCCGAATTAGGTAATGTCAATGAAATTGCCTAATTTGGAATGGTTCGGGAGAACCGAAAAACAATTTAATTTTTTAGTTAGTGCGTGCTAACTTCCATCAGTGAGCACTAACTCCTGATAGTGCGCACTAACCCGAAAAATCAAAAAACCCCGATCCGTGGGAAAAATGAAATTACTGTGGGGGGGCCCCGAAACAAAGCCCAACACAAAATTTTTATCCAAAGCACATCTCTAATGCCTGTTGATGAGCCTATTAGTTATCCCTGAGGGATACTGAAAGTAAAATGTGCAGCCAAGCCGCACATTTTACTCTCAGAAATTAACGCCTGCCCAAAGGCAGGCGTTAATCATGGACAACACCGGGAAAGTGTACAAAAAAGCAACTGCTTTTCTGTACACCCTCTGACTTAATATCATAGCGATATTGTCCCAAAAATTAAAAAAAAAAAAAAAAGCTGTCTGCCAGCCTGCTGGTTGGGAAACGGATGCTCAATTTTGCCGGCGTCCGTTTTCCGAACCCGTGATTGTCAACAGGTTCGACAACCGAAGCCAGTAAAATTAAGTGTCGGTTGTCGGACCCGCTGACAGCTGCTGCTTCCGCTAATAAGGAGGCGCTGGGGATGCGTTAGTGTCCCTAGTGCCTCCTTATTAGCACGGGCCCTAATTTAAATAGAGAATTGCATGCCCAGGAGAGGTGCCTGGGAGAGCATCGGGAGAGCGGGCGCTCAACATGGAGCACCGGCTCTCCCGCAGGTTTTTTTGAATCGGCTTGTTAGTGCTTAAAGGTCTGTAAGCTGGTAACCTCCAGCCTATGAGTGGCCTTACTCCTTCTTCACAATAATCAGGGTGATTGGCCCCTGCTTTGCATCTTTTTTGTCCCCGTGGTTTCTACCTACTTCTTCTTAGGGTTAGAGATTAAGCAAAACCAGCTTCCATTAGGTTATGGCCTTTATTTGCAACTACCCACATTTTGTATCCCTTCTCAATTCGGCCCAGCCATTGTAGCAACAGTCCTTGGACATGGTTCATAAAACATGGCTCCCTTCAGAACCCACCTATGGTGCACCCTGAGTCTGCCCATTAGATGCCTCTATTGAGCAATAGCTGAGAAGCTCTCCAGCCACTGCCTCTGCAGCATTCCTAGCCTAAGCAGCAGAGTCCTGGCCCAGCACTGGCACTGAGCAGACCCCACTGTCTTGCATTATTATCCTCATAGGCAGGGAATATCTTAAGACCTGTACTGAATAGCTGTTTAAGCTCTTAGTAAAAGTTGGAATGGCTCATTCACCTATACCGGCAAACAAATTTCCTTAGGTGTGCCTAGTTAAGAGATCCAAACCACTATACAATGGGAGTCTTAAAATATTCCCTGCCTGTGTAACTCTCCTTGTTCATTAATCTCCACCTAGGCCTCTATTTTGTGAAATTTAGTGGCATGTAACAAATCACTCACAAGAGTAAGACTCCAAGACATGGAGTCCAATATCTCCTGAGCAAGCCTCATTGTATTTATTACAGCATCAGAAAAAAAAATACTCCAAGCCACACAGCTCCAACTCAGTGCACCTCTGGAATCCACATTCTGATGTGGGGAACAGGCTAACCTGTAAGGCCCAAGAGAATCACAATTTAAAAAACCCAGCCCATTCAAAGTGTTGTGTTCAAAAACAAGAAGTCACGTTTACTAAAGAAGAATCAATCAGTTCATCACTACAAAAATAATTGTGGCAGGTTCCATATTTGGATCCTACCTCCTTGAGCTTACCTTGTGCTGGCATCTCACACTGGGAAAATGTTTAGTACTGAACTGATAAAATTGTGTCTCAGACCTTCCAAAGGGGCTTTAATCAATCTTAAACCCACTAGTTTTCCCCCAGCTGTGAGAAGTACTAAAGAAACTAGACACAGGATTTTCTTGTTTCTGCATGAAGTTTATGCCTCTACTGCAGAACTAGCAGCGACATGGTTAACCTGACAATTTACAGAGAGAAGACCACCAGACCCTAGTGAGCCCATGAGAGCTGGCCAACAACCAAGAAGGAAAAACAGAGCTGTTGCACCTATTGGGAGTGAAACCAGAGAGGAAAAAAAGGACTACCTGGGTTTTTTTTCATGGGGAAGCGTGCAGCAGACAGAGAGAAGCAAGGCATATCACAGATGTTGGGGACAGACATCCTTGGAGTTACAGCCTGCATACAGAACTAGACCTCTAGGTCTAGAGTGGAAGCCCAGGACTTCCCTTCATGTGCCTAATAGACAGTGACCAAGAAATTAGAAGTGGCTACAGCCTGGTAACAGCACAACTGAAAAGTCTGGGTATTAGTGGCAAGGACCCAATAACAGGGGAACTCTAAGGAAAAGAGTACATTTAAGCCTGTAATTTTTATTCCTGCCCTTGGCCAAAAGGGATGTTGCTTAGGGAAAAAAATTTAAAAAAAGGGGGAAGTGGATATAATTTTTGCTTCAGGGGAATAGCTATTCTGATTAACCTGTATTATTTATCGAGTTTTCTTCTATCTGCCCTTTGATAGGACAGTTCCGGGCCTCACTGGGTTCTGTTTTCTTCTGTGCACAGTGACTAAAACTATAAAGTGTTTTAATTCCTTGAATACCCAGTAGCCAAGTCCTATCTGAGGTTTGAAAAGAGTGTACAACTTTATTCTGTTTCTTGACAACGTCTCATATAATATTATCATCAGTAGTATTATAACATGTTTATTCAGTACTTGTTTTCTATTGTTTTCTCTGCTGATTTATGCCCCATTGTTCCCCTTCCCCCCAAACCTGAATTCAGTTATGTGAACAGTAACCATTACATGTTATCAGTAAACAACAAAGTTATTATAAGGTGTGCTAATTGTTTATGGTACCCTGTTAAAAGGAATAGGATACAAAATGGTGGGGCCTGGTAAGGAAGAAAGAGACGTTGAATAGGTGGGCGCAACCCTCATCCATACCAGAGGCTATAAGGTAACCCGCAAGCCCCACTCTGTCTGCCTTTACCCCCAGGTTCGGGGGGGGGGGGGGGGGTGGCGGTTCTCTCTTCTGTTGCAGCAAACCCCTACCCTTGGCAGCAGTGTACCTGTATTACCTGAGGGGGATGCTACATAACGAAAGCAGGATACCAAAGTTTAACCATCCAGAGAACACAAGAAACTGTGGCTCTTGGTCCTCACAAGATGTATCGTTTCAACCCATTTAGGTACTTGAGAAGGACTCAAGGATATTCTTCTGGCTCCCATAAAAGTGCCTTCTCGCCTAGAACCCCTTGGAGCCAAGAAAATGCACTTCTCCTGCTCAAAGATAATAGCACACTACCTGATTGGTGACTCGGTCTCTTGGAAAATTTCTTCTATCCCTTAGACTTTGAAACAGGAACCATCCTGATACTGGAAGCAGCTGGCTCCTTACAGAATCCACTCCAACCTTCAAATGGAAACAAGAAGGAAATCATCCCTTCCCTTCCTGGATCCTTGGATAACCACAACCGCACGGCTGCCTCTCACTGCTCCCTGGAAGACATCTCTTCCAATTTCTTCCAGGGCCTCGAGTCACCTCTATGACCTTTGAAAATGATTCATCCTGTTGCGCTGGAGGTAGATTCTTGGGCTAAGGTGGGGTTGACACAACCCGCAGACGAGGGCCTATGAGTCCCTACCATCAGCAGGTAGCGTGAGCTGAAGCTAGAGGCCACTGGAGCTTCACCTATACCAAGCCACGTTCCTCTCGGGTTGAGCCTTTGGGTGCCGGGGCTGGCAGGACTTAGGCAGGCCTCGAGATAGAACGTCAAAGGCAGATAGTTCAGCCCAGAGACTGCAACCAGCAGGTGGCGTAGGATTATCCTGGACTGGTCCCAGTACAGGAACCCAGGCACCAAGAAACGAGGATTGACTGAAGGTGCTTGAGCAGAGAAAGGCCGGAGCCTTAGGAGTCCAAGTCCAGAGGATAGGGACAGAAGCATCACTGTTGAACTTGAATGAGAGCTGGCAGCAATTGGAAGGTTTAGCAAGCAAGAACTCTGGACACAAAGGAGTCTATAGCGTAGTCATCCGTAGCAATGGTCAGGGCACGGAGAAGGCAGACGTAGCGATGGTCAAGGCACGGAGAAGGCAGGCATGGTCAGGCGTAGCAGTGGTCCAGGCACAGAGAAGGCAGACGTGTTCAGGCGTAGCAATGGTCAGGCTTGGAGAAGGCAGGCAAGGTTGGACGTAACCGAGGTCGGCACCAGGATGTCAGTCGAAGTACAGACAAGATGAACGAAGACACAGGAACTGAAAGACACTCAGGAACACAGAACAAGGAAGCACGGAGGCAATGAGTACTCAGAACCAAACAGGGAACCGAGGAGACCTGTTGCAAAGGGAAAGCTTCAGAGCGAGGCTTGAGCTTTTATACATGGACGGGCGGATTTTAAAAGCCCTGCTCGCGTAAATCCGCCTGGATTTACGCGAGCAGGGCCTTGCGCGCCGGCGCGCCTATTTTCCATAGGCCGCCGGCGCGCGCAGAGCCCCGGGACGCACATAGGTCCCGGGGTTTTCTGAAGGGGGCGTGTCGGGGGCGGGGCCAAACGACGCGGTGTTTTGGGGGCGGGACGCGGCATTTCGGGGCGGGCCCGGGGGCGTGGTTTCGGCCCGGGACGTTCCGGGGGCGTGGCCGCGCCCTCCGGAACCGCCCCCGGTTCGAGTCTCGGCGTGCCAGCAGGCCGCTGGCGCGTGTGGATTTACGTCTCCCTCCGGGAGGCGTAAATCCATGGATAAAGGTGGGAGGGGTTAGATAGGGCCGGGGGGGTGGGTTAGGTAGGGGAAGGGAGGGGAAGGTGAGGGGAGGGCGAAAGAAAGTTCCCTCCGAGGCCGCTCCAATTTCGGAGCGGCCTCGGAGGGAACGGTGATAGGCTGCGCGGCTCGGCGCGCGCCGGCTGCCCAAAATCGGCAGCCTTGCGCGCGCCGATCCAGGATTTTAGAAGATACGCGCGGCTACATGCGTATCTTATAAAATCCAGCATACTTTTGTTTGCGCCTGGTGCGCAAACAAAAGTACGCGAACGCGCTTTTTTTAAAAATCTACCCCTGAAGGTTCTGATGTCAGCATGTGGGTCCGCAGCCAGGTTCCCACCGCGGGCCCTTTAGGTTTACTGATGTGCGCATGCCTAGGGAAGGGCACGGCGCTGCTGGCGACGTCTCTCTGCGAACCCCGCGGAGAGGCCTGACGGATGGAGGCATCCTGGCTGAAAGTCCCGGGAAGTGGAGCTGGGCTGGAGGCGCTGGCAGGAGCCAGAGGTCCTGCCAGCGCCTCTCCGGCGGCCCACTGCTGCCAACGACGAGGAGCTGGAGTCTGGAGGTTGCTTGGAAAGGTGAGAGGGCTGCACCGCGGGGCTGCTGCGGGCGGCGAGTGTAACACATCCTTTAGGCAGGGGATGGGCTCTGTCAGTCAAAGCAGAAATACCTCTCCATGGAAACTCCCACTGCTGAAACTCCCACTGCTTCTTAAAGAATAGTGAATCCTAGACAACCTTACAAAAATAACAAAAATCCCACTAGACATTGCCCACACAATCACGCTTCCAGATGACTCACCTTATTTCCTCACTGCAAATATTCTTAATACAGAAATACATACACTTTCTCAAACCATTTTAAAAAAATACACACATATATATTCCACATGTAATAATTATAATAATGTGTGCATAATAACCCAGAAATACATGCAGAGACATGTATATTTTGAAATATGTGCTTAAACTAGGGATGTGCAGCCTCAAACATTTATTTCAGTTTGTTGGATCATTTCATGGGTACCTCAATTTGTTTCAATAGTTTTGTAACAAAAAAAAGTATTTGTTCATTTATTTCTTCCCCCATTGACTTCACTGTAAAAGAAAAATGGAGGCCTAGGCCCGAATCCCAGTTGCCAAGGCCTGTGCCTGGACCTAGGACCTAGGCCTAGGCCCAGTGCAGAGTCCTGCTCACTGAGTCTTGGGGCTCAGCAACTGGGACCTGTCTTTGGGCTGTGCTCTACATCTGGCCTAGTTAGGACCTGTGCTTCAGCGAGGACGAAGCTTTCAGCTGGGCCTTGGCTTAAACCCATGCCCAGGTCATAGTGACTAGGATCTGGCCTTGACCAGTACCCAACCTGGGCCTGGCCCGAAGTCTAGGCCTAGTCCTGAGTCCAACACCAGGATCTGGTTGAGGCCTGACCCCGGTCACTGAGGCCTGGGCCAAGGCCCGACACCAGGGCCTGGCCTAAATTGGGTGCCAATTGCTGAGGGCCAGGCCCGAGGTCTAAATCCAAGGAGTAGGCCCATGTATGACACTAGGACTAGTAAGGCTGGGACTTAGTCATACAAAACTTTTTGTATCCCTTCAGTTAGTACTTTGTAACACCTCCTATGGTAGAAATAACTTCCAAATGTTTCCCGTAGCCAGCTATGAGTCTCTTCTTTCTTCTGGAAGTATTTGACACCACTCTTTGCAGAATACGTCTAACAGAAATATTTTAAAATTTCCTTGCATGCACTGCATATTTGAGATCTCCCCACAGATTTTCAATAATATTCAAGTTTGGAGACTGTGAAAGCCATTACAAAACCTTCATCTTTCTTTCTGATAAATACTTCATAATTGATTTTGAGGTGTTTTTTGAACCATTGTCTTCCTGAAATATCCAACCTCTTTTTTCAGCTTCATTTTCTTCACTGACTGGGGGATATTAGCGTCTAGGATCTGTTGATATTTAGTTGAATCCATTCTTCCTTCCACTTACCTACACAATATTTATTGTTCCACTAGCAGGCCCACAACCTGAAAGTTTAATATATTTACCTCTATCCTTAATGGTTGGCAAGATGTTGTTTTCTTCCAATGGTTCCCTCTTTTCTCTCCAAATGTATCTTGTGTGGTTGTGGTTGAACAGTTCAATTTTAGTTTCATCAATCCAAAACAACTTGTTCCAAAAAGATTCAAGCTTATCAAGGTTTTGCTTTGCATACTTTAGACAATGACTGTTGTCATGAAGCCATAGAAATTGTTACCTTTTGACCATTCTCCCATGCAGATAATTATTATTGCGTAAGCATTAAGCAATGCTATACTATGGACAACTATTCCAGTGGCAGCTAAACTTTTCAGCATGTCATTTGCAGTGATTTATGGATTCTGTTTTGCAGATCTGACTAGTTTTCAGGTTGGATTAATAGGGGAGGGTGGGCTTCTGCAAGAGGCCTTCACTATAATCATATTTGGCCAATTAAAAGAAGAGGGAAGGAGGCTTTTTGGACCAATAAACCCAAAAGGTGTTGTTACTATTTTGGGGGAGTGAGGGGGAGGGGTGATCGGCCAACAAGGCTTTCACTTGTTTCACTGAGGTAGGGGATTTGGCTCACAGGCCTGCAAGCTTTTTTCTTTTTTAAACTTTGAATCACTACTTAACCAGCTATATTCATAGGGATCGATATTAAAAGACCATGTACGTGTCCATGTGTGCACAGTTCCCAGTACCTGCACGTGGATGCGCCGATTTTATAACATGCGTGTGCCGGCGCGCGCATGTTATAAAATCGGTTGGCCGCGTGCACAGGGGGGGGCGAATTTTCAAATATTACACGCGGCGTGACTCAATCGGGTGTCCCCCAGTTCTCTCCCAGTCCACTCCAAATAAGGGTACTTCCCTACCCTCCTGCCTGACCTGTCTTCCCTTTCTGCTCTCCACCCTGACCACTATCCCCTACCTAGCTACCTGAATTTTTTTTATCTTACCTCTTACTGCTCCTCTGGAGCAGAAGTAGTTTCCGTGCGCCAGCCGGCTGCTGGCAGGCGCTTCCACGGGACAGCAGCTAATGGCTACTGTCCCGGCTGGCCTCCGTCCCGGCCCTCCCAGACTGCCCCTTTTTCAGGACCCGGCACTTGTGCGCATATCTGCAGTTATGTGCATGGCCGGGCCTATTAGAAAATGCACGCGCGGTATTTGCGAGCTTGGCCCTTTGAAAATTAGGGCTTAAATTCCTTGCTAGTTCTGATGGCGCTGCCCTGTTCTTTCTGCTGCCACATGGCCCAGTAATGACACTGCTCCCTGAAGTCTCTCTTCTTACACTCACATTTTTTAAAGTGCAGGATCCTAATTCTACCTCTGGGCAATTATAAAAAAAAAACAATTAAGTGGATGCACTTGAGTCATTGGCTCACATTATCCTGATTTTTAAAACCAAAATAGTTTTCGAGGCTGCGACAGGAATTGGGGAAAAGGACCTCACACTGGGGTTACTTCAGACCTGTCAAAAATAAAGCAGTGTTTTGTTTATTTCTTTTTAAATCAAAGATAAGACATTCATACCTTTACCTGTCCAAGACAAGAACGAAAGAAAGAAGTGAGATAAGGAGATTTGATGACCAGCAAGAGGAGAAAATACCTTCACCTTCCATTTGCAGGACAGAGAGGTAAACACAAATGCCTCCTTATTGGCAGACTTAATTTGGGTAAGGACGGGACAGCTTTCAACAGTGAGAAGAATAGAAAGAACTTTAAAATCTCCTGAAAGGAAAAAAAAAAACAAACCAATTCTCAGGCATCCCTGCATCTCATCACAAAACCTTATAATCACTTACAGTAAGAGGCTGTGATGGACTCAATATCCATTTTAAAAATCAGTCCTCCCCTTTCTTTCTTTTTTTTTTTTTTAAAGGATACTTCAAATTGAATCCAGTGGTGCTGCGACAGCAGGAATTGGCCTGCTGAGGTCACTGCAGGAATGCACCTCTATACAGAATGGTGGCAACGTCACTGCAGGAATTTCCAGCCTGTAAAGGCCTTGAAAGCGAAGTACTACATTTAAAAATATATTTTAAAAAAGGACTATTTAATGAAACTGTGTCAAAGAATCACACCTTCCTGTGGTAAGTGATTATAGGATTAACTGACAGTAAAATTCTTTTTTAAAATCTGCAGTAGGCTATCTTCAGTATGTCCTGACATTAGTAATTGCTAAAATAATGCTTTTTTTTTGTGATGGGTAGTGAACCCATGTATACAATATAAGTAATATATAATTAACCAACCATAGAGTATTTTCAGTGCAATAATACTCAAGGAAGAGGTGTAAATATTCTTCCAATAAATCCTAGGAGGTAAAAGAAATGTATTAATAAATATTAATTTTCAATTTCAGAGAAAGATAGAGGGTTTTGTCTAAGAGCTAAGGTGGTATAGGCACATCTCATTACAGAGTTCTTGTCCTCAAGAGCTTACAAAGATTAGGTGAGGTCTTCCTGCATGGGTGCAGGCAAACAGGCAGTCAGATCCAGGCATCTCACAGTGTGTGCGTTGATTATCACACATTGCCAGCCCCAGAACATAATTTACACATCACCGTCAAATGACAACAATTAGGTTGCCTGCCTCCTACCCCAGACAAGTTATTACTCAGGAGCTTGTGAAAGTAAAAAAATATGTGCTAAACTGCACTGTAGCTTTGAGAGGGAGCATTAGTTTCCTGCAGGCCACTGGTGGAAAACATATACCTGCTCTGGCAGTGCAGTTTAGACCGCTGGCGAATCATAGTCCATAAGTGCATCATCCACAATGAACCTTTTGTGGGTTCTTAGCTGATGTCATCCATGCAGACAAATCTATGTAATACCATCCTGATGATTTACTATGTCAAATCCTCAGGCACCGCTGCCCTAACAATGGAATGCAATCAGCCCAGCTCATTTTCATCCTGGCAAGATTTTTACAAGTGTTTTGAGCTGAAACAGAGCACAAACACACAAGTATTTTATAAACCGAATCACATTATATGCCAAGCTTTAGATTTCACTCGCAGTGGAGATGAAGCTCAGTAGATCTGGGATGTGCATCACAAACAGGACATTGCTGTTATTCGTAAGAGGTGCTTTTGACAGTACATGTTAAATCAAAGCCGTAGCCAGGCAATTTGGCACCCAAAGCCAAGTGAAAAAATGTGCCCGCCATTCTACACATAACACCACGAGCTGGGAGACTCTGTTATGTTTACTTTTTTTTTTTTTTTTTAATTAACACTACTGTTATCTATAGGCACATGTGACCTTGGCCCCAAAAATATGACCCTTGGGTCAGTATGGACCTGATTCATAACCTCCACCCAACTAGTTAGTAAGCTCTGAGAGGTCGATATTCAAAAGCCATTTAGACGGATAACTGAAAAGTTATCCATCTATATGGCTACCAGCAATATTAAAAGCCGTATGAGACTAAATTCTAGCCACATAAGTTGGAGGCGTTCCGGGAGCGGGAGGGAGATGTTTCTGTTCATGCCATAGGGCTGTCCTAAAGTCAGCCACATAAACACATTCAGCTAACTTTAAGGTTCTAGTTAGCTCAGTGGTTGAAACTGGCCTGTGCATTGTTAAGCAGTGGGAGTTGAAAAAGGAACATATGCCGAGTTAGTGGAAATTTATTGGGAAATGGATTCCTATCCAGTTTAATATGTCCTGTGAAGTTCACAGATATCAAAATTACCATCACCTATTTTGAATAAGTAATTTTTGAATGTGACAAAAACATTTTAGTGTAAAGGTCATTAAAAAGTTAGCCTTTTCAAAAATCACAACTGTTTTTTGACAAGTGATGATTAAATTATAAGCCAAGTGCTACTGCTAGTCTTTATCAGTGAAGGTATTGGCTTCAATGAGCACAAGAACATAAGATTTGCCATACTGGATCAGACCAAAGGTTCATGAAGCCCAGTATCCTGTTTCCAGCAGTAACCACTCATGGCAGGAACTCAAAAGGATAATAGATTCCATGCTGCTTATCCCAGGGATAAACAGTGGATTTCCTAAAGTTCACTTTCATAATGGTTTATGGACTTTTCTTCCAAAAACTTGTCCAAACCTTTTTTAAACCCAACTACACTAACAACTTTTACAATATCCTATGGCAATGAATTCCAGAGTTTAATAAGAACATAAGAACATGCCATACTAGGTCAGACCAAGGGACCTTCAAGCACAGCATCCTGTTTCCAACAGTGGCCAATCCAGGCCATAAGAACCTGGTAAGTACCCAAAAACTAAGTCTATTTCATGTTACCGTTGCAAGTAATAGCAGTGGCTATTTTCTAAGTCAACTTAATAGCAGGTAATGGACTTCTCCTCCAAGAACTTATCCAATCCTTTTTTAAACACAGTTATACCAACTGAACTAACCACATCCTCTGGCAACAAATTCCAGAGTTCAATTGTGTGTTGAGTGAAAAAGAACTTTCTCCGATTAGTTTTAAATGTGCCACATGCTAACTTCATGGAGTGCCCCCTAGTCTTTCTATTATCTGAAAGACTAACCAATTCACATTAACCCGTTCTAGACTTCTCATGATTTTAAACACCTCTATCATATCCCCCCCTCAGTCGTCTCTTCTCCAAGCTGAAAAGTCCTAACCTCTTTAGTCTTTCCTCATAGGGGAGCTGTTCCATTCCCCTTATCATTTTGGTCGCCCTTCTCTGTACCTTCTCCATCGCAATTATATCTTTTTTGAGATGCGGCGACCAGAATTGTACACAGTATTCAAGGTGGGGTCTCACCATGGAGCGATACAGAGGCATTATGACATTTTCCCTTTTATTCACAATTTCCTTCCTAATAATTCCCAACATTCTGTTTGCTTTTTTGACTGCCACAGCACACTGAACCAACGATTTCAATGTGTTTTCCACTATGACGCCTAGATCTCTTTCTTGGGTTGTAGCACCTAATATGGAACCTAACATTGTGTAACTGTTAGAGATGTGAATCGTGTAATCGATCGTCTTAACGATCGATTTTGGCTGGGGGGGGAGGGAATCTGATCGTCGCAGTTTTTTGTTTTTTTTTTAAATCGTTTAAATCGTAAATCAGGGGAGGGCGGGAAAACCGGCACACTAAAACAACCCTAAAACCCACCCCGACCCTTTAAAATAAATCCCCCACCCTCCCGAACCCCCCCAAAATGTTTTAAATTACCTGGGGTCCAGTGGGGGGTCCCGGTGTGATCTTCCACTCTCGGGCCACGGCTGCGTTAATAGAAATGGCGCCGGCGCTACCTTTGCCCTGTCATATGATTTAAAATATATCGGACGATATTTTAAATCGTCAAAAAACGATTCACATCCCTATAGCATGGGTTATTTTTCCCTATGTGCAACACCTTGCACTTATCCACATTAAATTTCATCTGCCATTTCGATGCCCAATTTTCCAGTCTCAGAAGGTCTTCCTGCAATTTATCACAATCTGCTTGTGATTTAACTACTCTGAACAATTTTGTATCATCTGCAAATTTGATTACCTCACTCGTCATATTTCTTTCCAGATCATTTATAAATATACTGAAAAGTAAGGGTCCCAATACAGATCCCTGAGGCACTCCACTGCCCACTCCCTTCCACTGAGAAAATTGTCCATTTAATTCTACTCTCTGTTTCCTGTCTTTTAGCCAGTTTGTAATCCACGAAAGGACATCGCCACCTATACCATTACTTTTTACTTTTCCTAGAAGCCTCTCATGAGGAACTTTATCAAAAGCCTTTTGAAAATCCAAGTTCACTACATCTACCGGTTCACTTTTATCCACGTTTATTAACTCCTTCAAAAAACTGAAGCAGATTTGTGAGGCAAGACTTGCCTTGGGTAAAGCCATGCTGACTTTGTTCCATTAAACCATGTCTTTCTATATGTTCTGTGATTTTGATGCTTAGAACACTTTCCACAATTTTTCCTGGCACTGAAGTCAGGCTAACCAGTCTGTAGTTTCCCGGATCGCCCCTGGAGCCCTTTTTAAATATTGGGGTTACATTAGCTATCCTCCAGTCTTCAGGTACAATGGATGATTTTAATGATAGGTTACAAATTTTTAATAATAGGACTGAAATTTCATTTTTGAGTTCCTTTAGAACCCTGGGGTGTATACCATCCGGTCCAGGTGATTTACTACTCTTCAGTTTATCAGTCAGGCCTACCACATCTTCTAGTTTCACCGTGATTTGGTTCAGTCCATCTGAATCATTACCCTTGAAAACCTTCTCCGGAACGGGTATCTCCCCAACATTGGGCCAGATTTTATAACATGCGCACGGGCGTAGATTTGTTCGCACAACCCGGCGCGAACAAATCTACACCCACTTTTATAACATGCGCACGCTGCCGCGTGCATGTTATAAATCCAGGGTCGGTGCACGCAGGGGGGTGCACAATTGTGCAACCTAAGCGTGCCGAGCCAAGCAGCCTGCCTCCGTTCACTTCCAGGCCGCTCCGAAATCGGAGTGGCCTCGGAGAGATCTTTCCTTCCACCCCCCCCCCCTGCACCTTCCCCTATCTAACCTCCCCCCCCCCCCCCCCCGACCTATATTGAAGAAGTTACGCCTGCCTCCGGGCAGGCAAAACTTGCTCACGCCGGCTCTCCATCACCAGGCCCGGTGGCTGTTCCGGAGGCCTCGGTCCCGCCCCCAGAATACCCATGGGCCGGCTCCCCGCCCACAGCCCCGCCCCCGGAATGCCCATTTTTTCAAGCCCCGTGGCTTAGGCTCGGCGCGCGTAGGGGGAGGCAGGGGTAGTTTTTCGGAGGTTGCGTGCATATCTTACGCATGCAACCCTTTGAAAATCTACCCCATACTATTTAGTAAACACCGAAGCAAAGAAATCATTTAATCTTTCTTTGATGGCCTTACCTTCTCTAAGTGCCCATTTAACCCCTCAGTCCAACTGACTCCCTCACAAGCTTTCTGCTTCGGATATATTTAAAAAAAGCTTTATTGTGAGTTTTTGCCTCTATGGCCAACTTCTTTTCAAATTCTCTCTTATCCTGTCTTATCAATGTCTTACATTTAACTTGCCAATGTTTATGTATTATCTTATTTTCTTCTGTTGGATCCTTCTTCCAATTTTTGAATGAAGATCTTTTGGCTAAAATAGCTTCTTTCACCTCCCCTTTTAACCATGCCGGTAATCGTTTTGCCTTCTTTCCACCTTTTTTAATGTGTGGAATACATCTGAACTGTGCTTCTAGGATGGTATGTTTTAACAATGACCATGCCTCTTGCACACTTTTTACTTTTGTAGCTGCTCCTTTCAGTTTTTTTCTTACAATTTATCTCATTTTATCAAAGTTTCCCTTTTAAAAGTTTAGCACGAGAGCCGTGGATTTGCTTACTGTCCCCCTTCCAGTCATTAATTCAAATTTGATCATATTATGATCACTATTGCCAAGCGGCCCCATAACCGTTACCGCTCTTACCAAATCCTGTCCTCCACTGAGAATTACATCTAAAATTGCTCCCTCTTTTGTCGGTTCCTGGACCAATTGCTCCATAAAAATGTAATTTATTCCATCCAGGAACTTTATATCTCTAGCATGTACCGATGATACATTTACCCAGTCAATATTGGGCTAATTGAAGTCTCCCATTATTACCGCACTATCAATTTGGTTAGCTTCCCTAATTTCTGTTAGCATTTCACTATCAGTCTCATCATCTTGACCAGGTGGACGGTAGTATACTCCTATCACTATAATCTTCCCCGACACACAAGGGATTTCTACCCATAAAGATTCAATTGTGCATTTAGTCTCATGCAGGATGGTTATCCTGTTGGACTCTATGCTATCCCGGACATAAAGTGCCACACCGCCTCCCGGGTGCTCCTCTCTGTCATTGCGATATAATTTGTACCCCAGTATAGCACTGTCCCATTGGTTATCCTCCTTCCACAAGTCTCTGAGATGCCAATTAAGTCTATGTCATTATTCATTGCTATACATTCTAATTCTCCCATTTTACTTCTTAGACTTCTGGCATTAGCATACAAACATTTTTTGTTTGTATTTTCATTCTGCTTTTTAATTGATAGGGATAAGTTCGAATTTTTTGGCTCAGCTGAGTTTTTAGTTACATGCACTTGGACTATTTTTCTTATAATTGGAACCTCACTGTCTGGATGCTCTAATTCTAATGCATCATTAGTATCCTTTGAAGATAACTCTCTCCGAACCATGCGCTGCTGAGCAACTGTCGGCTTTCCCCTTTGTTCTAGTTTTTAAAAGTTAGCACCAGCAGTCTGGTTCCACTCTGGTTAAGGTGGAGCCCATCCCTTCGGAAGAGACTCCCCTTCCCCAAAAGGTTCCCCAGTTCCTAACAAAACTGAATCCCTCTTCTTTGCACCATCGTCTCATCCACGCATTGAGACTCCGGACGTGACGTGGCGTTTGGGGGGCGGGCCCGGGGGCGTGGCTCCAGCCCGGGGGGGGGGCGTTCCGGGGGCATGGCCGCGCCCTCCGGAACAGCCCCCGGGTCGGGTCTTGGCGTGCCAGCAGCCCGCTGGCGCGCATGGATTTACGTCTGCCTCCGGTAGGCGTAAATCCATGGATAAAGGTAGGGGGGTGTTTAGATAGGGCCGGGGGGGTGGGTTAGGTAGGGGAAGGGAGGGGAAGGTGAGGGGAGGGTGAAAGAAAGTTCCCTCCGAGGCCGCTCCGATTTTGGAGCGGCCTCGGAGGGAACGAAGGCAGGCTTGTTAAATTGCATATAGAACTTCTCATGTTAGTGTCACAAACACAAGTCCCATCCCGACATGGTCTGTGTTTCGAAAACTGTTTCTGCATCAGGGGCTATAATGAGGAGCTCCTGATCAAATGGACCTCCATATTAAATAAATGCTCACTGAATCTCATGCTGTTAATTACTGAAACCACACAAAAAAAAAACAAAACCAGCAGAAGATCTTCAACAATCTATTCAAACTACTAAATCGGCTCTGCGAATGACCTTTTCAATTGAGGAATTTGAAAAATCTTTGACAGCGCATATGACGACCATTGAACAGTTTAAATCCTTTGTGCAAAAAAAGTTTTAAAATTTCATCACGATGAACAAGATTATAAATCAGTATCTGTTTATTCTTGGCAGCAACCAAAATATGCATCTAAGAAAAAAGTAACCTTTTTTGATTCATCCAATAATTCTTCATCAAGTTCTGATGAAGAAGACACACGACCTCACACAGGATCAAACCAATCTCATCTGGGATGTCCGGGCATTTTTTAGAGGACGACATCAATCATCAAAGATGACCATTTCGGGGTCGGTATTTCAATCGACCACCGCAGGAATACCGTCCATCTATAGATTTTCATCAATCTCGTCCCTATACACGATCGCAAGCCCATCAATCTCCATAGTGAATCTCATTAATTTTTGCCTCTCCAAGGGACAGGAAGAGCTGTTAAATAAGGATCTTTCATTTGTCCCTACTTACAAATATTCTTTTCAATGCTGGATTGACTTATTTTTCAACGATATTTATTCTTCTTTCTGCGATTCATCTGTAGAACATCCGACATCATCATGGATACCACTGGGTCCAGTAGATCCCTATATTAAAACATTTATGGATTTGGTACTTAGAGATGTAAAACAGCTGGAACATCTTCCTCCTTTATCATCCAATATGTCACAGATTCAAAAAATAGCCCTCAAAGAGTTACAACAAAACAAAGATACCATTGTATATAGTGGAAATTAATAATCAACTAAGTGATTCAACATATTACACAAAACTGGGCGAGGATCCTACTTTACATATTCAGGGACTAATTGAAAAGGAAATTTTGTTGGCCACAAGCGCTGGTTATTTGGAAAAAAAAAAGAAATTGCTTTCTTAACATCTAAGGATATGAGAATCCCGGCATTCTATACTGTCCCTAAAATCCACAAACGATTGGACAACCTCCAGGTTGTCCAATTGTATCATCAATAGGCTCCATTCTTGAACCACTTACCATGTTCATGGACGTTTTCTTACAAGAGGAAGTAAAAAGAACATGCTCCGATATGAAAGATACTACTCATATGTTGACTATTGTACAGGAGGATAAATTGAGCACACAGAGTTTTTCCTAGTCACGCTTGATATCCAGGTGCTGTATACTAACATATCCCCAACAGGCTGCTTTAGACACCATTCCCTATGTTCTTTCGAAGAGACCTAGTCCACAATGTATTCTGTCATCTTTCACCTATAATTTAGCGAAAATTGCCTTGATTTGGAATTATTTTTGTTTCAAGGGGAACATATACCTTCAACATCTTGGCATTGCTATAGGGGCGACTATGTCCCCGAGCATGTCCAAGTTATATGTTGCTCAATTTGAAGAAACTTTTTTGTATTCTTCATCTTTTTTTGAACACATAAAATATTGGTCCTACTATATAGATGATGTTTTATTTTTTTGGACTTCTTCACAAGAACTTTTGAAAGAATTTATTGAGTGGCTTAAAAATTTAAAATGTACTGTTTCTTTTCATAAATCAAGGATATCTTTTTTGGATATACTGATTTTTAAGATGGGTCAACAAGTAGGAACTACTTTATATTGTAAACCTATGGAAAGAAATTCATTTTTATTATTTTCAAGTTTATCTGTATCACCTTAGATGCCATCTACCAGTTGTCAATTTTTAAATATAAGGCAATTATGTTCAGATAAAAAGGACTTCATTGCTCAAGCACGTATCTTAAGTGCTCATTTCTTAGCAAGGGGTTATCCATTTGCTGTAATAAAAAAAGCATATAAATGAGCTTATAATGCCAAACAGCAGTGGGTGATGTGTGATCAAGTGAAACCATCTAATGTTTGGTATGTGTTTTATGATTTTCGCATGTATCATCCATTATAAAAGCTAGCCTTTTATGACATTGGAAGATTTTACGTTTGCATCCTGTTTTCTCAGTACCACCTTTGATAGCATACACTTGGGGAAAAAATCTTAAGGATTACTTAGTCCATGCCACTTTACCATCTTTATGTGAAATATCTCTTGTTGCTGGACATTATCCCTGTGGTAATTGTTCTTTTTGCTCTACCACCATTGCAGGAACAGAATGGTGTGATCCACAATCAGGTCGTGCAATACATTTTGCATCTGCTACTGATTGTAGATCATCTTTTGTAATCTATTTTATAATATGCCCCTGTTCCAAGATTTATGTAGGGAGAATGAAGAGGATGATCCGTATTCGACTTACTGAACACCATAGTTGCTTGACTACTAAAAAGGAACAAACTCCTTTGGTCTCACTATCAGGTCTATCCAGTAAAGTGCGGCCGCGTTTACCCCGCTCCTAACCCGCATTCTACTCACTTTCCGGCCGCGTTAGCCCTTCCTGCGATCCCGAATCCCCTTTAACCTACTCCTACTGAGTCCTAAAATCCCCGGGCAACCCCTTCCGCACGCGGCATGTATATTGCATGCAAACGAGCGAATTAGCTATTCCCTAGCATCCCGTAACCCGCGTCCCGACTATTGCTATCTTTCCCTGCCGTTTTATCGCGCGTTTAACCTGCTAACCTACCGCCTACCCTTACTCCTGCGTTAGAGGCAGGGGTAAGGGTAGGTGGCAAGCTTTCCCCCAGCCCCCGCTCACCTGCCCCGGCCGCGATCATGAGTGCCGGTCTCCGGGGCAGCCCCAGTCCTCTCCCCTCCTCCCGAAGCAAAAAAAAAAAAAGCGAAAAAAACGTTGCAGCCCCCTCCGATATCCGGAGGGGGCTGCAAAAAGTAAGTCGCTTCGCCGCTTCGTACTGCCAGCCCCTTCTTCCCTCCTCCCGGAGCAAGGCTGCTTTTCGCGCCCTGCTTCGGGAGGAGGGAAGAAGAGACACTGACAGTGTGAAGCGGCGAAGCAACTTACTTTTTGCAGCCCCCATCGGACCTCTCCTGCCTCCCGCTGCGCGACTTACTTTTTTTTGCAGCCCTCCGGCCATCAACAGGAACGGATCGTGGCTCCCCTGCCTCCCTGCGAAGATGGACGCCTGCAGGAGAGGTCCGATGGGGGCTGCAAAAAGTAAGTTGCTTCACCGCTTCACACTGTCAGTGTCTCTTCTTCCCTCCTCCCGAAGCAGGGCGCGAAAAGCAGCCTTGCTCCGGGAGGAGGGAAGAAGAGACACTGACAGTGTGAAGCGGCGAAGCAACTTACTTTTTGCAGGCGTCCATCTTCGCGAGCAGCAGGAGGCAGGAGAGGTCGTCAGATGTCCGGAGGTGGGTGCAAAAAGTAAGTCGCTTCGCCGCTTCGTACTGCCAGTCCCTTCTCCCCTCCTCCCGGAGCAAGGCTGCTTTTCGCGCCCTGCTTCGGGAGGAGGGGAGGGGGGACTGGCAGTCCCGACTTCCTGGTATCTGTCATTTGAAATGACAGATACCAGCGTGGCGTGAAGCGTTAGGCCCGCGCACCCAGGATACTGTATAGGCGCTCTATCCAGTAAAATGGGTTGCGCAGGCCTAACGCTTCACGGACCCTTCTTAGACGCGGTTTACATTTGCATGAAATTATAGTTCAGGATCGAGCGGTAGGCGAGCTGCACTGTGCGTGCGGCAACCGCGGGTGCGCCGGGCACTAACGCAGCTCTTCCTACCGCTCGGTACTGGATAGACCTGATTGTTTGGTTTTTCAACACACGTTTGGAGATTTGCATTGGGGCATTATTGAGCAAACTGGAGTTTCACCTCGTAAGGATGATTGCACTAAAAGACCGAATCGGCGTGAACAATTTTGGATATTTTATCTGAATTCCATGGCTCCTCAGGGTTTGAATTTAGAAATAGAATGGTAGTCTATAATTTGACAGGTGGAATGCCAATTACCGTGACATTTACGTCATTCATTTGGGGGTAGAGTTACAAAAAAATGCGCGTTCGCGTACTTTTGTTGGCGCACCAGTCGCAAACAAAAGTACGCTGGATTTTAGTAGATATGCGCGTAGCCGCGCATATCTGCTAAAATCCAGGATCGGCGCGCGCGCAAGGCTGCCGATTTTGTGCAGCCGGCTCGCGCCGAGCCACGCAGCCTGCCTCCGTTCCCTCCGAGGCCGCTCCGAAATCGGAGCGGCCTCGGAGGGAACTCGCTTTCACCCTCCCCTCACCTTCCCCTCCCTTCCTCTATCTAACCCCCCCCCCCCCACCACCTTTGTCTGGGGATTTACGCCTCCCGGAGGGAGAAGTAAATCCCCGCGCGCCGAGACGCAACCCGGGGGCGGTTCCGGAGGGTGCGGCCACGCCCCTGGACCGCCCCGGGCCGAAACCACACCCCCGGGCCCGCCCCCAAAACGCCACGTCCCGCCCCCAAAATGCCGCATCGATCGGCCCCGCCCCCCAACACGCCACCGACAAAAAACCCCGGGACTTACGCGAGTCCCGAGGCTCTGCGCGCCAGCAGGCCTATGGAAAATAGGCGCGCCGGCGCGCAAGGCCCTGCTCACATAAATCCTGGCGGAATTACGCGAGCAGGGCTTTTAAAATCCGCCCCTTGATGTTTTAGGAAATCACTTTATATATCTGTCATTCAACAACTGTCTTTTCTGGTTGGAGACTTAACGCCATCTTAAGCTACTATTGCATTGTCATGTGTGAGTAGAGTTGAGTTTGTAACATTTGTGATTGGTCTCTTTTGATACTAACATCTGGTTTTTGCTTTTCTAGAATTGATAAATACATTTGGAATAATGCAATTATATTACATGCTTCATACCCCCTGATGCAGAAACAGAGTTTTCAAAACACAGACCGTGTCAGGATGGGACTTGTGTTTGTGACACTAAGATGAGATAAGTTCTATATACAATTTAAAAATTATAAAAAAAAGTTTTGATTTTTGCCAAATGATTAAGTACAAGACAGACAATGAAGGTCGATAGACCGGTAGTGTCTTATGATGGCATAACATTTATGTAAAATAGAAATAATTTAGATTTGTGTGTGGGGGAGGAATTTTCTCTTTGGATCATACATGAACATAGTCATCTTGTACTTTTCTACATAAATATCTGGCGTCCAACCATTCCACTTACATCCAGTCTGCCAGTTTACATTACCACATCATTACTGAAGGCCCTAGAGGTTTGATCCAAGTAAACCCAATAACAACAATTCTCCACAACAAAGGGGGTTGTGTTTAATTACACTTTCCATCATGTTTAGGATCACATCCCAAAAGGGAAAAAGTGCCAGGCAATGTACAAAACTGTGTATAAATGTGCCTTTTGTGGATGATGTTTACTACGTAAATCCATTTGTATGACATTCATTTTATATGCTTTGACTGCATTGTATATTTCATATGCAACAATTTAAATTGATTCTCCTGAAGTTTAACATCAACAGTAGTTTTATATGCTATATCAAAGTATTGAATCATTTGGTTTTCATTTATAGTAGTGCTAATTGCCAGTGACCAAGACTGGGCAAGTGAGGTGACTGAAGGCGTATCTTCAACACTAAAACGCAAATTATACCAAAGTGATAATGTATTATTATAGTGATTTAACTTTTGTTATGGCAATAAAAGTATTGTTGTAGAAACACATTAGATGCTTGTGCTAATACTTTTGTGACGTAATGCCTTAACTGCAAATACTTATAAAAATGTCACGAACTGATAGCATAGCGAGAGGATAGCTATTCAAAGGAGAGCAAACATTTCTGTTCTATACAATAATAATTGTCGATATTCACCAAACCAATCTGGTTCCATATCTTAAATACTGAATTGTGCAAACCAGAAAATCTGGATTACCCGACAGTTCAATCAATTCTGTAGCATAAGGGTTAAAGCCCTGGGTTTTACAAAGAAAATAGCATGGCAGCAATGCAGGTCTAATTAGCACTTGTCTCCTGAGAGAAAGAGGAAGGGCAGAATCTCTACAATGTAACAGATTGACAAGTGACACAGGGTGTGAGATATCAGCAACTAAATTTGGTACTTCAAACTTATATTGCTTCCTACACCATTCCCAACAAAAGCTCATCTGGCACACAGCATTATAATATATGAAATGTGGAAATTGTAATCCCCCAAACATTTTGGAACACATAAAAGTGGAAAAACTAATTTTGGCAACTTTACCTCACCATATAAAATGCACCAGTATGGAGCGCAGAAATTCCACATCCTTAGTTTTCATCCAAATAGGAAGCATCTGCCATTTGTATAACAGTTTGGGCAAAAGAGACATTTTGAAAAGGGCACATCATCCAAATAAAGAAAGAGGAAGATCCTTCCATAATAAAAGCTGTTCTTTAATGGAAATAAGTAATTTGGACATTTTCAACTCAAAGAGAAGATAAATTCCAAGCCACCCAAATTCCCAAGTATATAAAACTGCTCATAGACTACACTACGGGAAAATCCTCTTGCCACCGTTGTTGAAAGGTGGATGAAATAGGTAAGGCCTCTGATTTGGAGAAATTTATTTTCTAGTGCTGGAGGAATTCTGCGCTATTGAGGAGTGCACGATTCTGCGCAGAAAATGGCAGAGGAGACACTGGTATGCTGTGAATGGAGGATACGCTGTTTGCGGTGATGATGAAGGCCCCAGCATGCTGTGAACTGAGCTCACAACATTCATGGTGAAGATGAGGGCCCCAGCTTGACATTTGCAGTGAAGATGAAGGCCCCGGCATGCAGTAAACGGAGGGCGTGCTGTTCACAGCGAAGATGAAGGCCTCAGCCTGCCACGGGATGCGCTCCGCTTGCAGCGAAGATGAAAGCCCGGTGAGAGAGTGTATAGAGAGGTGTGTGTGTGAGAGAGAGAGAGGGGAGGAGGGTGGTGTGAGAGGAGGAGGAGGAGGGGGTGTGAGAGGAGGAGGAGGAGGAGGAGGGGAGGGAAAATGAAGGGGAGGAGGTATGAGAGAGAGAGCAGGGGTATGAGCAGGGGCCTGTGAGAGAGACCGGGGGTAAGCAGGGGTTGCTTGAGTGTGAGTGCCAGAGAGAGGGAGCCTATATGAGGAGATTGTGAAGGAGTGTGTATTTGTGTGAGAGATTGTGAGCTGGTGTATATAAAAAAAAAGGGATCATGTATATGAAAAAGGGATTGTGTGTATGTGAGGGTGCTAGCCTGTGTGAAGGGGTGTGTGAGAGAGAGACATAGGTAGTCTGTGTGAGGGTGTGTGTGTGAGAGAGAAAGGGAGCTTGTGTGGGTGTGTATGCAAAAGAGAGGGACCCTGTATGAGGGGATGTGTGTGTGTGTGTGTGCGAGGGAATGAGGGAGTCTGTATGAGGGTGTGTGTGTGTGTACTAGAGAGAGGGAGCATATGTGTGAGGGGAGAGGGACAGAGGGAGACTGTGTGAGGGACAGTACTGAGAATGGGGTCAAATTCTGGGAGTAGCGATAGAGTGGAAGGGGTTGAGCCTAGAGGTAGAGGGGAGAGATACTGGCAGGTGGAGGAGATGGGGCCTGATAGGGCAAAGTGGCCAGGAAAGTAGGGAAAGCGAGTGGAAGGGACACTCTTGCAGTGAATTTCTAGGGAAATTCTGCTCAAAATATTTAAAATTCTGCATCTTTAAGCAATAACTTTTTCCTGTATTGTTAGTGTTTGAGGTAGTTGTGGGTGGATCCTTGGGCCGGTGGCAGATGACCACGCCCCAGAGGGAAGATCCCGAGAGGGACCACTGGTCAGGCTCAGAGTATGGAGACAGACACACACTAGTTCTTTTATTAAACAGTATATTGAACCACCAGAGGTCGCAGTAGTGAGCTGGAAGCGCCTGGCTGGGCTGTAGTCCCTCAGATACTGGAACAGCGAGCCCAGGATGGTAGAGCTGTAGAGAAACTGAATATAGTGAGTAGGCAGGGTATGCAGAGTTCAGGAACAGAACCTTGATGGTAACACTCACACAATAGTCTCTTAGAAGCAGCCCAGGAGCTGGAATGAAGTAGGCCCTCGAGGAGCGAGTACCTGGTTCCAGGGAAAGCTCTGAGAGAGAGATGGTAACTCACTGGTGTAGGCAGCGATGACTTCCTGGCTGAAGTGGTATTCAGTAGCAAGTCCGGGAACATGGGCCCTCGAGGAGCGAGTACCGGTTCCAGACTGCGATCTGAAAAGCAAAAGAGAAAGCAAGGCCCCCGAGGAGCGGGTACCCCTGGTAAGTCAGAGGAGGCAGAGTAGCAAGGTATGCGGAGAGTGAATCCCATCTGCCGATACCTGGAGGAAAGCCCTTGCTAACTCGATCCGTTAGCGATTTCAGAGACCTTAAATATTCGGTGCGGATGATGTCACCTCAGGGGGACGCCCCTGAGGTTCGCGCCATTGCTGGTACTTGAGTCGGGGCCGCGCGCGCGCCCTTAGGCTGCTGGGAGACATGGCGGTGTGCAGTGTCTAGCTGGTCCGGGGACGCCAGAGGGGAGTGGCAAGAGGACGCCAGGGCAGCCAAACTTCCAACAGGCAAAGAGGGAGTCGCCAAAGAGGTAAGGTGGGTGTAGTGGAGACGTCGGGCAGCGACAGTCGCAACATGTATTAATTTAAAATGTAATTACTAAGACCGTCATGTAAATTGTGTTATTTTGTCCAATATAAAGTATGCAGAATTTTACGGGGTTTTTTTGCGCAGAATACCCCCAACAGTAATTTTCAAGCTAGCAAAGACCCCAAACTCGCCAATCAAGCACAAAAGCTTGGGGAGAGAGCCAATGGGGTGCCTAAAGAAAAGAAGCATATAATCGGCAAATAAACGTATTTTATATTCATTCTTACCTACATGAAACCCCTCAATCTTTGAGGTCACTTTTATTTTGAGAACCAGGGGTCTCACCGTTAAAATATAAAGTAAGGGCAACATAGGACATCCCTGTCGAGTCCCACATATTAATGAAAAAGGAGTGGATGCTACACCATTTATCAAAATATTAGCAGTGGGATGTGTGTACAAGAGCCATATCCAGGAAATTAAATGGGTGGGAATACCATATTTTTGTAGTAACCAGAACATATAAGGCCATTGTACATTATCAAATGCCTTTTCTGCATCTCAGCTGACAATCAGGCCTTGGGGTTATGTGAATCACCAGAGCTTATGAAATCTAATAACTTACGTATATTTGTAACACCATGTCTATGCTTGACAAAGCCCATTTGGCTGTCAGCAACCACAAGCAAGACAACTATTATACATTTGAAGCAATGGTTCCGCCACCTTCTCCTTTAGGATTTTATAAAACTCAGCACCGAAACCATCTATTCCTGGTGATTTGACTAGAGGTAAGGTATTTATGACAGAGAGGATATTAGAAACCGAAATCAGTTTATCCAAGATTTGCTTATGCAAGTCTGTTGCTTGATGCAGGAGAGATCTCTAAAAAAATTGTTCTTGATCAGTCTCACCCCCAGACTTGCCTGTATATAATTGACATTAGAAATCCAATATAATCTCTGTGATACCTTCAGTAGAAATGTGTACAGTGCCCTGCTCATCAGTTAAGGATGTAATGTAAAGATCGGGCTTGATATTTTTAACCATTCGGGCTAGCAATTTGCCCACCTTGTTTCCTTGACAGAACATAAAACCTTTGAACTGAATGATATGAGAGACTTCCCTTTGATAAAGCAGGTGATTTAAAGATTTCCTAATACTATTTATCTGCTGTTGAATTTCAGAGAGGCGATTTGATCTTATTAGTCCATTAATGGCTATTAATTAATTTTACTTAGGGAATAGCCACTGCTATTAATTGCATCAGTAGCATGATCTTCTTAGTGTTTGGGTAATTGCCAGGTTCTTGTGGCCTCTGTTGGAAACAGGATGTTGGGCTTGATGGACCCTTGGTCTGACCCAGCATGGCAATTTCTTAAGCAATAATGTATCCAAGAATAACTGCTTTCCCTGCATTCCAAAATACTTCTCCATAAACATCTTCAGTCACATTAAATGTCATATAATCATCCCATTTATTCTGCAGATATTCACGAAACTCATCATCATGAAAAAGCTCAGGTTGCAGCCTCCAACTACATGTAGTAGACCCGGCCATGCCCATGGAGAGGCTCCAGTATAATCAGGGTATGATCAGAAATGGTGAAGGTATCAATAGTTACAGTCCTAACTTTAGTAAACAAGGAAGCAGATATCAAAAAATAGCCTATTCTAGAAAAAGAATTGTTCACTTTCGACTGAAATAAAAAAATCCAATTCAGTAGAATGAAGAACTTGCCAAATATCTTTCAACTGGAGTTCCTTTTGGAGAAAAAAAAACCCCTTCATGCGGTTTATGAGCCTGTTTGGATTTTATAGGCTAAGAGGTAGATTTTAAAAGCCATGCACGTGCAAAAATGGCTACATGTAAGCATAAGTGGGCCACAAGGGAGCTAGTGAATTTTAAATAGCCGGGAAGGGTGTGCATACATTGATGTAAACATGCCCAGAAAAGGTGGGCAGGACATGGGCATTCCAGAGGCAGGGCCAGCACTGACATGTAATCTGATGAACATTGGGGAGAGGGAGAGCCATTGGGGAGAGAGAGAGAAAGAGAGAGAGAGAAACTCTTTATAAGGCTCAGTCTGATACTCTATATATGGACCATTGCAAGGGGACACTTTGATTTGGGGTGAGTTTTCGAGATGTGAGTTGGGGTTGGGAGGGGTGGTGTTACAGACACATTCAGAGGTATCCATTGTAAAACTGACATCATTATGCTTTTTTTGACCTTATAAGTAACGAAAGTTCTAACAAGAGGAGTTGATTTGTATACTGCAGTGTCTGCTAGCTGCATTGTTCAAATCAACTCGTTTTCATCACTTATAAGGTCAAAAATTCTTTAATGATGTCATTTTTACAATGGATACCTCTGAATGTGTCTGTAACAACATCCCCCCTAACCTCAACCCAACTCCTGAAAATTCACCCGAATCAAAGTGCCCCTTACAATGGTCCATATATAGAGAGTATTAGACTGAGCCTTATAAAGAATCTCTCTCTCTCTCATGTTCACTGGACTCCACAATGGCGCATGAAAGAAATGTGCGTACAGCTGCAGACATGCACGTGTGAAGAGTATTTTGTGCATGGCAAGATACATGCGTTTACGGGCGCATGTGCAGCCCTTTTAAAATCTACCCGTTAATATCCAAATCAAGACAAACAGGTAAATTAAAGTTGTCCCAACAATCAATTTATGTTGCAGAAATTGGCCTAATTCAGTAACTAAAGTAGAGAAAAATGCTTGTGTAAATATGTTGGGGGCAAAAACAGAACCAATTTAGATTGTGCTATAGAACCACTCAAGATGGAGAAGATGGTGGCATAGTGAGGCTGCACAGAGTTTGTTGTCTGGCTTGTTTCTTCTTTTACCTGTTTCCTTCATTCAAGATGCCTTCCAAGCATAAGGGAATGGTTAGGGTCTTCCCTCCAGACCCTCTTCCCCCATCTCGACAACAAAATATCATCTGCTTCATGACCTCACTAGCAGTAAGTGAGGGAGCCAAGGATTCTGATGTACCTCGCAGTGAGAGAGAGCCGCAATCGCCTACAGAAGAAGCATCCCTCAGCCCAAATCTTCACCCACCGGTGACTCCCAGCAGAGCGTTTCCGTGGTGCACAGCGATGATACGCTGTCTGTATTCATGGTGGAAGGGGTGTTTTCTTGAGCTCTACCAGCTGGACCAGCTTCTTCTTCCCAGCCCAAGAGCAGTGGTATTTTTTGTGAACGGGCCACCGAAGCCACACAGGTGATGGGATTGTCAACTCCGGAGCTGGTGTTGGGATCCTCCCTGCCCTATTTATCCTGGGAAGCTGCGGCTGATGAAGGCGGTGAGTCCTTTGTTGTTCTACCTCGCCCTGAGGTGGTGAATTTAGAGGCTTTGTGGGACTTGGTAGCTGGCTTTGGGAACTCTCTAAAGTTGCTTAATTTAAAGATGGATTCTATCTCTTCAGATTATCATCGAAAAGAGTGGATTTGCAGGAGTAAGTTAATTCCACTTTTTCTAAAGTTGAAGACAAGATTAAAACTATTCAAGAGTTTAGTGCTGTTACCGTGAAAGATCGCACAGCGCTTTCTAGGTGAATTGAATTTTTGGAAACAATATAAGACACAAAGATGAGATTTGTACATTGTACTCTCAACCTAGTTTGAAGCACTCTCTACCTAGCTGCTATCCAGCTAGGGTGAGAGTACATTGTACAAATCTCATCTTTGTGTACCTTTCCTCACTCCAAATCACATCAAATCTTCACTGATGTGTACTGTTCTGTTCGTACCTCTGATCGTGCATGTAAAACTTCCCCCAAACCACTACCAAAACCTCACTTCGTTACTAGTTGACCCTCCTATAGTGGTATAAATAGTTGACCTGAAATCGACGAAGCAGTGTGACACGGCGATAGCCAAAGCCAGAAGAATGCTAGGCTGCATAGAGAGAGGAATATCTAGTAAGAAAAGGGAAGTGATAATCCCCTTGTACAGGTCCTTGGTGAGGCCTCACCTGGAGTACTGTGTTCAGTTCTGGAGACCGTATCTCAAAGAAGACAGAGACAGGATGGAGGCGGTCCAGAGAACGGCAACCAACATGGTGGGTGGTCTCCATCGATGACTTATGAGGAGAGGTTGAAGAACCTGAATATGTATACCCTGGAGGAAAGGAGGAGTGGGGTGAAATGAAACAGATCTTCAGATACTTGAAAAGTTTTAATGATCCATGGTCATCAACAAACCTTTTCCATTGGAAACAATTTAGTAGAACTAGGGGTCATGATTTGAAACTCCAGGGAGGAAGACTTAGAACCAATGTCAGGAAATATTTCTTCACTGAGAGGGTGGTGGATGCCTGGAATGCCCTTCTGGAGGAAGTGGTGAAGACTAAAACTGTGAAGGATTTCAAAGGGGCATGGGATAAACACTATGGATCCCTAAAGGCTAGAGGATGGGAATAAATAAAAGAGCTTAACCGGCACGGAGCGGCAGTAACTACCTTGGGAAGCTTGCTGGGCAGACTAAATGGACCATTTTGGTCTTTTTCTGCCATCATTACTATGTTACTATGTGTGCATCCCCAGAGGCTCTCTCTCCCTCTCCACTTCCCTCTCCCTTTCCTGCCCAAAACGGAATTTGAGATATTTATCGCAAATCCCATTTGGGCATATCGCACAGCATAACAACAGAAAAAAAAGGTGTAGTTATTTCTAGCGTTAAAACATGTGATAACGTGTGTTACGGTATTGCATACAACGTTAAAACACCCCTCATTTTCAAAAACTCCACCCAAACTCCTCCTTTTTGACTAAATTTTAAAAATTTGCATATGCATCTCATGATGCGTTATTTATTGCATACATTGAGGCGTTATCGCGGGCGTTAGGGCCATAACATGAGCAATAATGCCCTAACGCGATTTGAAAAATGACCACGTTATATTGTAAGCCCTCTGGGGATAGGGAAATACCTACAGTACCTGAATGTAATCTGCTTTGACGTGCCAAAAATGCAGAATAGTAAAAAAAAAAAAATCTAAAATAAATAAATATATTTTCCTGTAGCACCATACATTCTAACTCTCCCGTGTTATTTGTCAGATGTCTTGAATTTGCATATAGACATTTTAAAATAGATTTATTGTATTTCTATTTTTATATGTACCCACAACCTGCTTCTTATCAGATAATGCAGCCAGTTTGAAGTCATTTTTATCTGTATGCTCTGTAATTAAATACATTTAGGCTTTTATTTGGGTAACGGGAAATTGGACTAAAACAACAACCAATGAGGTCCCTGACTTTTATGGTCTGGGAAACTAATAAGCATGGAGGTTACTTGCACAGCGCAGCAGATACTACCAAAAACTTGCTGGGCAAACTGGATGGACCATTTGGTCCTTTTCTGCCATCATTTCTATATATATACACACATCAGAGTGTCAGTGTGGTCCTGGGGGAATTCTGCGCTACTATGAAATGCTGATTTCCCCTTTCCTGCAAATTTCCCCCTTCACTTGCAGAATCTAGGCCATACCACTGCTATGAGTGCTGTTGCAGGCAGGATCGTGGCAATAATTAATGCTCCACAAGCCTTGTCGGAAGAGGAAGAGCATGATCCCCAGAAGCACGTGAAGTCAGCATGAGGGGCAGGGAGAACCTCTGAAGGCAGTATACTGCCACTGGGGGAGGGGGAGGGGGGGAGAGAGAGAGAGGGAGCGGACTGTACAAGGGAGAACATGATTCCATAGATATCTACCACTATTAAGAGGATCACTTTCAATTTAGGGTGGGTTGGGTCGGGGTGGTGTTATATTGGTCTGCCTAGGGCGCTACAGAACCTTGCAAAGTGAGAAAAATGTGAAAGCTCTTTGGTTTCTGTACTTTTAAATGAAAATATTGGATTGCAGTGAAATGTAGAATGATAATTTGCAAAAAAATCTTGTGTTATTTTGACAAATAAATGTGCAGAATTTAGAAAATGTGTGTGTAGAATTTTTAATTTTTTGGTGCAGAATTTTCAATTATTTTGCACATATATTTATTGGAATTTATACAGATTGGGGGAAATTTTGAAAATTTGATATATCAGTTTGTGATCCATGTATTCTAAATACTCTATAGTTTAATATTCTGTTTGAAAATTGTGAAGATGACTAGGGTTTTATTTGAGTATGATAAAACTCTGCTATGTGTATTGTTTGGTCTTAGTTTTAAAATAATATTTTAACTATTTTTGCATAGGGTGTGGCATAATGTTTTTAAGTGTATGTATATATAAGAGTAAGCATTTATAACAACAGATTTTACATCAAAAAGGATATTCAAAATACAGTCTTATGAGGTAAAAACATCACTTACAACAAGTATATTATATGTACATGTACTGCTGTGGTGCAAACCAGAAAACCCTGCAAAAAAATAAATCAAAAGACACTTGGATCCCATATTGTATTAGGCCTATTGTAACAAATATTGGGTGTGGGCTTGGCTCTCAGAAAGTCTTGGGTAAACTGAATTACAATTAAAATATTGTATACTTCCAACACCAAAGCAGTACTAGCAGCCAGCACTCAAACAATGATAATCCTATCTATGAAAAGGCAACACTACAAATATTTACACCAGATCCTAAAACACCATTACTAGTCCTCTTAAAACAAAGAAATCAAGAAACATAAATCATCAGCAATAGTAAAACCATACTTATAAAAAAATAAATAAATATTTCAAAACACCTGATGAACATCCAATAATTAAACTCATATGAATTTTTGTTTTAATTTCCCAAAAAACAAAATATGTGAAAACAGGAGAGATATCAATAACAAAGGGAGGAAAGACATTGCGCTCGATCGCTGTCTCGTATAACCCCCCAATAAAAAAAACATAACCACCTGATGGCTTTAAAATAGGCCACAGTTTAATAATTAACTAACCCGAGCCCGTACAACAAGTTTAGCCATAAGCTAACCCCTCCCCCAAACCCCTCCCCCACCCGTTGCCTTGGTCCTCCACCACCTTAATCCCCAATGGTGTAGCTGCCCGTCCCCCTCTTCCACCTGCTCCGCCTCGAACCAGCGAGAGCAAGCTCTACCGTGAACCTTAGCCCCATGGTTCTCCGGTCATCCCGTGTAGCAGCCCCCCCAACTACACGAGGCACTCCCCCCCCTTTCCACCAATCAAATCGCCCCCACCCCCAACATTCCAACATACATGGGCTCGGGTTTTCCGCCACAACTGCGACAAATATTTCATATGATACATATTTAGTGAACCTTCCAATAACAAGGGCGGGCGGGCGGGACAGAAACTAGCGCGCTCCCTTCCCACACTCTGCTCTCCTACACTGCCAACTGCCTATGCCTGCGTCACCTGACTCTTGTCCAATCAGGAGAGGTGACTTCAGAACTCTCCTGTAACCACTCGCTCTTTCCCCCCTCCCTTTCTTTTGTTCCTAACCTCCTTTCCCGCCTTGCACTTTCCTGCCCTTCCCCCTCCCCTGATCTCTTAATCCCTGACTCTGCTCTCGCGCACTTTCCCCCATGATATATTCGCAGCGCAGGATAAACCAGCGCCACTCACCTTATACCCAAATAATTAAAACCAATAAAAATTTTAAATATACCCTGCTTTCTATACTTTCCAGTCATTCTGAGATTGCTCTGGATTAGTAGCTGTGAGGGTGAGCAAACGTTCTCTTCCCTCACATACACATGCTACCTTGCACATGCTGACACATATACACACACACACACACATGCTCAGTTGCACACACAAACATGCATGCTTTCTCGCATACACTGATACATACACACACAGGCTCCCTCGCACATGCTGATACACACAAAGGCTTTCTTGCACACAAACACACATACACGTTCCCTCGCACACGCAGACACATACACACACACTGACCTCACACACGCAGACATACACACTCTCACACACTCCCACTATCTTACTTCTTCCCTGCCACCTCTGAATAAACAGTATATTAAAAATGTATTTTACTTACTATGGTGGTCTGTAGGTATTCAGGCAGGGCTACCTGCTGATGTTCCTGTTGAGGTGGGAGGAAAGGCCCGATGCAGAGGGTGGGGTATTTTTTTGCCACGGCTCCAACATAAGGGGGGCTCACAGCAGAGATTGTGGGAAGCTTCAGCGGCAGAAATCAGTGGCTGCCTCCCACAGCAGTTAGAGACGGAGTTGCCATAAGGTGAGGCTGTGTGTTTCCTGCCACCACGCTGGCAAGGGGAGGGGGGAGCAGTCCTACAGAGCCTTGGTCTAAGGAAAGAAAAAAAAATGCAGGCCCATGGATCGCGGATGCAGCCACAGGAAAAGCGAGAAAAAAAAGAAATGAGTTGAGAACCTTGGGGAAGGCTCCTGCTCTACCACAACATCTGCTGCGGGGCCTGGTGTTGATCGCAGTGGCTCCACAGGTATGGGCCCGCTGTGATTAACACCAGTCATACGACTACTGGTCTAACCAGCCCACCAAGGCATGCCTGAAGCCCCTAGAGGCAAATCTACCTGTTTAATGATTTTTTTTTTATAGATTTAAAAAAAAATAAAATACAACAGTTATAAGAAATTGTTGTAATTGACTATTAGACACCATTTATATTTTTTTGACCTAGTGATTAATACTAGTGGATCTACATTTCCTTCAGCTACACTGTGCTTGCTTAAAGGCCATGCTGCAGTTGATGAAGGAACAAAAAAAAAGAACGTGAGCTCGGATCCTGTCTGTGATGCATGCTCAGGCCCTGCAAGGCTCCATTCCCTCCTTCTACACAGGAGTCCTGTCACCTAGGAAACCCATGTAGGGATTGCAGGGCCTGAGTGCACACCTGCTCGCAGACTGGTCCTGTACTCAAATTCTTTTTTCGTCCTGGTTCTTGGACCATAGCACAACCTTTATGCAAGCACACCATCCCCTTCCCCCAATTCTGGCACCACTGAGGAGGAAACAGGGCCAGGACAGGGGTGGCAATGGGGAGGCACTTACCTCCCTCCTTACTAGTAAGCCAGGAGGACAGAGTGAACATTGGGAAGACAGTGCCATGACCATGAGCATGCACACCTCCTGCACTGCCAGTCCCACCATGTATAACTGCATGTGGTGGCAACTATGACCAAGGCCATAATGGAGTTAGGTAGGGTCCTTCCTTTAAAACAATTTTTACCCATATATTCCCTAATTTTTCCCAAAGGTGATAATTTGTTTAAACCAATATTCACCCTAATTTTAAGCTAATTAAAAAGCTGCTCCAGAGCTGCAGATTGTTACAGTTCCGCCTGCTACGCAGCCTCCTCAAACAGCAGTAGTCAAGAGCGAGCCTCACTCACAGCTCTTCTAGCCACACCTTATTGATCATATGACATCAATTCCAGCTCTACTTAACCTAGCCTCTCCATTCCCTCCATGCCTCTTCATCAAGTCACCTCAGCTCCTTGACCTGGCCTTTCTTGCCTTGGTTTCCTGCTTTGTGGCCTACCCCGGTCTTCTGCCTTGGCTTGCAGCCTACCTTGGCCAACTGCCTCGCTCTGGATCTTTCCAGGCCTTCTGGCCTTGCTCTGTGGCATTACAGGCCTACTTGCACTGCTCTGTGCCTTTCCAGGCCTTCTGGCCTTGCTCTGTGGCCTTTCAGGCCTACCTGCCATGCTCCTATACTCGACTCGTCCAGTTCTGGATAAGTCCTGCAAGCTACCAGAACTCAAGGGCTCCACCTGCAAGGGAGGTGGCTGGTATAGGTAGAAGAAATAGTATGGCCCTGCTCCTGCTGAGAGACATCCCAGCCCTGACTGCCTGACACAAATATATATATATATATATATATATTTATATTTATTTATTTATTTAACATTTTTTATATACCGCAGTTCTAGCAACAATGTTGCTAATCACTTCGGTTTACAAGTAACTTTGGGATGACAAAACATGTGTGTGTCTTACAGAGAACAGGAAGTATGAACTGGGATTGGTTAAGATAAATATAAATATAATTAACATTAAACATTAGATTATGATATAACATTTTCAACAATGAGTATGAGTCAAACATAAATAGCGGTTTGCTTATCGAGTGGTAGTCCTGTAATGTGTCAGCCGTCGTAGGGGGGATGTGGTGTATCTGAGTTCTTGGTTGATTAGTTAATTAGGCAGTTGGGTATCTGATGAGATGATCCTGCGGTAATAGTGAAAATATAGATCCATTCATACGAAGGCTTGGGAGAAAAGCCAGGTATTGAGTCTTTTTTTGAAGTTTATTGGGCATTGATCTAGCCTAACGTTCGCAGGGAGAGAGTTCCATAGGATAGGGCCTGCTGAGGAGAGTGCTCTTTTGTTTGAAGATGTCTTTAATGGAAGTGTTTTTAGAGAGCCTTTTTGTGCAGATCTTCGTGGACGAGAGGATGAATGCAGCTGTAATGGGATTGTGAGGTCTAGGTGTGTGGTTTTGTAGATGGTTTTGTGGATGGTCGAGAGGGATTTGTAGAGGATTCTTTGTTTTATGGGGAGCAAATGGAGATTTTTTAAGATTGGAGTAATGTGGTCCCTTTTTTTTGTTTTGGTTAGAATCCTGGCAGTGGCATTTTGCAGCATTTGTAGAGGTTTGAGGGAAATAGCTGGGAGGCCAAGTAACAGAGAGTTGCAGTAATCCATTTTTGAGAATATGTGCTTGCTTAAAGGCCATGCTGCAGCGTTTCAACTCCTCTTAGCCACTGCTGAAAGCCAGTGTGGGCCAAAGTGCTACCATATGTTTCAAGTCCCACCCCAACCCCTCTTCCACCAGTAAAACTACTCACCTACAGGGCTGCCCATGCCATGTTTCAAGTCTTCCCCCCCCCCCCCCCCAAGCAGTCAAAGTGTCTGCTGTCTGGTGCCGCAAATATGTCTGAAGCAGGCCCTGGCTACTACAAGTGCAATACTGCAGATTGTGGGAGCCACAATCTGACTCTGAGAGAGAGTGAGGGACATGCTATGTAGGGGATGGGGTAGAGATGGAGATGCTGCTGATTGTTTGGATGGGAGAATCTGCTTAATATTGTTTTATTGTCCTGGCTTCTATCCACCAAAAAAACCTCTGATATTTACCTGGAAAAAGGAGTAATTTATTTCAACTGATTTTCATTCTTGTCAAAATAAACTGTGATAACTTCCCAGGAAAAATAAAGAACAATAAAAAATGAAAATGAAAGTCCCTAGCCAGATACTAGCAATAGCTCTATGTTAAAAATGTATTAAAGCATATTTAGTTTAAGTTATCTCACAAAGGTTAGTTAGAGAGGAAAAGTTATGAAATTCATAGACACAGATGCCTAGTCATCAACAACACAGAACACTTTGGCACCATTATTACATCTCAAATCAAATGGTGTTCCATGATATTTAACAATTATGTCAACTATGTTAAAGATAAAAATCATATTAATAGATCATATTAGGGTTATTTTGTTCTTGGGTTCACATCTCATCGTACATCATTTTAGGAAACACACACTTGACATCCACTTGCATGTATTTGTACACACATTACTGATCAGGGTGTTGTCCACTACTATTCCAAGGTTCTGGAATTATATGGGGCACTGTATTTCTACATGGAAGAAGGGAAAGCAGTCAGAGCTATGGCTTTGGGAATGCTTTCCCATAGAGCAGGGGTGGCCAACTCTAGTACTCGAGAGCCACAAACAGACCAGGTTTTCAGGATATCCACGAGTATACATGAGACAGATGTACATGCACTGCCTCCATTGAATGCAAACTTACCTCAAGTATATTCATTGTGGACATCCTGAAAACCTGGTCTGTTTGTGATTCTTAAGGACCAGAGTTGGCCACCCCTGCCACATAGATTTGTAGAAGGGAAGTGCTTTCAGGATATGAGACATGTGTGTATATGCAGTGATATAGGGTTGTGTACAGATGTAGGTGGGTGGAGAGGGTACATATGAGGAAATGAATGTTGTTCGAGTGTGTGTGTATGTGTGTTTTGATGGGTAGGATATTGTGTGATGGATGTATGCTAGAGAGTTTTGTGAAGAAGTAGTGTATGTAGAGGGTCTGGGGGACATGAACGAATCTGAAGGGGGAGCACCAGCTGATTGAGGAAGAAAAAATGACTGTGCTATCTAGTCTCGGTGCTAGGGAGGGAGCATAGTGAAATCATCATAAGCATGCCACAGCTTAGCTATAATTGTCCTTCAGCAGGCCCAGAAAGAGAATAACTTGCAGAAAGACTAATGAATTCTTTGCTTCTGTGTTTACTGAGGATGTTGGGGAGATACCAGTTCCGGAGATGGTTTTCAAGGGTGATGAGTCAGACGAACTGAACCAAATCACTGTGATCCTGGAAGATGTGGTAGGCCAGATTGACAAACTAAAGAGTAGCAAATCACCTGGACCGGATGGTATGCATCCTAGGGTACTGAAGGAACTAAACAATGAAATTTCTGATCTATTAGTTAAAATTTGTAACATTAAAATCATCTATTGTACCTGAAAACTGGAGAGTTGCCGATGTAACCCCGATATTTAAAAAGGGCTCCAGGGACGATCCTGGAAACTGTAGACCAGTGAGCCTGACTTCAGTGCCAGGAAAAATAGTGGAAACTATTCTCAAGATCAAAATCGTAGAGCATATAGAAAGACATGGTTTAATGGAACACAGTCAACATGGATTTACTCATGGGAAGTCTTGCCTAACAAATTGCTTCATTTTTTTGGAGGGGTTAATAAACATGTGGATAAAGGTGAACCAATAGATGTAGTGTATTTGGATTTTCAGAAGGCGTTTGACAAAGTCCCTCATGAAAGGCTTCTAAGAAAACTAAAAAGTCATGGAATAGGAGGTGATGTCCTTTTGTGGATTACAAACTAGTTAAAAGATAGGAAACAGAGAGTAGGATTAAATGGACAATTTTCTAAGTGGAAGAGAGTGGGCAGTGGAGTGCCTCAGGGATCTGTATTGGGACCCATATTTTTCAATATATTTATAAATGATCTAGAAAGAAATACAAGTGAGGTAATCAAATTTGCAGATGATGACACAAAATTGTTCAGAGTAGTTAAATCACAAGCAGATTGTGATAAATTGCAGGAAGACCTTCTGAGACTGGAAAATTGGGCATCCAAATGGCAGATGAAATTTAATGTGGATAAGTGCAAGGTGATGCATATAGGGAAAAATAACCCATGCTATAGTTACACAATGTTAGGTTCCATATTAGGAGCTACCACCCAAGAAAGAGATCTAGGCGTCATAGTGGATAACACATTGAAATCATTGGCTCAGTGTGCTGCGGCAGTCAAAAAAAGCAAACAGAATGGTGAATAAAACAGAAAATGTCATAATGCCTCTGTATTGCTCCATGGTGAGACTGCATCTTGAATACTGTGTACAATTCTGGTCGCCACATCTCAAAAAAGATATAGTTGTGATGGAGAAGGTAGAGAAGAGCGACCAAAATGATAAAGGGAATGGAACAGCTCCCCTATGAGGAAAGACTAAAGAGGTTAGGACTTTTCAGCTTGGAGAAGAGATGGCTGAGGGGGGATAATCATGAGCGGTCTAGAACGGGTTAATGTGAATCGGTTATTTACTCTTTCGAATAATAGAAAGACTAAGGGGCACTCCATGAAGTTAGCAAGTAGCACATTTAAAACTAATCGGAGAAAGTTCTTTTTCACTCAATGCACAATTAAACTCTGGAATTTGTTGCCAGAGAATGTGGTTAGTGCAGTTAGTGTAGCTGGGTTCAAAAAAGGATTGGATAAGTTCTTGGATGAGAAGTCCATTACCTGCTATTAATTAAGTTGACTTATATAATAACCACCGCTATTACTAGCAACAATAGCATGGACAGACTTAGTTTTTGGGTACTTGCCAGGTACTTATGGCCTGGATTGGCCACTGTTGGAAACAGGATGCTGGGCTTGATCTGGTCTGACCCAGTATTGTTATGTTCTTAACTTCCACTGCAGTGAGGCCAGGAAAGAAGCCACTTCCACTGTGGCGGATCTGGACACGGGAGGAGCCGCTGTGGTATTCTACAACCCAGGAAGAACTGCTGCTCTCAAATCCCAGCCCAGGAGGAGTTTCTGCTGCCACCAGGTTCCTACCCAGAGAGAGAGATTGCAGCTGCTAGAGATGTGCTTCGGCCGAACCTTTTGGTTCGGCCTTCGTTATCGGCCCGCCGTGGGAAATTTCGGTTTCCCGCAGTTCGGGCCTTTTTTTTTTTTTTCAGCCGCCCCGAATTTCAGGTTAGTGAGCGCTAACTCCCCATTACTGCCTGGTAACATTTCAATGTTAGCAGGCAGTTGTCTAATGCGTCCTAGACGAATGCACATCCCTAGCAGCTGCTGCTTGCCCAGAGGACAGGGGAAATGGGCAGAGAGGCCGGAGCGAGGAGGAGGTGGAAGAGAGGAATGCAGGTAGGGAGAGTAATCAAGGAGGGAAAATAAAGGAAAATTAGGTTCTTACCTTTGCTAATTTTCGTTCCCGTAGTACCATGGATCAGTCCAGACAGCTGGGTTATGCCTCCCCTCCAGCAGATGGAGTCAGAGAGAAAACTGAAAGCACCCCCTAGATATACTGGTGTGCCACCTGCGATCCCTCAGTATATGTGATATCAAAGCAGAAATAAGAAATGAATCACCTTCAACTGTACCCCCAATAGAATGGCAAAGGATTGTGATCAATAGCATGACCTAAAGGCTCAGATCAAGTAGAAACCTCCTTGAGAACAGGTAAAACCAGAAATAACAAACAGGACACCACAGAGTGAACAATAAAACACGAGGAACGGAGACACTGCACCTCGAAACTGTGGTATCTATTACAATACAATACAATACAAACTGTAATGGAAGAAAACACAGAAAAGGAACACGAGCGGACTCCCAGAATTACTAAGGGCGGGCGTCTGGACTGATCCATGGTACTACGGGAACGAAAATTAGCAAAGGTAAGAACCTAATTTTCCTTTCCCTGTACGTACCAGGATCAGTCCAGACAGCTGGGATGTACCCAAGCCGCCTTAACTGGGGTGGGACCCTGAGAGTCCCGCTCGAATCACACTGCTCCCAAAGGACTCCGCAGGAGGACCACGAACATCCAGGCGATAATGCCTGGCAAAAGTATGCCAAGATTTCCATGTGGCCGCCCTGCATATCTCTTGGCAAGAGACCAAATGATTCTCTGCCCATGAAGTCGCTTGAGAACGTAGAGAATGAGCCTTAAGCCCAGCAGGAATAGGCTTCCCACATCCAACGTACGTGGCCACAATAGCACCCTTTAACCAGCGTGCGATCGTAGCTTTGGAAGCCTGAAGACCCTTCTTGGGTCCATTCCACAACACGAAAAGGTGATCTGACTTCCTAAAGTCATTGGTAACCTCCAAATAGCGTAAAAGAATCCGCCGGACATCCAGACGCCTCAAGTCCCTACCTTGAGAAGACTGCAGGTCCTCTTCCGAGAAGGAAGGTAATTCCACCGTTTGGTTGACATGAAACGCGGAGACCACCTTAGGTAGGAAGGAAGGAACAGTTCGTAGAGAAAACCCCCGACGCCGAAATGCGCAAAAAACGGTTCCCTGCAAGAAAGAGCCTGAAGCTCCGACACCCGACGAGCTGAGGAAATGGCCACAAGGAAGACAGCCTTGAGAGTCAGATCCTTCAAGGAAGCCGCCTTAATAGGTTCAAACGGAGCCGCACACAAGCCACGGGAGTACTAAGTTCAGTTCCAAGACGGACAGGGAAGCCGGACGGGAGGACGCAAGTTCCTAACTCCTCGCAAAAACCGCGCCACATCCGGATGACTCGCAAGGGAAGAGCCTTCTACCTTACCTCGCAAGCAGCCCAAGGCCGCCACCTGAACTCGAAGCGAATTATACGCTAGCCCCTTCTTCAATCCGTCCTGTAAGAACATAAGGATATCCGCCACAGACGAACGTCTGGCCGAAGCACCCGTCGTGTCACACCAATCATGGAAAACCTTCCAAACCCTCGCGTAGGCGAGCGTAGTGGACGACCGACGGGCCCGAAGGAGAGTAGACACCACCGCGTCCGAATAACCTCTTTTCTTCAACTGCTTCCTTTCATAAGCCAAGCCGCCAGACAAAAACGATCCGCCAGATCGAAAAATACTGGACCCTGACGAAGAAGATTGGGAAGATGACCGAGACGTAGTGGGCCGTCCACTGCCAGATTGACCAGATCCGCGAACCACGGACGCCGCGGCCATTCCGGAGCCACGAGGATCACTGGGCCGCGATGGTACTCTATGCGTCTTAGCACTTTCCCTACGAGGGGCCACGGAGGGAACACATACAGAAGAATGTGACGAGGCCACGGGAGTGCTAGCGCGTCCACTCCTTCTGACGCGTGCTCTCTCCTCCGACTGAAGAAGCGAGCCGCCTTTGCATTTTGCCGAGTCGCCATGAGGTCCAAGCGCGGAGTCCCCCAACGCCGCTCGATGAGAGCCATCGCCTCCAACGAGATCTCCCATTCTCCTGGATCCAGGTGCTGCCGGCTGAGGTAATCCGCTTGAACGTTGTCCACGCCGGCAATGTGGGTGGCTGCGAGACGCTCTATGTGCCTTTCCGCCCAAGACATCAATAGCGCGGCCTCGGTCGCTACCGCCAGGCTTTTTGTGCCTCCTTGTCGATTTATGTACGCCACTGTTGTCGCATTGTCCGACAGAACTCTTACAGCTCGTCCGCGTACCAGGGGAAGGAGACACCGCAAGGCCAGGCGGACCGCTCTGGTCTCCAATCGGTTGATGGACCAAGTCGCTTGGAGCGCTGACCAGGTGCCCTGGACCGCACGGGACTGGCAGACCGCTCCCCCAGCCCGAACAGGCTGGCATCCGTTGTCACCACCAACCAAGGCGGGGGTTCGAGGTCCACCCCCTGCAGGAGATTGGCTGGATTCAGCCACCAAGAGAGACTGGAGCGAGCCGGCTCCAGTAAAGGCAATTCTATCCCGTACTCCTCCGAGCGGGGATCCCAGCGAGATAGAAGTGCTCTTTGTAATGGACGCATATGCGCAAAAGCCCATTGTACCATTTCCATAGTAGATACCATATGACCAATGACTTGTAAATAATCCCAGACCGTGGGCATCTCGAGCTCCAACAGGCGCCGTACCTGAGTCATGAGATTGACCCTGCGTTGCTGCGTAAGAAAAACCTTGCCCACCAAGGTGTCGAACCGAGCTCCCAGGAACTCCAGCTGTTGGGTCGGTTCGAGTCTGCTCTTCGGGAAGTTGACTACCCAACCCAACTCCTGCAGCTGGTGCACCACTAAGGAGACCGCCCGATTGCAGGCCGCCTGCGACTTTGCTCGAATGAGCCAATCGTCGAGGATAGGGATGCACGAGGACGCCCTGACGGCGGAGGGAGGCCGCTACCACCACGAGAACTTTGGTGAACACCCTCGGCGCGGTGGCCAACCCGAAGGGGAGGGCACAAAACTGGTAGTGGTCCCCCATCACCGTGAACCTCAAGTACCGTTGATGCCGTTCTCTTATTCCGATGTGAAGATAGGCCTCTGTCAGGTCCAAAGAAGCCAAGAATTCTCCCTTGTGGACGGCCGCAATAACAGACCGGAGGGTCTCCATCCGGAAGCGGGGCACACGCAACGCCTTGTTTACTCCTTTGAGATCCAGAATGGGTCGGAAGGTGCCCTCCTTCTTGGGAACCAGGAAGTATATGGAGTACCGACCCGTCCGCAGCTGGTCCCGCGGAACAGGAACCACCGCCCCCAGAGCCTGTAGATGGGCGACCGTTTGGGCGATAGCTACCTGCTTTTTCTACCGGCCCGCATGGCGATACCAGGAAGAGATCCCGGGGGGGACGTACAAAATCCAACTCGTAGCCGTACCGGACCACGTCGAGGACCCATTGATCCGAAGTGATCTTGACCCACTCCTCCCAAAATCGGGACAGCCGACCCCCAATAACGGGAACGGAGGAGTGGGCCCGCGCACCTTCATTGTGCGGGCTTAATGGCAGGAAAGCCTGTGGAAGCGCCCCCCGCGTAGAGGCCTCCTGCCGCGAAAGGAAGAAGAAGACCAGGCCTGGGATCTTGTCGCCTGCTGCCGCTGGGGAAGGGAACCCCCTCTTCCCCCACGGGAAACGCCGTTGCCCCCGAAAGCGAGCCCTAGCATTCCCAAACGACCGAGGTTGCCGAGGCTTATCCTCCGGCAACTTGTAAACCTTGTTGTCACCCAGGTCCTTAATAAGCTGGTCCAGCTCCTCGCCAAATAGCAACTTGCCCTTAAAGGGGAAGGAACCTAACCCTCGCCTTGGAGTTGGCGTCCGCCGACCAACGACGGAGCCACAGCAACCTCCTGGCTGAGACCGCCGAGGACATAATGCGAGCCGATGTGCGTAACAAGTCATACAGGGCATCCGCAGTATAAGCGACCGCCGCCTCAACACAATTCGCCTGCTCAGCCTCTCCCGGAGGGAGGCTCCTGCATGGTCAGCAGCTGCTGAACCCAGCGGAGGTTGGCCCTCTGTACAAGGCTGCTGCAAGCCGCCCGCTCGGACCCCCAGAGCCGCCACGTCAAAAATACGCTTTAATAAAACCTCAAGCTTGCGGTCTTGGAGGTCCTTCAACGCTATACCCCCCGTCACGGGGATAGTTGTATGCTTTACCACAGCCGTGACAGCCGAATCTACCGCGGGTGTCTTCAAGAGCTCCAAAGACTCCTTGGGTAAGGGATATAGCCTTTCCATGGCCCGATTCACCCCGCAGGGACGCCTCTGGGAGGTCCCATTCCTTGGAAACGATCTGTAAGACCTTGTGGTGAAAGGGAAAGGTCTGCGGGGGAGCTCTAATCCCTGCCATTGCAATATCCCCTGTAGACGTGTCCGCCTCCTGCGGCGGATTCGTTAACTCTAGCTCCTGCAACACATGAAGAATAAGGAAGCTCAATTCCTCCTTTCCAAACAACCGTAGCACCTGGGGGTCATCCCCTTCTACGGCCCCCTGAGTATCCGCCGTCAAAGAGTCCGAAGCCCCCGGGGACTCCGGCACGGCCCCTGAGTCCTCCGGGTCCGCAGCTCCCCCCCCCCGCGGACGGGGACCTTGGCCCCCGGAGGAACCCGCGCCCGGCTGGGTCCCCCGGGGCAAGGCAGTGGTCCTGGGGACCTTCGGGGGAGTGGGCACCTCTGCCTCCCAGCCGGATTCTGCCTGCAAAAAGGCTTTGTGCATAAGAAGCACAAAATCAGACGAAAAGGGGACCACCCTCTTCCGATCTTTCTTCGGGGCATCTGTAGATAGGGGGGCTCGAGGGATCCCCCGAATCGGGCCTGGGAGCTCGCGCTCTGGGCACCAGGAGAGGGAGGAGGGGAGATTTCCTCCTCCTCCGACGCTGACGATTCAGTCTGCCTCGTGGCCAAGATGGCCGCCGCACTCCTCCCCGAGGGAGGAGGGGCCGGAGAAAATGCTGCCTGCAGCGCTGCGATGCCGGGACGCAGAGGGGAGAGGAGACCTGCTGCGGGCAGCGCTCGGCCCCCGAGAGGATCCCTCGCCCCCGGGAAAACATCGGGGACAGAGACCCTCTCGGGAGAGTCGCGCCCCCGCCCCCCCACAGGACACGCAGAGAGACGACCGCGGCATCAGAGCAGCGAACGGAGCTGCTACACAGAAAGGGCGCCAAAAGCAAGGTGAGGGGAGCCTCACAGAAACAGCGCGCCGGGTGGAACTAGCCACCCCCTCCGGGTCCAAGAACACGCTGGCAGGCCGGGGTTAGGGGAAAAAAAGATATAAATATATATAAATAAAAGTAGTTCACTGCCTGTCCCCAACAGGACTTAAGTGACTGAGTTAGTCCACTTCAAAACTTTTTTTTTTTTTTTTTTTTTTTTTTTTGAAAACCCCCTTCAGGGCTGAATCCCCTGGAATTGGGGGGAGGGTGACCGGCCCACCGGTAAGCTCTCCCCCAGGTTCAAGGACACTGTACTCCGGGAAATTAAGGAGGACACTGCCCTCCTGCCTGCCCGCAATGAGCTCCAACCGCGCTGCGCCAGACACTAACACAGACAAACAAACGATAGGAGGGAAGAAACCAATTGATCTTTGTCCCTTTTTTTTTTTTTTTTTTTAAATGTTTCCCAGTACCAATAAACTGACCAGGCCAGGACCGCAGGTTATGCCTCTCGTTCTGCTGGAGTCAGAGAATATACTGAGGGATCGCAGGTGGCACACCAGTATATCTAGGGGGTGCTTTCAGTTTTCTCTCTGACTCCATCTGCTGGAGGGGAGGCATAACCCAGCTGTCTGGACTGATCCTGGTACGTACAGGGAAAGGCAAAAAGTGTAAAAAATAAACAAATAAATAAAAAAGATGAGCAAACTAGGAAAAATTACAAAAACTAAGGGCTTCGCTTGGCAGTCCCACCAGTGGGCTCTCTGCTCTAGATGCCATCTTCGTGCCTAGGTGGAAAATGCAAGGAATGGCTGGGAAGAACAAATGACTTTAATGAAAGGAAGGGCAGAGAGAGGGCTATAGAATTCTCGAGCCCACCTCTCCTTTTGTTTTCCCCTTGACTGTGTGTGGATGTTAAGGAATAACTGCATGGCAACAGCAAAAAGTGGCTTTTATGAGTCCATGAGCCGGATGTGTACATTATTGGTGTCTTGGACTTGATCTATTGGAAGTGGAAGAATAGGGGTAGCTCTGTGTGTGTGTGTGTGGGGGGGGACATTAGTGAGTAAGGGTGTAGGTCAAAAGGCTTGCAGAGGGTATGTGAATGTGAGGTGCAGGTATATGATGATATGTGTGTGGGGGGCGGGGGGTTTAGGTGGTGAACTGTTGGGTTGGTGTGGGGATGTGAGTGGTGTGGCAGGGTGTATTTTCTCCCCCCCCCCTTACGCTCTCCATGTTCTCGCCCTACCTCTCTCCTCCCACCTGTATGGGAATGGTGTATGTATTGTGGGGATGGTGTGTTCATATTGTGGGTGTGAGTGGGGAGTGTGTAGGTGGTATCGGAAGGCAAGAGATGTGTGTGTGTTGGGGGGAACCCACCTCCATTTTCTGCCCACCCTCCATCCCCTCTCTGTGCATGGGTAGGGGTGCAAGTATGTATGTGTGCACTCTTTTTTTCCTCTCCCCCACTGCACTTTCCACTTTGTCCCCCTCCCCATTTCCCCCTCCTTCCCCCATTTCCTGGGGGGGGGGGGGGGAGTGGAATGTTTGAATATGTTTTGGGGAAGTGAGAATTGAACGTTTGCACCAGGGATGTACCCTTTCCCCTTGTATTTTCCAGACTTTTTCTCTCCCTGTGTGTGTGTGTGTGGGGGGGGGGGGGTAATGGGGTTGCTGTGAATGGTATTAGGAGTGAATTGTGGGGTGTGTCCATGTAGAGGGGGAGTGAGCTGGATGGGTGCATGTGCACTCTCCTCTTCACACTCTCCCCTGTGCTCCCTCCCCACTCCCCACCCTCTCTTCCCACATGTCTGTGGAGGGGAGCATGGCAGAGGAGAAGGTTGTATGTTATAGAGTTGATGAACTTGTCAAGGAGTGACTGAGAGGTAGTGTGTGAGGGGTATCTAGGAGCGGCTGAGGATGAGTGTGCATGTGGGAAGGTGTCAAGGAATGACTGGGGATGGGAATGTGTGGGGCAGGGCACAGGGAGTGCTGGGGTGGGGTGGGTGATGTGTTGTGGTGGGGGGGGGGGGGGGGGGAGGTGTGCATTTCTCCCTTGCACACTCCACTTTCTCCTTCTCCTGTGTGGGTGCATGTGGGGACAGGGGTGTGGATGGGTGGTGTGTATGTTTTGAGGTTGGAGTAGAAAGTATGAAGGAGTAAGCAGTGTGGGATGAGTTGGGGTGGGAAGAAGAACACTCTCTTCCCCACCCCCTCAAGTTGGAGGTATAGGGGTGAAAAGGTATGGGGAGCCAAGAGTGGAAGATGATGGGGTTGGTGGTTTAAGGGGTACTATACATATATGTGTTGGGGGGGCAGTGAATGGTGAGAGTGGGGGAAGTAGGGGGATTTGTGCATGGGAGACACTGGGGGATTGGGGGTATGTGAAATGGCTTGGGGAGTCGACTGTGCACTCTTCCCCTCCATCCACCCATTCCTCTCCCCCTCACACCCCTCCCATTACTCCCCTTTCCAGTCCCTCTCCCTCCTTCTCATTCTCCCCTCCTCCAGCCCACCTCCTTCTCCTTCATCTCTTCCCCCTCCCACGCCCTCACCCAGGCTAGGAAGTCATTTTCCTGTGTCTGTTGGGTCCTGGGAACCCTCACCAGCCCTTCTGCTGTTTGCACTGCAATTCTGTTTCTCTTGCTGTGGTAATAAGCAAGATAAACCTACCAACTATTCAACTGCTGGTGCCTCCAGTTTTTTGCTTGCTCGTCTGTGCTGGTAGGACCTACAAAACCCCACCATCTTTCTGGTTGCTAGCACTGCCGTTGTACTCACTGGCCCCATGCTGTAGAGATTGGCACTCCTCCTTCACTTTTTTGCAGCCCCCTCATTATGTTGGCACAGATGCAATGATCACCCAGAGCCCCTAATGAAATATTAGTGTAAAAGGTTAACAAAATGTTGGACAAGCCTCCCACCTAATTTTTAAAAAAAATGTTCCACCCCTTACCATTTGTCTGGGGTGTGGTGTGATTTTCTCTGGGTCTGTCTTGATTTGTGTGTGCCTGTCTGGTGTGGTTTGTCTCCCTATGTCTAAGTTTAGGGTGTCTGCCTGTACTGTTTCCGGAATGCACTATGTCCATCTGTGTCTGTCTCTCTCTGAGTATGTTATCTATTTCCATCTGTGTCTTTCTGGGAGGGTGGGGGAGTCTGCCTCTCTTATGTCCATGCTTGTGCTTTCTCCTTTCAGCAACTGGAAGAGAAACAAAAACAGGTACTTTGAGCCACTGATTGCAATATGGCTCCCTGCTGGCTTTGCAACTAGGTCAAGAGCTGATTGGTTAGCAAGATAAACCGACACCAGGTCAGGCATCCAGGATACCTTTTGTGTATGTAGATATGCATCTTGTACAATATTAAGAACATAAGAGTTACCATACTGGGTCAGACAGAGAGTCCATCAAGCATAGTATCCTGTTTCCAATAGTGGCCAATCTAGATCACAAGTACCATGGCAGGATCCCAAACAATATAGAATATAAGTTAGGGATGTGAATCGTGTGATCGATAGTCTTAACGATCGATTTTGTCTGGGGGGGGGAGGGGGGAAATCTGATCGTCATGGTTTTCTTGGTTAAAAAATCATTTTATCGGGGGAGGGCGGGAAAACCGGCACACCAAAACAACCCTAAAACCCACCCCGACCCTTTAAAACAAAATCCCCCACCCTCCTGAACCCCCCCAAAATGTTTTAAATTACCTGGGGTCCAGTGGGGTGGTCCCGGTGCGATCTCCCACTCTCTGGCCACGGCTGCATTAATAGAAATGGCGCCGGTGGCCCTTTGCCCTTATCATATGACAGGGCAAAGGTAGCGCCGGCGCCATTTTGGTTCCTGGCATCCGACGTCACGAGTGCAGGAGAATGCTCTCAGACCCCCGCTGGACCCCCAGGGACTTTTGGCCAGCATGGGGGGGGCCTCCTGACCCCCACAAGACTTGCCAAAAGTCCAGCGGGGGTCCGGGAGCGACCTCCTGCACGCGGGCCGTATTGCCAATATTCAAAATGGCACCGGCACTACCTTTGCCCTCACTATGTCATACGGGTATGACATAGTGAGGGCCTGCGTACAGTGACTGAGCTTTATCCCATGTCAGCTGCTGCTGGGCTGGGATTTAGTATATCATCTTGTAGATACAATGTACCAATTTATACATTTTTGCTGGGTTCATACAAACAAAATACAATAGCTTCTAGGTAAGGTAAACAGGTATTGCTGTGCCAAGGATAATATGTATTTTTCCCCAAAACCGCACAAAGTAGTAGAAAACAAGAGTAAACAATTAGGCAGACTGGTGAGCCAACTGGCCGGTACGTGCCATCATTTACTGTGCTGTTATTTTAATAGCATGGAGGCTGTATGTGATCTGTTTATTGGGCCGATTAAAGAAAAACACTACAATAGCCATAATTCGCTATTGGCCCGATTTACTAAGGCTTTTCTGCCATTCGGCGTCTACAGCGGCAGCGGTGAAGGCGAAAGCTTAATAAATCAGGTTCTACGTTAGCTATATTAAAGAAATGAGTACATTTCATAAAACAAAAATGAGTAGAACGATAGTGCAATGAACTTGTAGTATATAATATAATCCGTAATGCTAGCTTTCCTTATTCATTTTACACTTTTAACCTGAGTGAAATAGCAACCTTGTCGAACTCTTACAAAATAAGATCTTTATTTAAGCAGCGCTGTCTCTCCTTCTATCAGCCTTTTCCTTCCTTTAAAAAAAAAAAAAAAAAAAAAAGGGACAAACCTACGCCAATAAGTAACAAATCTCTGTAACCTGAACACACGACAGAAAGCTAAAACAAACATTTCCCCTTTTGGCCACGTCCCCACTGCTGGGAGACTTGAAACGTCGGCGTTATACGATTACGGCCTGCCGTCCAATCACGTTCTCCGCACAAAGGCCAAGAAAGCCGCAGACGTTTCACCCGTCAGAAGTACAGTTTAAAAGAAACACGTATCACGTCAAAACGTGAGCCCGCAAGCGCTCGACGCACCGCCACCTTAGCCAGTGAAGTTAAAAATTACAAATGTAAGATGCACGCCAATCACAGGGAGCGGGCGGGGCTATGTATGTATGTAAATTAGCCCCCGTGACCGCTGCCTATTGAAAGCGTCTGCTCCTTCCCCGCCCACAAGAACGGATCCACCTTAAACTTCCTGTGGCTGCCTCACTATGGTCTGCTTTCCCCGGGCGCCGCTCATTGGACCGAGGACACGCCTGTCTACTTTTTTAAAAGTTACAAAAAAAAAATATATATATATAACAAGCCCTAGGATTTTTCCTATTTAAACAATCGTTGACTGGTTTAAAAAAAAAAAAATCCTTTTTTCGAAAATGTTTGTGAGTTGTCGTTCGCATGCACATGGGTGAACGAGGCATGCGGACACACGCGGAAAAACCCAGAGAGTCAAACGAAAAGGCGAAGGGTGGCTCCGTCTGTACGACACGCCATGTTTGCAACGCTTGCAGAGGCTCTCAATGATGCAATCCGCCCTGCCTTTGCAGCAGTCTGCATGGCTCCCTAGAAAGGCGGAGCTGGGGGGGGGGGGAGTTAGGGGGCTCCCTCCGCTTTAGGTCTCGCTCCTTTTTCCGTGGGGATGGGGGTAAAATGCCTCGGGAGTCCGTGGCTGCACTCAGCCTAGCAACACTAGCTGTGGCTCTTTTCTGGTTTGGAGTTGTTTTGATTTCAGTCCGGCTTTTTTAAAAATCAGGGTGTGGTCTCAGGTGAAAAAGACTTCGGCCGATGGCGGGGGGAGGAATAAACACTTGCCTCTCTGGTCTGCTTCTAGGAAATCGAGATATGTCAGACGCGCTCCAATTAAGTAAAGATTAATAAATAACTTTATAGGTGCTGCTTATGCGTCTGGTTTAGTGCCGAGGAGAATAATAGCGGTAGTAGAATATACCCGGCCAGGAAGCTGCTTTGCCGGTGCGGGTCTCGCTGAAGCACAGATCTTGCCCGGCGCCTGCTCCAACCCTCCAGACAGAGCCTTTTACCGGAGATTAGAAATGTCTGCATATGCCTAGCACCAAAAGTGACTTTCACTTCACGCCTTTAGAGGTTTGGGGTGAGGGGAGAAAGAAGGAGAGGTCCCAATCTATAGAGTGATGAAGGCATGGAACAGGGTAATAGCAGGCCGGATTTATCGAGGTTTGTAGGAGATTTTCAGATTTCTTCCAGCAGTGCGCAGCGCAATAGTTGCAGCTAAGACCGGCACCGAGTGTCCCAGTTCCAAGACACTTACTGGTTTGGGGGAGGGGGTACGTTTAATGAGAAGCTGAAATCGACAAAAATCTGTCTTATAACCAGCGATCGTAGATGAGGGGGGGGGGGAGAGAGTTTATGAATTAGAAAAGAGTTGGAAAGGGTCCGCTTCTGCCTCTACGAGGGGGCAAAAAGTTGTCTCCTGAATGAGTAATTCAGGGGCCCTCTGGAGTGTTGCCCCCAGAAATAAGTTTTCCAGTGGATGGAGACTCATTTGATGACGCTGGGGGACCACTAAGAGACATTTATGTTTAGAAATTAGCTATTTGGATCCTCTAACCTTGGGTAGGTGTCATACTCCTAATGAGTTTCAGGAACTAGTAAAAGTATAGCAGGCAGCGTCCCAACCATTGAACGGAACGCGCCTTGTCTACTCGGGGGTCGGGGCTTTTCCTCACCAACAGCGCGGGGGCAGAAGTATGCGCGCCAGTCAGAACCATCCACCCATAGGCAAAAGTGGGAACTATTCGAAACTAGTAGCTAGGGATTTAACGCTGAATAAGTGCGAAGGCAGACATGGGACCTTTGCAGCTGGGAGGGAATCTGCTTCTTTGCATAAAATCCCCACGGCTTAAGGGCAGTTACGTGCAGGAAGGAAGGAGCAGGGTCCATGGAGTAAGGCCTTCATTGTATTTTTTTACTACTTTGTAGATCTGCTCCGATTCATCCTGTTGGGTTGGGTGGTTTTTTTTGTTTTTGGTTTGTTTTGTCGAGGCTGTGCTTGTCACGTCGCTCTCTTCCTGTGGTGATGCAAGCTCGTGTGGTTTTATGTCAGAAGGGTGGACGATAAACAGGAGACTCGCGCATGACTTTTTTTTTTTTTTTTACTATCACAAAGGTTTCAAGTATTTTTGCTGGCCAGATGGCAAAAGTTCGTGCTTCACCTAAAGCACGAAGCCACCTTTCCCAGCATCGTGCACCTCAACGTTTCAGACGGAGGGGCTGTTTGCTGAGGGATCTGTTTGCAGTTGGGCACAGGTGTGCTTTTTAAGTTTGCCTGCTAGGATTCATGTGCAATATGCCCGCAGGCAGCCCCGGTGGGGTTTGTGTGTGTGGGCTGAACTTATCTGTAGTGTTAGTTTTGTACCAGATGCTGTCGTTCCTTGGCCCAGGTTAAAGGCCATTCTAACTGTACCCTAACATCGGTCTGAAGATTGGTTTAGAGCTATACACTGGAACTTTACCTGGAATTAAATTATACACCATGGGCCCAACCACCCCGTGAGGGGAAAATGTTTAATGCTTTAGAGGTGGATTGAATTATGTACAAAGCCATTTATTTCAACTGGAAAACAATTTGACAACAGCTGATTGCAGTGGATGTTACAGTGTATTTATCTCCATACTCTAATATGTAGTTATATTAAGCCACAACCATTAATCCAATGTAGTCTTATGTACACTACTTTTTGACATTTTGAAGGGGAAGGATTTAGTTTATAGCCAATTTGAAGCAACTATTCCTATCCATCTATACTTTTTTAGGTGCTAGTTTTTAAGTATATATTTACACTGTCTGATTAAAAGGTAGTTGAAGGTTGTGCTTTGTTAGGATTTAAATACTATTTTGGAAAAATGTAAATGAAATGCCATTAAATAGTTTTAAGAGTTATTTTCTAATAACAAATGCACTCTATATTCATACTCAGGAAACTTAAAACAAATGAGCATTATTTGTTTGAAGTTAAAAGGACAAAGTCCTTAAAAGCAATTAGTACCTTTTCCCCAGTTATGAGATCCTACCTTGCTCTAGAAAAAGTAGGAACGATGGGTATCTTATGGGGAAAAATATATAGAGATCATAAAAATAGTATCCTAAGTGCATATTTTTCAGAGCATTCAGCAGTGGATTCGTTAGGAGAGGAAATCTGCAAAACAAAAAAGGTGCAACCAACTTGATCTATTATGTACAAATGGTCCTGCAGCCTTTGAACACTATTCTGCCAGCACATACTCCTCCAGCAGATAAAAATCAGGATTTGGGGATATGCAAGTACAGCAAAGTCAGTTTAAAAGTACGGCAGTTTTCTTTATTGATTTTTTGATGTGGAGCAATGATCAACATCTTTTTTGAATGATGCACAATGGTAATCATAAACCTGGCTCAGTCTGCAATGTTATACACAGCCATATTCTTTAAGAAAAAAAAGGAAAAGAAAAAAAAACCTCAAGTCTACAAAATAGAGAATTTACAAAATGCACAAAACACATGCCACTTTGGCTTTATGGGGAAAATTCTAAATTAAAAAAATCTGTTTAACATAAATAAGTTAGTATAATTTCTCAGTGTCTTTACAGAGTTATGTACACAGGTACACTTCAAACTTTTTTTTTACATGAAGATACACAGGCAATACAAAAAAAATACTGTTTAAAGACATAACATCCCACCTTTTAGGGTAAAATTAGTGAAAGCACCATGGGAGATTTGAACTTTACAATGTTCTGCCTTTGGACTATATGCCCCATTTCCAATTTAAAACATTCTGATCAGAGACAGAAAAAGAACTGTCTTGTTAAGTTAGACGACCAAATGGATATAACACAATTATCATCAACTCCCTCGCCCCAACCTTTCCCAAATAACGGAATCTTTTTCCTTCCTCCCAGGTACCAAACTTCAAACAGATCACTAATAATCAGTTCTTGCCAATGTTATATAAACCAGTTTTTCGAAATGACATCGCAGACCCCCGCTCAAGGGATATTACATCTTTAAATAAAAATATATTAAAAAAAACCTACACTGTTTCTTTCAGGCAAGCCATACAAATTTATTATTATTATTTTTGCTGGCTAGATTGCAAAAATCAAGTTCCAACCAATGTTATCTCCCCAAAATAGGTTTTTATGTGCTAGACATGAAAAGTAAAAAACTATATACACAGGTAGTACAATGAAGCAACTAAGGAAAACCTAATTGCACAATGCTACATCCATGATTTTGAGACAGATCTTTTAGGACTGCCTACATTATTAAGTGTTTTTCAGTGCTTGTACAGTATCTCATCCCACGGAGAGTTTAACGATATGTATAACTATACATCTTCCTCACTTCATCAAGCACTGGCGTATCCGATGAACAAGGAATGCATCTCAATTCTGCAATATATAAACAAAAAAAAAATTAAGTTTTTCCAGGGGAAAATATCTTAAATAGTTCAAGTTAAGCAAGGAATACAATCATGACCATATTTTTCTTTCTCTATGGGGAAGCAGACATCAAAGCGAATTCGACAGATCCTCCACATAAAAAGAAAAAGTCAAATATTGGTGACTATATCTGTGTAATTGCAGTAACCGCACCAACTGGGGACTGGGAGATCCCCTCTGCATCCTCTCTTATTTGAATTTTGAAAAATAGTTTTCAGGATCTCTTATTTTCAATCAAATACAAAAACATCTCACCAAAAATAAAGGATCAAATGCCCAAAGTCACCTTAACCACAAAAAGAGTTCTCGGGTCAAAGCAGGGCCTAGTTGTAACTATCTGGTTTGCTGAAAACCGAAAAATATCATCTCTTTGTTTTTTTTATCAGCATGGGCTGGTCTGTTTTCTTCATTTCATGGTTTTGTTGTCTTCACATTTTCAGCCTGCATGACAGCTCACTAACTACTCCATTTTCCCTCCAAACACCCCAAATAAACATTGGGTAGTAGTAGAATTTGCATACACATGCCTGCTGACGTGTTACTGGTTGTTTACCCCCAACCGAGTTTATCGGTTTCAGCATTTGCTTTATGTCTTAATCTGCTGCACGCAATCAGACATACCATTTCTACTTTTGCAATACTAAACATACTTCTTATAGCTACAGGTGAAGTCCTAAAAAAGCAGGTACACTGAGATGTATAAATTAATGTAATCAAGTCAGTTTTTTGTTCCCTAAGTAAAGAGCTTTGCAGTTCAAGCAAGTGCTCACCCTCATCTCTTTTCAGTTAACTGTTTAAACCACAAAGCATTGTTATTTAAATTGAGTAACTTTTCTGCTGGCATATTTACTGTTCATTTTCTAAAATTCTGGGATTCGAACCTTCCCAAAGATTGTTGGAGAGGGAGCCTTAAAGAATCCATTATTAAAATCTAAGACCTAGTCTAATGAATACGCCCTTCCCCCCACCCCTCACACCATATTAATATTAAAAGAGAGTTAGAGTGCTAAAAAGTACCCGCACAACCAAAACCTTTAAAACACCGAATTTATAAATTGACTCTGCTGGCTAAAATACACAAAGTGTTACTTTTTTTTTTCTTTAAAGCGTTTTTAGAGATAGAATCAGTCCCCCTCCCCACCATTCTAATACATAATTTTCAAAACAGAGAACGAAACATGGGCATTCCTGCATCCTCCTGAGGATTTATTCCACCTTATAGGGCATTACATCGACCCTGGATGTAGCTGAATCTAAACTGTACGCACCGAAAACACTTTTACGTTTGATGTCTCCTGGGACTGGATTTCTTAGGCGTTTGCTCCACTGTGGAATTGGGTGAAGCTCCTGAAGCCGTAGTTTCTGTTGTGTTGGCTCTTTTGTTCTGAGGAGAGGAATCTAGAAACAAAATTGTAAAAACAAGGCCCAATATGAAACATTACTCATAGCTGTTTTGTTTTGTTTTTTGCTGTTGATCTGAAAAAAAAAAGTGGGTAGGGGAAAGCGACAAAGTTATAGTTATGTCGCACCAATCTTATTAAAAGGCAAGATATTTTTGGTCTACTTTAAGACAAGTACCACTCAAGATATAAAACACGCTTAAACCATTCATTTTCTCCTCATTCTACCTGTATTAATGATTTGTGAAACTCATCAAAGCCTGACAAGAAAAAACGACTCAAAAGTTTCAGGCATTGTAGGGATTACTAGATGGAGGGGTTATTCTTGGGGCAGTTTGCTGTAAATTTCCGACTGACTTCAGAAGAAACAAAACAACCAGCCACCAAGTTACAGGTGGATCACGTCTTTATTGAACTTTAAACTGGCACACACCTGATACCAGGGAAAAAGAATGTCGCCTGTACCTTGCTTGCTAATTTTTATTTTTTCTACATCTTATTAGAAGTCAAACCCATAACTGGGATGGTTATCTAAAACCAAACAAAACTGGCTCACCAATATCAGAGCATCATTCTACCTCTTTTTTAAACTAGCTAGAGACAGTTAAAAAAAAAAGTTTTTCAATGCGTTATTTACCATCAGTGGCAGATCTTTTCCTTTGCCCAGTGCACTGGTCTATCAAGTCCGTTTGGCTCTCAGATGTCTTTTGATCTATCAAACGCGCGCCTTCTGAAATTCCCTGAGACCCAGGAAGGATAACTGCACGGCAATTCCCGTTTACATCCAAACTCTCGATGTTGCCAGACATGCAACTCCTTTTGAATGGAGCTCTGGAATAAAAATCAGGCAAGTCTCCCTGGTCCACAACTTTCCACTTGAATCTTCCTTCCAGGGGTCTGTGATTTCTGAAATCAAAATTCCACTTATTTTGACATTCCTTCTCCGAGTCCTTCTGGTATTTCTTGAAATCCTTATTTAACTCTTCGTGATCCACTTGCCCAAAGAGATTTCTGCAAGCTGAAGGTTTGGGATACTCCTGCGTTGGTCCATCGGTTCCAGGGAAGGGCTACCGTTAGAAATACGAACATTTGACATTTTTTCAACCTTTCTTTTTAGATTCTATATACCCCTCTCCCCGTTTTAGGATGTACTTTAGTCCCAAGAGAGAAGAAATATAGTCCAAACTTGAAGGGGCGGGGGAAAGAAATAAGCTCTTTTCTTGATATTTAAGGGAAAAAAAGGCTAATAATGCAGCGAAGATGTGGGAGGAAGAGGGAAAAATCAGGCTTCAGCTTCAAGTCCAGGATGGTGCAAACCCTGCAGGTCACCAAAACAAAAGTGCCGTTTTAAAACCTTTGCGATGGTCAAAGCTGTCCTGTAGTAAAGACGGAAAAAAACAGAAAAGACGAGCCTTTTTTTCAGTATCCCAATATGGCGATGGAAGGGAGGCTGACGAAGAAGAAAATTATTAACATGGCAAGTCTATTTAAACAGAGAAGGAGATCGATTGGTTAATGCTGAGGGTGCCGCCCCATCCCCCGCTGTCTGCGTTTGCTAAACAGCCTGCTTTTAAGGTGGACCCACTAGAATCCACCCTTCTGTGCACCAGCAGTAAACTGAATCACTGTGGATGTCAACAAGTTAGCAAGCTTCTCCCAACTAGCAGGGTTTCCCCCAGGTGAAGCTGTGGCTGCAGACATTTCGGTGCATTAATTCTTACTGCATATCTTGCTCTATAACACTCCTTGGCTGCAGCTGAGAAAGAAGTAATAAACCCTGAAGTAATAAAGGCACATCTGCAAAAATTCAGAATAGAAATTTGTTATAGCGCTGCAAATTGGAAAGTAACGTAGAAAAATTATATATCCAACAAGCGGCTTCTTATAGGAGCATTTACTTTTCTGCTGTTTCCTTTAGATACTTTAATCCACAAACAGAACTTCTCATTCTTCATTACTCTTGTTTTTTTTTTTTCAGTTCAAATCATATTCTGGAGAAACGAAGAGGTAGAAAAGGGACTGAGAAAATACGAGTAGCGCGATTTCACGGAATTTCTTTGTGAACAGGGAGTTTCAGGCAAGCTCTGTGTTGGTTTTCCTGCTACTTTTCACACATTTTCCATGCCTTTTTATGGCAGAAAACAAAATGCATATTATACAATTCCCTGCAGTCTGAAGTTTTCCCACACCCAGGCTGGTTTAAGGAGCTCAGGACAACTACAGTCGCTCTCTCTCACTACTGTGGCTGCTTTTAAAGATAACTGTAATGAAACAGATCACCAAGAAAATAGTGATTTGTGAGAACATAAGCTGTACTTCTTATTCAGTCTGAGCTAAAGGCACATGTGCAGCTGACATAGTTATTAATATTCCACTATTTGTCAGTGATATTCTGATCCCAAATCTGTTTGTGTTTTTTAAAAATTTTCCATAAGGGTCCTCTATCAACCTAGTTTGACACTTTCCTTAAATATATTCCTGGCTCTAAAACATTTTTACAACCAACACAAAGGGCACTGGAATATGTCACTACTGCACTACAGTAGTAGTGTGCACACCAAAAAATGTCATTTTGTTTTGTTGGGGGGGGGGGGGGGGGGGGGAGGTTCTCTCTCAAATTTCATTTCGTTGGCGGTTTTTATTTTTTTGTTTTGACAAACAATGACCATTTAAATAGTGTACACCTAAAAATGAGAGAAGATAATAAACATTGTGTGTTTTTTTCCTATGGTTTCTTTTTAAAACATAATACAGAAAATGTCCATCCAAAGGGCCAGAATATCATATGACACCTCCCTCCCCACCCCAGTCCGTTCAAGCAAACTCAGAGCTATTCCATTGTAGATCAGCGGAATACAAATTTATTAAATAAATAAATACAATTTATCCCTGTTCAGGAAATTCCAAGGGAGACTCTCTCCCCACCCCCCCCCCCCCCCCCCCCCCACTCCTCAAGTTGATATGAAATTTCCTATGTGGTCCTTCCCTTAAAAAGTTTGGGGACTCCTGTTGTAGGCCATGCGATAAGACAGATTAGCACCAACAGGCTTCAATCAATCCCCAGAAACCAACTAGGTCTGCCCTGGCAAGTTGTTCGTAGTGACTGGGAACTGTCCAGTAAGTCCACAGGGACCTAGAAGGCCAGATGTTTGGACAACATCCTTACTGGTTTAGTAACTGTTTAGATTATTACAAAGCCTTAGTGGGAAGGCAGAGATGGATTGTAGGAATTTGCCACCCCTAGGCGCTGTTGCGCCCCTCCATAAGGTCAGACAACAGTGAGCAGGAGGTGTAAGGCAGAGCCCCACAGTTTGTGGCGAAAAATCTGAAGCACACTGGCAAACAATTCCATCTTTCATATTTATAAACATGAAGTAATTCCAACCATGTTTGTACCTGTATAATTTATGTATTTTTATTGGGTGAGGAAAAGGGATCTTAGGTATCAGTACAGGAAGGAGATTTCAGGGATGGGCAGAAGAGAAGGGGTGGGTGAGGCGCATGGATGGGGAGAAGAAAGGAGGAGGTCTAGGAATGGGGTGCAAAGGTGAGAAGGATTAGGGATAGGAGAGAGGAGTATGAGAAGGAACAAGGACTGAGGATGGGGGGGGGAGGTAGAGTATGAAAAAGGTACTGGGATGGGAGGATGGAGAGATGGGGAAGATCAAGGAAGAAGGGGAAAAATCAGGAATCTGGGATGGGAGGAAAAGGAGAGGGGAGGGGAGGTTCTAGGCTTGAGAAGGGGGGGGGGGGAAGGAGTAGGAAATGTTGGAGGGTGGGTTCCACTATCAGGAGAGAAGGAGCGGAAGAAGAAGGGAGATTCCAGGATTTAGGGATTGGATCTGGGATCAAGGGAGAGAATTACAGTGATTGGGAAGGGGGGGAGGGGAGGAGAAAGGTATTCCTACTGTGCTCTGGTCCTACTCCCCTTACACCTCTTCTCTGTCCTCTCACTCTGGCACACACCCCACCCACATATATACAAACACTGTCCACCTTTCTCCCCACGTGATCCGTTCTCATCCCCTCAGCTTCTCTTCTCTCCCAATGATCCCCATTCAGCCCCCTTCTAATCTTACAAAATGATCCTTGGGTGCTCAACACCGGCCCTACGAGCCCCCCAGCCAGTCAGGTTTCCAGGATATCCCTAATGAATATGCATGAAATTACTGAAAACCCAACTGGCTGGGGGAGGGGGGCTCGTAGGACCGGTTTGGGCACCCCTGCCCTAGACTCACTCTCCTCCCATTTGTTCATTGCATGCTGTCTGGGAAAGGGAGGGGCTGGATCGGGAAAGCAGAGGGCAATTCGCTGGCTTACTGAATTCAGAACAGCTGGAAGGCCAGCCTGCTGCCTCCCCAGTATTTTGCTGCCCTAGGCACAGGCCTAGTGTGCCTATTGACAAATCCAGGCCTGGCACTGGGTGTTGGATTAACTATGGGATTTTCTGTGCTTATCTACCCAGTATGATAGGAAGCAAAAAGGGAAGAAAACAAAAACAGATTTGGATGACGAGCGATATCCTACAGTAGACAAACTTCTATGGTGGGCAGCATGGATATAGCCTTGCAGTGTGGACAAGAATAAGTGGACAGACTACATGGACCATGCAGTCTTTTTCTGCATAATCTACTATGTTACAATACTTGTTTTAGCAGCTGACCCTCCCGTATCCTGCCCTTTTAGCTGTCCAGAAGGGCTCAGCCTAAGAAACCAGGCAAGAATTTGTTTCCTGGCAATTCTTTTATCCATCCCAAACTTTAAATGAAGACATGAAAAACAAGCAAGTTTGCTTACCGTAAACGGTGTTTTCCATAATTAGCAGATGAATTAGCCATGCTGTCTGGGTACGTCCTCCGTGCCACTAGGTGGGGAGCTCTCTAAGATCACCCAAAGTCTTTTGGTGAGGTGTTCCTCCTTGCATACCAGCTGTGTCTCCTCAAGTCTCCTCAGTCTGTGGTCAAAGCAAGATTGAAATGCAATGCCGAACTGTCCGAGGAGGTGGGCGGGTCAAGCATGGCTAATTCATCTGCTATCTACGGAAAACACCGTTTACGGTAAGCAAACTTGCTTTTTTCCCATAGATAAGCAGCTGAATTAGCCATGCTGTCTGGAAGTCACCAGCTGAAGTATTGAGCATGTAGTTTATGTAAGTGTTTATATGTAATTGAACGCTCAATACTATATAATAGGCGGACAGTTCCTATAAGTGAGTTGAAGCAGAAGTGCTCGGTTAAGATTATCTACCCCATCTCTGCATCGTCTTTGGTTTGCTTGTCTAAACAATAATGAGATGTGAAAGTGTGCAGTGATGACCATGTGGCTGCGACGGAGGCAGCCATTGCTCGCACTTGATGGGCTTTGGGTATGGAGGATAAGGTTTCAGAACGTTTTTGGTACAGAAACGGATGCAATTAGAGATCCAGGATGATAAAGTTCGTTTAGATACAGGAAGTCCTGGAGCGTTTGGATTGAATGAGAGGAAAAGTTGTGAATGCCTGTTGGTAGACTGAGTTTATTTCTTGTAATATGCACATGCTCGTTTGCAGTCCAATGTATGGAGGCGCCGCTCGCTGTCATTTGCGTGCGGTTTTGGATGGAAAGTTGGCAAGGTAATGGTCTGATTCAAATGAAAGGTGGAGAACACTTTTGGAAGAAAATTAGGATGTGTACGTAGTGACATCTTGTCGTAGTAGAATTCAAGATAAGGTGGGTAGTATACTAGTGCTTGAAGTTCACTAATTCGCCTTGCGGATGTAAGGGTGACTAAAAATAGGACTTTCCAGGATAGGTATCGAAGTTGGCAGCTGTCCATTGGTTCAAAAGGTGGTAACATGAGTCGTTCCAGAACTGGGTTGACAACCCATGGCACTGGTGGTTTCTTTAAGGGGGGGTCATAGATGTAGAACACCCTTCATAAAGCAAAAAATCAGAGCATAACAGGCTATTGATTCCCTGTTCAGGGGAGTGTGGTAAGCTGCTATCGCGCTAAGGTGAACACGAAGAGAGGCAGTGGCCAGACCTTGAGTATAAAGTAGATGAAGGTAACTTAGAAGAAGTTCTGGTGGACACGTTAGTGGGTCTGCATTTGCTGAGGAACACCAGGATACGTAACATGCCCATTTGCGTTGGTAGTTTTGTCATGTTGATGGTTTCCTGGATGCGATCAAAATATCTTCCAGTTGAGGAGAAATGTTCAGATTTTGGAACGTGACCCTTTCAATCTCCATGCAGTGAGATTCAGTGATGCGTGTAGTGGATGGAGCATTGATTCTTGTTGTTGGGTGAGGAGGGTCAGGGCATTCCCTAGAGATATCGGTTTGCAAATTGATAGTTGAACTAGGTAGCTGTACCACGGTTGATGTGGCTATGCTGGAGCGATGAGCATCAAATTCGAACTGTCTTTGATGCACCTCTGTACTGTGCGGGAGATCAGTGAAATAGGAGGGAACGCATAAAGGAGGTCCTGAGGCCAGTCCAGGAGAAAAGCATCTTGTGTCAGCCGGCATGCGCTGGGGTACAGTGAGCAAAAAAGATTGATTTTCTTGTTGTGTTCTGTTGCAAAGAGGCCTGTTCGAGGAAGACCACAAATAGAGAAGAGTAGGTTGGCGACACTTTGATCGAGTTCCCACTCGTGTGGGTGAAAAATTCTGCTCGACCTGTCTGCCTTGGAGTTGTTGATCGAGGTAGATATGTGGCTTGGAGGGAGATCTTTTATGACCGCCAGCCGCGGCAGACTGCGACCGAGGGTCGGTCACTCACCCGCGCGGCAGGACCGACTCCGACGCTTGGGGCCGGCATCAGCAGCCACCTCAGCAGCAGTGCTGCTGACACAAGATGGCCGCGGCGTCTTTCCGGCACTTTAGCCACGCCCCCTGAAGTCTGCTAGGGCCGCGCGGGTGGACTGTCTCTGGCCTTAAAGGAACCCCTACAGGATGTAGGGGGTTCCTTCCGGTTTGCCTCCATCTTCAGTCCACTATTTAAGGCAAGGTCTAAGCCTTCAGACCTTGCCTTGGTTTCGTGGCTCTAGTGGTGTTTGCTCTGGTTCCTGATTTGCTTCTTCGTTTTGGATCCCTGGACTGGCTGTCGTTCCTGTTTGGCTTCTGACTCTTGGATTGGCTGCGGACTCTCTCTGATTCTCGACCCCTGGACTGGCTGTGGATTCTTCTGGCTCTCGACCCCTGGACTGGCTGCGGATTCTTCTGGCTCTTGATCTTTGGACTGGCTGCGGAGTGTGCCGGCTCTTATTCTCTGGACTGACTTCTGTTACTTCTTCAGTTTCCACGACCTGCTGGAGGCGCCAGCTTCTGTGTCCACGACCCGCCGGAGGTGCTAACCCCTGTTCTCTCGACCTGCTGGAGGCACCAGCTATCTGGACTAAAACGACCTGCAGGAGGCGCCTGCATCCAGATCTTCTTCAAGTACCTCCGGTGTTCCTCGTGATTGGTCTCGCCCACTGACGAGAGGACTTCCTTTCTCGCCGGACCAAGGGTCCACCTCTCAAGTCAGAACAAGATCGCCTTGGAGTGGGCCCAATCCAGAAGCTATATCACTTCTCTGCAAAGGTTCCATGAACCGGACCCGTTTTGCTTGTTTATGTAAAACATTGCTACTTGATTGTCGATGTGGATCATGACGACATGGTGCAGCAGGGCATGTTGGAAAGCTTGAAGGGCATACTTGATAGCCCTTAATTCCAGGAAATTTATGTGATAATTGCACTCGTGGGTGGACCATAACCCTTGAGTTTGAAGGTTGGAAAGATGGGCTCCCCAGCCTTTGGGGGAGGCGTCTGTGGTGAGAATCAGTTGGTGTCGAAGGGGTCTGAGAGGTGAGCCTTCCATCAATGCCGGTGGAGTTAGCCACCAGCGGAGGTCGATTTTCATGTTGGTTTAGTTGTATAGGTGTTGACAATGGACTTAGGAATTGAGACATTGTGTTTTTAGGCCCCCATTGTAGACTACGGATATGTAGTCTCGTGTGTGGGAACCACATAAATGCATGCTGCCATGTGACCCAGTAAAGACTTGACGGGCTGAAGTTCTGGGAACTGGTAAAAGACGCTGAGCCAGTGTAGTGAGAGCCAATGCTCGAGGTTGTGGTAGGAAAGCTCTATCTTGAACGGTGTCTGTAGAAGCCCCTATAAAGGTTAATGTTTGTGTCAGTTGTAGAACAACTTTTCGTAATTTTTGAGATGACCTAGGTTGTCTAGGCAGGTTATCATCTGAAGTAAATTGTTCCGTAGAAGGATTGGATTGGGGGCTACTAACAGCCAGTCGTCTAGATAAGGAAAGATTTGAATTCCCTGGCGACGTAAGTGAGCCACCACTACCGCTAGACATTTCGTGAATTCTCTTGGTGTGGAAGAGAGACCAAACGAAAAAACTTTGTACTGGAAATGTCTCATGTCCACCTGAAAACAGAGGAAAGTCCAAGAATTTGGATGCATTGGTATGTGGGCGTACGCGTCCTTCAGGTCTATGGAGCACATCCAGTCTCCTGGTTGTAGGAAGGGAAGAATGGATTTGAGAGAAATCATTTTGAATTTCTCCTTAGTTATGAATTTGTTGAGGGAACGTAGGTCTAGAATAGGGCGGAGTCCCCACCCCCCCCCCCTCCGATTTTTTTGGGAATGAGGAAGTATTGTGAAGAGAATCCCTTGTGGTATTGGGATGGAGGCAACTCCCTTATGCAGTGTTGATGGAGTAGCTGGTGTACTTCCCGAAGGAGAATTTCCCGATGAACTCCCTGGTGCTTGGATACCACCGGATGTGATAGTGATGGAAGGGATATAAAATTGAGAGAGTTTCCGTTCCGTATGATATTGAGGACCCATGAGTCCGATGTTATAGTGCTCCATTGAGAGAGAACGTGGGACAGCCATCCTCCAATTTTCTGGTCGGGTAGTGGTGGCTGTGTTATCCCTAAAAACTTGGTTGGTTTTTGGGTGGTTGAGGATCAGCTGCATGGCGTGGCTGACAGGGAGCGCGTGGCCGCTGACGAGGAGCTGGCTGTTGGTAAGGCTGTTGACGAGGATTTGGATATTGCTGTAGCCTATAGGCAGGGTAAGGACAATATTGTTGTCTGGGATAAGGTTTTTTATAGGAACCGAAGGGTCGCTTAGAGGATGGTGTCTCATGCTGAGTTAGCGAGAGTACTGCTACCTTTTGTTCTTTTAATTTAGCAACAGTCTCCATTAGCTTGTCTCCAAACAAGTTGTCTGGTCTACAGGGAAGATTGGCAAGCTTTTCATACATGTCATCACGTATGGCGGTTGCCCGTAACCAAGCCAGTGACCTAGCTGCAATGGCATTAGCTGATGTTTTTGCCGAGGTTTCAAATCCCTCATAAATTGATCGCACGAGATGACGAAGACCTTCTTCCATATCATGGAATTCAGGTGGAGTGGTGAAATCAAGCGATCCCTGCTGCAAAATAGGTTTCATAGATTGCAGATATTCAAAGAGGTTTTGCGCCACATAAACGTGATGGTTTTGTATTTTGGCGTTTAGAATCCCTGATTTATAAGCTCTTTTAGCGAAATCATCCAGAGTTTTATTGTCACGACTTGGTGGGTTGTTGTAGTGTAGCCTGGTTTTCCTTGCTTTCTGCATGGCTGATTCTACAACCACTGAAGAGTGTGGTAGTTGTATGTTAGTATAGAAAGGTGAGTCACACATTCTATATTTCAAGTCCGTTTTCCTCGAGATGGGCATAGTGGAAAACAGAGAGTCCCAGGACATTTCTAAGAGTGAAACTAAAACGGATGTGAAGGTAGTGCTGTAGGTTCAGCAAGAGTGTCAAAAATTTTAAGGACACCAAACATTTCTTGTCTGGGGTCTGGTATCTTTTTAGTTTCTACGCCCAACCGGAGACCCACTTTCTCCAGAAATTGAGAGTATGTTAGATCTTCCGGCAGAGAGATCATCAACGGGATACCCGTCCAATCTTGCGGATCGGATGGGTATCCCGTTGATGATCCAGGAGAGGAAGATGAAGGTGAAGAGTGAATCGGTAGAGGCAAAGGGGCTCTAGGTAGTGTTTTCGGTGCTGGTCCCGGTTGAGGGGACGAGGGCATCTCTTGTGGTTCAGCAGGAAGCGGTTGGTTTTGTTTCTCAATGGATTCCAAAAATTGAGATAAAATGCTAGTAATTTGCAAGATGGTATTTGAAGCCGAAGTTGAAGTCGATGGTTTCGGCTTTGTTTGGAGATGTGGTGGTAATACATCTGCTTTTTGAATATTAGTGTCAGGAGCCTTTGGATGATCCTCATCCACGGGCAAATGAGCTGGTAGGGAATGAAGTGGTTCTGGCAGATCTGGGTCTTCGCGACGATGAGAAGTCGTAGACAGTACAGAGAGAACTTCCGAAGAAGAAAAAGAGTCGGATCTCCGTGGGAGACACGGACTTTCTTCTAGTGATAGCACTAATGGTGAAGGACTTCTTCTTCTTTTGTGTCCTGTATTTTTTTTGTGTGCTATTACTGGTTGTGTCGGCAGCGTCGGTTGTACAAGTTGCACGCTGTGTTGCTTCAGCATTGACGCAGTATCTTGGGTGCGTCGATGCGTGGAGTCGGAGCATCGATGCATCTATGGTGTGCTGATGTGTCGATGTTCCTTCGGCGCTTCGGATCCTCGACGCGTTCATGCATCGGAGGTGCCTCGACGTCATGAGGCATCGATGCATGCGACGCAGAATGCGTCCTCGGCGCATCTCCCGCGCTCTGTGTCGGTTGGATCTTCGATTTTTTACTTCTCTTTGAATCAGAGGGTCCGCAGAGGTAGCCCTTTGATGGCCTTGGGCTTTGGGAGTTGACTTCGGTCCTGGAGCCGATTTAACTGAAGTTTAAGAGGGGGCAACGAGCCCGATGCTCCCTTTCTTAAACGGGCGATTTTCTCAGCAATTTGGTGCTGTGCCTGTGGGGACATGCAGCCGCAGTCCTGGCAATTAGCCTGGTAATGTCTAGGACCGAGGCATAAATAACAAAATTGGTGTCTGTCCATCACAGACATGATTTTCCCAAATTCCCAAAACTTGAAACCTGGTCTAGGCATGTTTAGTGAAGGGAGCTATCCTTTTCCAAGGTTTAAAACAGTTTCCTGTCAGGTTTTTTTCCTCAGAAGTTCTTCTTTCCTCACAGAGAGAAGAGCTCCGCAAGCATTCAGTCGCGTGGAAAAAAAACGGACTGAGGAGCCTCGAGGAGACACGGCTGGTATGCAGGGAGGAACACCTCACCAAAAGACTTTGGGTGATCTTAGAGAGCTCCGCCACCTAGTGGCATGGAGGACGTACCCAGACAGCATGGCTAATTCAGCTGCTTATCTATGGGAAAAAGGTTCATCCATGGATTTTCTAGTGCTTTTCAGCTTTAGCCCTATTGAAAATGACTTCAAGCCCAAGTCCCACCTCTCCCCTCCTCCACCCCACCCCAAATTTATTCCCAATCAGTGCACTTTTGCAGACGTTGTCATATCCCCAGACTGAGGAAGAGATGATGAATTGACTTGTTACTAGTAACACTTTCAGCCTTGGTTAAAAAGTGGTAATAATCCCCCTACCCCTCCCAGCCCTTCTATACAGCCACACCCCGACAGACTACTTTGGCTATTAAGAGTATGAATAAAGCAGTGGTTCCCAAATCAGGTCCTTGGGAACCTCCAACATTTTCCATATATTTGCTCTAATAAGGTTACCGTGTGTATTTTTTATTATACTGAAAACCAGATCTGATGGGGAGGTTCCCAAAGACCATATTTAGGGTTCACTGGAATAAAATATACCCTCAACTTTCACTTCAGGAAGAAAGTGTTCCCTTAGTCTCACTTATCATCCCTGGGAAGAGCCTCTTGAATAATTTAGGGGCCATGGGAAAACTTCTATTTTTTTCCCATACTGAATGCTATGCTCCCTCTCCTCTCCTCCCTGACTCTAGTGCACATCTCCATCCCTTCCCCTGCCACACTGCCACAGCTTAACAGGGATGTACATTAGCTTTTAACAAATGCAAAAAAATGCAATAAATAAAGCCATTTCAGTTTACTCCAAATAGAACAAATCAAAAATAGCCTCCAACAAAAATACCCAACATTTTTTCATGTATTTTCAAATTCGTTGCATTTAAAAATAAATGGGACTCTGGTGGCTCAGCACCATGGCCTAGGTCTAGGCCAGGCCTCACAGTGTCCTAGTTCCAGGCTAGGCCTAGTGCCATGGCCCAGTCCTGGAACACACCCAGTGTCAGACCTTGTGCTGGCCCTCTCTAGGGCCTACCTGGAGCAGGCCGGCACAAGATCCTTCACAAGTGCCAGGGCTGGGGAGCTCCCAGCCTGGCTTCCTCTTACCCCCTTCCCAAATCCAGCATTGAAATGGGCAGGAGCAACGCCCAATCGCTCCTGCTCGAGTCTCAGCACTTCAAAAATGGCACCGTCCACCTGGGGATGTCACCAAAATGCCTTCACTTTGGCGCCTTCCACCAGCATGACAGGCGCTATTTTAATGTGTGGCTGAATATTTCTATGACCATAAATAAAATGGTGCTAGCCGCACTGGAGGAAAGGCACCAAAGTGACATCACTTCAGTACCATCCCCAGGTGGATGGCTCTGTTTTTAAAGTGCCAGGATTCAGGGCGGGAGCAACTGGACATCTGTAAAAACTCCAAGGATTGTGAGCCCTTGACCCGCTGCTAGGCTGAGCAGCCTGGTGCGTGCGAGCAAGGACCGGGCCCTAGTAGGCGGCAAGCTGATATACCACAAGGCAAAGAAAGAGACTAAGCAGGAGTCCAGGCTAGCAGTGCATAGACAGGTACAGAGTCCAGGTGATTGTCAGGGCAGGCAGAGAACTAGCACGATTGGTGTTCAAGCAGGGGTCAGGGTAAGCAGAGAACAAACAGAGTCAGTCCAGGCAGAGGTCAAGGCAGGCAGCAATATGGCATAGCAAGGGCAGAAGTCAGTCTGGATCAGCAACAAAAGATCAGTCCAAGGAAGGTTGATTGGGAAGCAAGGCAAGCCAGGACAGGGGAACAAGGCTGAGCACAGAGGCTAGCCTAGCAGAGTAGGAGCACGGCGAGATGAGGCAAGACAAGGCAGGGTCATGGCAAGACAGGAACAGAAGAAACATAGCACTAAAGACTAGTGCAGGAGGACCTATTGCTGAGGCACCAACTGCTTGTTCAGAGCTTCCTTATATATTAGTTAGAATATGATGTCATTAGCCTGTGACCCAGGAAGTCCCAATTTCAGGACCTATATAAAAGGACACAAGGTTGCAGGATCTTTGTATGCAGCACGGTGCAGGGTTCTACTCTGGAGGTGATCGGAGGTAAGGGGCATTACAGTATCCTCCCCTTAAGCCCTCCCCCAGGGCTTATGGGGAGGAGAGGTGATGGGATTTCTGGGTTAGCTTGGGAGCTTGCTGGCCAGCTCCCAGGATCTCTCCTCTGGTCCGTATCCTTTCCATTTTATGAGGTAATGGAGTTTTTTTCCACAAGAATTTGACATCCAGAATGTCTTGAATCTCATACTTGGTGTCTGGTTCAGTGGTCACCATGGTTGGTGTTGAGTTTTTCATGTTTTCCAATTGAGGATCAAGGGCTTTAAAAGAGACACATGGAACGAGTTGTATATTCATAGCCAGGGTGGCAATTACACTTGATATGTGACTGGTCTAAGTTGTTGTAGGATAGGATAAGGCCAAACGAATCAAGGTGCAAACTTGCCAAGGGTAGTTTTAAGCAGATATTCATGGTGTTTAGCCACACCTTGTCACCAGACAAGAAATGGGGGGCTGGACAGCGTTTCTTGTCTGTAGTCCATTTGTACCTCTTCATGGCTTCCAATAATAATTCTCAGGTCATCTTCCAGGTTTCAGAGATGTTTAGAGATGCTTGTTCTACTGCTGGGCTCTGTGTGGACAGTTGCATAAGTAACAGAATCTTAGGATGTCTTCCATAGACAAAATAGAAGGGTGATTCACTGCTATGGTTATTATAGCTAAATTCAGCCCACTGCAATAGCTGGGACCAACGTTCTTGTTAGGCAGAGACATAACCCCCGAGGAACCCTTTAAGGATTTGATTGACCCTTTTCAGCTGTCTGTTTGTTTGTGGGTGGTATGTAGATGAAAAGTCCAGTGTCACCCCGTAGATTTTTGCAGAGATTCTGCCAGATTTTAGATATGAACTTCATTCTTCTATCACTCACGATGTGATCAGGCAGACTGTGGAGTCAGAATATGCTCCTGCAGAAATGTTGAGTGAGGGAAGATACTGTAGCAAGGTCTCCAGAAGTACAAAATGAGCTATTTTTAAGAAACAGTCCACAGTGTCTGAGATGACAGTATGGCCCATTGAGGCGGGAGGTTGGTTATGAATTCCATGGTGATGCAGGTCCACGGCTTGTCAGGAACAGGAAGTGGTTGGAGAAGCCCCCATTGGTGCAGGTGCAAGGTCTTATTACGGGCACAATTCTCACAGGATTCCACATACTGTTAGCATCTTGAGCTAGCTGGGGCCATCAGTAGTGGTGTAAGATCAGTTTGAAGGTTTGTTTTGATGTCTGGATGGCTGATGAGCATCAAGTTGTGACCCCATCTAAGGACTCATTCCCAGATATGTTTGGGGACCACCATCTTACCCAGGGGTACTGAAAGTATGGTGGCAGAGGTGGCCTTGGCAAGGTTGATTAGCAGTTGAGGATCTGAGAGAATGTCCATAGTATCAAGCGATTTAGAGAAAAAGCATCAGCCCTAGTAATCTTCTCAGCGGGTCAATATACTAGAAAGAAGTTGAAACAGTTGAAGAACAGTGACTATCTAACCTGAAAGGGGTTAAGTATCCTGGCCTACTGAAGGAACAATATATTCTTGTGATCTGTGGCTATGGTGGAAGGATGTGTGGCCCCTTCTAAAAGGTTTCGCTATTCCTCGAGTTCCAGTTTAATGGCTAGAAGTTCCTGATCTCTTATAGTGTAATTTCTTTCAGCAAGAGAACATTTCTTTGAGAAAAATGAGCATGGAAAGAGTTTACCATTAGGCGATGCCTGCGAAAGCACTGCCCCGGCACCTATGGATGAGGTGTCAACCTCCAGGAAGAACAGCAGAGTGGTGTCTGGGTGTTCTAATATAGGGGCTGCTAGGAAGGATGATTCGAGTTGGAGGAAGGCCTGAAATGCTTCGGTAAGCCAGCTCCCAGTGTCAGTTTCCTTCTTGGTGAAAGCAGTGAGTGGTACTATGATGGAGAAGTAGCTTTGAATGAACTGTCAGTAGCAGGTGGAGAACCCAAGGAAACATTGCAGAGCTTTGAGGCTCACTAGTCATGGCCAGTCCTGAATTGCAGAGAGTTTAGAGGGGTCCATCTTGACACCTTGAACAAAGATAATGTATTTGAGGAAAGGGAGTTTGAACTGTTCAAACAAGCACTTCTCAAGTTTTGCATAGAGCCCATGTTATCTCAAGCTTTGTAGCACAGTTTTTACTTGCTCACGGTGTCTAAGAAGGGATGAGAAGTAGATTATGATATTGTCAAGATACATCAAGACACAGGAATTGAGAAGATCTCTGAAAATGTCATTGACAAAATTCAGAAATATCGCTGGGGCATTGCATAGGCTGAAAGGCATAACAAGGTATTCGTAGTGGCCATGTCTGGTGTTGAATGCTGTTTTCACTCATCTTACTGGATCCGGATCAGATGATATGTTCCTCTAAGATCCAACCTGGTACAGAAAGAGACTATCAAAAAGTTCTAAAATGAGAGGCAGAGGGTATTTATTTCTTATCATTTAGGCCTCTGGTGGTTATGCCAGGACCATAGTGACCCATCACTTTTTCCTTCACAAAAGAACCTAGCGCTAGCTGGAGAGGATGACAGTCTGATAAATCACCCATTCAGGTTCTTCTTGATATTGCCAACATGGCCAGAGTTTCTGGTACTAACAGGCGATAGACCCTTCCTCGTGCAGCATTTTCCAGGCAGCAGGCCAACTGGGCAGTTGTATGAGCAGTGCGGTGATAAAGTCTCAGCCTGCTTCTTATTGAACAGCTGGAAGCTCAGAGAAGGTAATAAGCACAGGCTGCAGGCAGTATTGGAAGTACAGTGGACCCTTGAGTTACGACCGGCTTGACTTACGACCAACTTGGGTTATGACCAAGTTGTTTGGTTTTGAGTTACGAACAAAGTTCGAGTTATGACCAAAAGGTTTCCAGAGAGCGAGAGAGACTAGCCATAATGCCCTCATACTAGGTAGGATTTGTACCCCTATATGAGGCCCACCTAGTTACTCGAGGTGAAGTGTAGGTATTAGTGTAGGGGTTAGGGGCTACTTTGACATGCAGAGTGTGACTACGAACAGAACAGTGCACTCTTGTGAAGATTTGATGACCTTCGGAATGAGGAAACTCACCCAAAGATGAGATTTGTGTAATGTTCTCTCAACCTGGCTTGAGGTTACCCAGGTAGAGAGTCCATATGCAGATATCGTAAAGGGACTGATGGAGGAGGTGAAATTGTTGTTTCTGGTAGGCTAGGCATGTTTTTTAACTTTTTGGTAAGTACACTAGGAAATTATTGGTGTTTCTGGTAATTACAGACATTATACAACCATTTTTTATTATAGAAATGGTTAGGTAAGGGGTGCTTTTGGGAGGTTTGGAATGCATTAAGGGTATTTCCATTATTTCCTATGGAAAAAATAGTCTTGACTTACAACCAGCCCTCTGGAACCAATTGAGTTCGTAAGTCAAGGGTCCACTGTAGTAGGACCCCAGGTTTTGATGTCCCCAGAGAGCCCAATTAATGTTGGGGTTGCTGCTGTAACCATTGCAGCCCTAAGGATTCATGGATTTTTGCAGTATGTACAAGGAAATCAGTTCCTCATGTAGGAGTTCCACCTTAAACGTCAGGGGCATAGTGATAGCCTGAATATTTCTGTAATGAAAAGAGAAGAGAGCCCCTGGTCAGATGTTGTACTGGTCTTTGGAATTTTGATGCCAGGATTATGGATCATTGTAGGGATTCCCACTCCCGAGATCTCTTCTTTTCTGGAAATGAATATCTACTTTGATACATAAGGAGATCAGCTCATCCAAGTTGGAAGGCACGTCGTGGCCTACCAGTTCATCTTTTATTCAGTCCAAGAGACCTTGACAGAAAACAGCAGTCTGGCTTTCCTCTTTCCACCATAGTTCCGAAGACAATGTGCAGAACTGGATCACATACTGCCCCATTGTCTTGGATGCCTGGCACAAATGAAGCAGGTCAGCAGCAGCTGAAGAGGATGGCCTGGCTCATTGAAGACCCTTCTAAATTGGGCTAGGAACTCCTGAGAGGTTGGCAAGAATTAAGTCATTCCTCTCCCACAGGGGAGACACCCATGCCAATGCCTAACCAGACAGGAGCAAAATAAAGCTCATCTTAGCCTGGTCTATATGAGAAGTTGGCAGCGTGCAGTCAAATTGTATGAGGCCTTAGGATCCCTGTGTAATGTGGTGGGAGTGACGAGAAGCAGGTCCTGGAGGAGTCAGGGCTGGTGTTGGTGGCACTAAAAAGAAAGGGGGATCAGAGAACTGGTGGCTTGAGGGTTGTTCAGGCAGTTGGCGAGATTCTGCAAAAGCCATGTGATATGTTTAAGTTGGCCTTATTGCTCTGCAGCCTGTAGGACAGACCCTTTAGGAAAATGAGGCATAGGTATAACAGCTGAGCTCCTGGCCTAAGCAATCTGTCACACTCCAGAGGTTGTGAGCCCTTGGGCCACTGCTAGGTTAATGCAGCCTGGTGTGTGTGAGCATGGACCAGGCCTTGTAGGCGGCAGCTGATATACCACAAGGCAAAGAGAGAGACTAAACAGGAGTCTGGGCTGGCAGTGCACAAACAGGTACAGAGTCCAGGCATTGGTCAGGGCAGACAGAGAAGTAGCAAGGTCGGTGTTCAGGCAGGAGTCGGGGCAGGCAGAGAACAAACAGAGTGCAGGCAGAGGTCAAGGCAGGTGGCAATACAGCACAGCAAGGGTAGAAGTCAGTCCGGATCAACAACAAAAGATCAATCTGAGGAAGGCTGACTGGGAGGCAAGACAAGACAGGCAGGGAAATAGGGTTGGGTGGAGAGGCAAGGCTGGGCAGTTCAAGAGCACAGTAAGACAAGGTTGGACAAGGCAAGGACATGGCAAGGCAGGAACAGAAGCAATGTAGCACTGACGACTAGGCCAGGAGGACCTGTTGCTGAGGCACCAGCTGGCTGCTGAGAGCTTCCTTATATATTAATCAGGATGTATATCATTAGCTAGCTCCCCAGGAAGCCCTGGCTTGCAGGACCTATGAAAAGGGCCCAGAATGCAGAAGTCTAGCCAGAATGTTTGGATGCAGGATAGTTCAGGGAGCATGCTGCAGATGGTCAGAAATGAGGGGTATTACAGCATCCCTCCTGCCCAATTTCAATGCTGTATCTGGGAAAGGGGGTAACAGGGAGTAAGAGTGGAAACTCTTCAGCCCCAGAACTTCTGAAGACCCAGCCCCAGCCACTCCAAACAGGCTCTAGTCCAGGACTCATCAGGGCTAGGCCTCAGTGCTGAGCCGGCTCAGGGCAAATTTTTGGCCCAGGAAGGCTAGCTGGGGCTGCCGAAGGCCTCTTTATTTATTTATTTGCCAGTTCTTTTTTTTTTTTTTTTTTGTTTTGGCGGTTTTTCCTTGTTTAATGTTTTTTTTTCAGTTTGGCAAATGAACTGAATAAAAAAAACAAAACCAAAAAAAACAACCACACACCGTACTAAACAAACAGAATAAAGCCAAAATAGTTCCAAAGTGACAAAAATAAACCAAATTGAAATTTTTTTGGCACTGCACAGCCCTACAGCTTAACTCCTCTGCACCGATTGATGGGAGAGCAGCCACATGCCAATTCCTCCTTTCAGATTTTTGGGGGTAGACTGCAAAAAAAAAAAAAAAAAAAGAAATATAGCAAGTCTGCTTACCATAAACAATGTTTTCCAAAGATAGCAGGATGAATTAGCTATTACATGTGGGTGCCATGTAGGAATTCCCATTCATGTTTGCCTCATGAACCCCTTCAGTCGATTTGAGATCTGATTTTAGCTAGATAGTCGACTCTCCAGGGAAAAGCAGATATTTAGTATGCTTAATTCATCCTATCTACAGAAAACACAATTTGAGGTAAGCAAACTTGCTTCTTCCGATCTGCAGGGCTGAATAAGCCATTACTTGTGGAGAGTCCCAAGCTGACGGTTGCAGCAAAGCATTTGCAGAGGGATGCAGCACAGCATTTACTGAATAAGCAACCCAGACCTCACTGTGAAGTGTAGCCTACTGAGTGAACAGGCTATGCAAAACTGCTTGTCTGAATTTACTGTCACTCTTAAAAGATTGTCCAGACAGTAATGGGACACAAAGTTGTGTACTGACAGCCAAGTTAAAGTTTTGCAGATGTCTTTGAGAGGTATGGCTCGCAGATGAATCTCCAATGCAGTCATGGCTCTAACAATGAGTGTTGCTGACCGCTAGCCAGTTGGACAATGTATGTTTGGCCCTGCTATGCCTAGGCTGTTTGGTTCGTAAGAGACGAATAGCTGTGAAGTCTGAAGAGAAGGCTGAGTTCTTCTCTTGTAGTAAACAAAGGCCCATTTTCACAGTCTAACATATAAAGGGCTTTCTCGCCTTCATGTGTACGTGAACTCAGGAAAAACATAGGTAGCATGATGGTTTAATATGGAAAGCTGACACAACCTTTGGTAAAAGCTTTGGGTATGTGTGGAGCACCACTGTATTGTTGGAGGTCTTGCATAAGAGAAGGATAATGAACTAAAGCTTGAAATTTGCTGATTCTTCTAGCTGAAGTTACTGTTACAAGGAATATTATTTTCCATGTTAGAATTTTGAGAGAAGCCGATTCCAAAGGTTCAAATGGCATACTCATCAGTTGTGCCAGAACCACGTTCAGGTCCCATGCAACAGGAGGTTTTGTAACTGGAAAAAAAAGTCATGACTCGTGTTGATTGTCTCTGAATCCAAATTCCTCTTTCCTTCCACCTCTACCATGCCACAAGCCTTTCATGAATTTAGATACTAAAGGATGAATGAAATAGGCTTATCCTTGGATTGAACATGGTAAGCAGCTATGGCACTGCGATTTACTGTTACCGAGGAGGTGGCAAGACCTGCATCGGAAACAGAGAGCAAATAATTTAGTAACTCATTGGGTTTGCATGTGAATGGATCCAAGCCATTGTGTTGACACCATATGGAAAACCTTTTCTATTTAAAACCATAAACTCTTCTAGTTGATGGTTTTCTGGAAGATATTATGTCCTCAACTTCTTTGGGTAAGGACAATTCTTTTATTATTGAGTGTTCAATATCCAACCTGAGTTGAAGGAGGGAAGGTTCAGATAAAACAAGCATCCCTCCTCTTGAGTTAGTAAGGATGAATCTGACCCGAGAGGTATTGGAATATGGCTGGAAAACTGAATTAGATACGCGAACCAGACTTAGCCATGCTGGAGCTATGAGGATCAGATAGATCTGCATTCCAGTCTAGCAGAAAAGCATCTTGAGATGATCTGAGATTGCTGAGAAGAATAAAGCAACTGCTTTGACTCACAGTTGAATGGGACCAAGGAGCTTGCTTGGTACCAAGATGAAAATATTTTCCATTGAAAATTGCAAGCTCTTCTGGTTAAAAGCAATATCCTCGGCTTCCTTGGATGACGACAGTATTGAGATTAGCGAGCACTCAACATCTATGCCATCAAGTTGAGAGAGAAGATGACATAGGTGACCCTCCTCTTGAATTAAGGTCAGATTGGATCCCAAATGAATTGGAGGGCTGATTGACAACCAGATAAGGTAAGAGAACCACACTTGTTTGGGCCACGCTGGAGCAATGAAGATCAGGTGTGTCCAATTCTTGAGCACTTTCTGCACTCTTCTGGCCACCAATAGAAGTCGTGGAAAAGTGTACAGTAAATCTGCATCCCATTTGAGCAGAAAAGTGTCCAGAGCAGACCTGAATATACTTTGAAGAATGAAATAGAATCGTTTCACCTTCCTATTGTCTTCTGTTGCAAACAAATCAATCATAGAAACATACAAATGACAGCAGAAAAGGACGCATGGTCCATCTAATCTGCCCAGCAAGCTTCCCATGATAGCATCTGCTGTGTCGTGCAGGTTACCCCCATGTTTCAGTCAGTTTTGCTTGACATGCTTTGATTGTGGATTTGGCCATAGAAGCAGTTCTGTGTTTTTTCCTTAATGTCTGTGCATCAGTACCCCAGACTGAAAAAAAAAAGTCATGACTCGTGTTGATTGTCTCCGAATCCAAATTCCTCTTTCCTTCCACCTCTACCACCCCCCACCCCCCCTTCAAAGCAGAGAGCGATGTTGCAGTTGCACCAAAAGCATCAAGGCTTATTGGTTAAGGGTAGTAATCCCATGCCTTCTGTAAAGGGTAGTAACTGCTGCTCAGTGCAGGTTATCCCTATGCTTATCAGTTCCCCCAGACTGTAAAAGTCAGGGCCCTTGCTGGTTGCTGTCTAAATCTCATTCCCCTTTTCTCCTGCCATTGAAACAGAGAGCAATTTTGGAGTTGCATTAAAAGTATCAAGGCTTATTGGTTAAGGATAACAATTGCCGCACCAGCAAGTTACCCCCATGCATACTTTCTTAGTTTCCTTTAGGAAGGTCATAGAAGCAGTCATATAAGCAGTCCTGTGCTTTTTCCCTTATGTCTGCATAACAGTATCCCACACCATGGAAGTCAGGGCCCTTGGTTGTCATCTGAATCCAATTCCTCTTTTCCAACTGCTGTCTAAGCAGGGAGCAATATTGCAATTGCATTGAAAGCATCAAAGCATATTGGTTAAGGGTAGCAATCTCCATGCTTTCTGCTATGGGTAGCAACTGCTGTACCAGTAAATTACCCCCCCCCCCCCCCTCCCCCGCAAGCTTATCTCACTATCACACCAAGATCCCTCTCTTGGTCCATGCACATCAGTCTTTCACCCCTCATCACATACAGCTCTTTTGGATTACCACATCACAGATGCATAACTCTGCACTTCTTGGCATCGAATCCCAGCTGCCAAATCTTTGACCACTCTTCAAGCTTTCTTAAATCACTTTTCATTCTCTCTACTCCTTCAGGAGTGCCCACTCTGTTGCAGATCTTAGTATCATCCACAAATAAACAACCTTTATCTTATATCCCTTCCGCAATGTTGATCACAAAGATATTGAACAGAACCGGGCCCAACATGATCCCTGTGGCACTCAATTTAATGTGGCTCTTTCTTCAGAGTAGGTTCCATTTAACATTACACGATGTCTCCTATCGGTCAACCAGATTGTATTCCATGCCACCACCTTGGCACTCATGCCCAAGCTTCTTATTTTTTATTCACAATCCAGCTATGTGGGACCATATCAAAAGCTTTACTGGAATCCAAGAAGATCACATCGAGTGCTCTTCCTCGATCCTGGCAGTCGAGAGATGCCTCCCAACATGACGTGGCCAGATGCTGACGGGGAATGGCTGCACGCTGGGCAATGCTCCTTCCCTCACGTTGATATCTTCCTGAGGGGCCCTGCGCCAGCACGGGAAAATTATAGCATTTAGCCCAGCATTTCAGTACCAGCAATGCTTGTGCTGGTGCTTTTTGTTGGTGATTCTGTGTTTCCTCGAGACCTGGTCTGTTTTTTGGATTTCCCTGCCTGCTGCCTGCCTCTGACCTGGACTGCCCATTGGATTTATTTGTCAGCCGCCCACCTCTGATCTGGATTGACTATTGGATTCTGTTTGCCTGCCACCTGCTCCAACCTAGATTGAATATTGGATTCTGTTTGCCTGCTGCCTGTCTCCAACCCAGACTGCATATCAGATTCTGTGTCTTGGCCACTCTGCCAAATCTCGGTGCTGACCTAACTCAGGTAAGGCTGTTGTACTATCATTTCGGTCCACGAAATATAACAGTACTTAGCTGGGCACCTACTCAGACATTTGAGTCATTAACCCCATTTGTGAGCACCAGGTCAAGTATCACACTCTCCTTCGTGGGTTCTATTATTATTTTTTGAACACAGCCCCTTGAAAAGCATCCACCATTTATCTACTTCTTATAGATTCCATAGATGAGATACTCCAATCCACATCCAGCAGATTAAAATCTCCAACTAGCAACACTTTTCCCTTCTTTTTCGCCTTTTGGATGTCTTCGACCAGATCTCTGTCCACTTCTTCTGTGTGAGTTGGCCTGTAGACCATACTGCTTTTTCCCTACCTCTTGTCCCTTGCATTTCAGTTTCTTGTATATTTTTTCTGACATAAAGAGCTACTCCTCCTTCTTTTCTGTACTCTCTGTCTTTCCTAAACAAGTTATAGCCAGGGATGGCTGTATCCCAGTTATGAGACTCAGTGAACCATGTCTCTGTAACAGTAAATATGTCCAAATCTGCTTCCACATTAGAATGTGCAGGTCTCTAGATCAAACAACCTATCTGCCACTGATCTAGAGACTATTTGTGAGGACAAAACACTCTGCAGAGGTGATCTACCAGTGTATTGGAGATCCTAGGAAGGTAGATTACTTGCAGGAAGGCTTCATGGCTGCAAGCCCACTCCAAAATTCTCAGGGATTCCTGGCAGAGGGTCCAAGACCCTGTGTCTCCTTGCTTGTTGACAAGGAATGTTATTACAGTTTGGTTCAGAATTCTCTTTCCCTGAAGGAATTGTGAAAAAGCTCTCAGTGCATGTCAGATTGCTTGTAGTTCCAAAAGATAGACATAAAAACAATGTTCTGCTGGTGACCAGATTCCTTGGGTTTCTAAAGGTCCCTGTGCGCAGCCCATCCCCTGATGGGTGCATCCATTGCTAGCACCACCTGTTGAGATAGAAGCCGAATGGGAATTCCCATTTCCAGGATGTCTGGTTCTAACCACCACTGGAGAGACCCCTTAATTTCTGCTGTGACCCTCACTGGAGATGACAAGGACTGAAGCAACTAATCCCACTGAACGCGGTAGTCCCATTGGAGAATCTGAATGTTGAGGCGGATCATGGGAACCACATGTACCACTGCCGTCATGTGATCCAGGACAACCAACCTATCTCTGGTCTGGACTTGATCCTTCTAGATAAATTTCCAGATTAAAGATTGATGGCAATATACTTGCTCTGACGGAAGGAATGCTCTCTGTTCTAGAGAGTTTACCCATGCTACTATGAACTGGATTCTTTGGGTAGGGACAAGGTTCAATTTGGCCAAGTTTACAATTAACCTCAGTGACTGAAGAAGCTGGATCATGTTCTGCAGAGAATCCAAGACACAAATCCCCTGATGATGAAAATGCACTGCTAGGTACTACTGCTAGGCATCTGGTGAAGACTTCAGAGCCACTGACAGCCCAAAAAGGAGGACCTTTTATTGGTAGTAAGAGGAATCCATTACAAAACAAAGGTATTGCCAATGGAAGCAATATATGGGTATATGAGCATATGCATCTTTCAGATCCAGAGCTTGAATGAAGGGTAGGATGGTGTGGAGGGAGTTCATTTTGAACTTCTTCCATAATATGCTCTTGTTCAAACTTCATAAATCCAGGACAGGTATGAATCCTCCTGATTTCTTTGGAATAAGGAAATAGTGGGAGTGGAACTTCCTATCGTGGTGTCCATTGGCTGAAGAGTGACTCCACCTTGAGACATAGCTGGGTTGAGTAAGATTGATTTGGAATAAAGGCTGGACAACATACACTTTTAGTTTGCTAGTGCTGTAATAATTTTTACTCAATGTAGAAATATCTATATTAAATTAGGGACCATCATACCACCAACTCTGCATTCAAGTTAATACTTATGTTTCTGCACTTTAATGGGTCTTCTTTAATCATCGGTCCAAACAGTTCAGGATTTGTACTTCATTTTTTTGTTTTTGTTTTGTTTTTAAAGAATTTTTGCTTAAAATATAGAAGATATAACTTCCCTTGAGTTGGTGTCTGAGTCAGAGGTCCGACGCATGTGTTTCGCGATCCGCTGCTTCAGAGACGTAGATTAAGCTGACTCTCTCTTTGTCCGGCTCTCCCCGCATAGCTCAAGAACGGGATTTGAACTGGCTTTCTCCGGTGTTCTTCACGTCTTCACGTCGCCGGTTGCTGCTAAAGGCTACTGAGCAGATTAAAGGTCCCTCACAGTATTCGGACCCAGCACCATTTCTCTGTCTCAGCATTTGTCTCAGCATTTGGCCAATGACCATGCCTCTTGCACACTTTTTACTTTTGTAGCTGCTCCTTTCAGTTTTTTTCTAACAATTTTTCTCTTTTTTTTTTAAATTCTTTATTTATAATTTTCAACATACAAATAAAAAGGATTACATCTAAGTAAAGTCTTGAAAAAAGAAAGAGTATTTCACAATTACCTAATAGAAATAATATCAAGCATTTTAGCACTTATATACTTTCCTCATATTTTCTTAAATTAAAAATTTTTCAAGGAAACCAAAATCAAAGTACTTTACTTTTATACAATTATATATTCAACCCTTAGAAAATAGATTAAATTAGAGAAGGGGCAAGTGAAAACAAACTGAGAGATTCTATAGAAATTCCATATCTTATCAGTGGGATTTAACATAGACTAACTGGAACATCATAATAATAACCCTCAATTAATTGACCGGGGAAGAGGTGGTTGGTCTTCTGTCATCTATGAACTGGCGAAGTTGTTCTGATTGAAAAAAAATAAAACAGTCATCCCCTTTCTTAATTATACATTTACATGGGTATCGAAGCGTGAATACGAAACCAAGAGATAAAACATCTTGTCTCAAAGATAGAAATTCTCTACGTCTTATTTGAGTAACTGGAGCTAGGTCTGGATATATTCTTACTGTTTGACCATAGAAATTCAAGGGAAATTTTCTGAAGAAATTACGCATCACGTTATTAAGGTCGTAAACAGAAATAAATGCTACCAGCAATGTTTTCCTTTCCAATACATCCGTATCAGTGTTTTCCAAAAAACTAGTTAAATTTAAGGGAATATCGGGTATTGGCGGGGGCCCCGCAGCAGAAGGTCTATTACTACTATTTAAGAATCTACAAAAATTTATAGATGGCATATTTTCTTCTGTAAATTCCAGTCCTTCTCTAAAAAGTCTCTTCAAGGTAATAAAGGGAATTTCCCCCGCGACTTTTGGAAAATTCATAATACGCAAATTTAAGTGTCTGATGTTGTTTTCCAAGTTTTCCAAACGTTTGGAGCAGGCCATTTGTTCTTTAATTACTGCTACATTAACAGCTTGCAGAGAATGAATTTTATTTTCATTCTCTGGCGTCTTATTTAATGTCTCCGTTGCCTGTTCTTGTATTCCAAGTATTTTCTGTTGAACGTTATAATTCAGGGAATCCATTTTTTGCTCTAGCCGTTTCACAGGCTGAGGGGCAAGATGGTGGCATAGACGCAGAGCCGAATGGCGGCAGCTCGAGCTTTCTCTCTTGAAATATTTTTCCCCTATTTGATATGCCTTCGAAAAGAAAGGGGAAGGTAAGAATCTTTCCACCTGAGACCTTACCTTCCACCGGGCACCTTGACATCATCCGCTTTCTGAACCAACTGGAGCAGGTGGAGAGTGCCGGTGAACCTGATGTGAGTCCCCGCGGGGGAGAGCAGGGAGCTCCTGCAGATGAGGCTTCTCTCAGCCCAGACACCAGACCACCCCCGGCACAGCGCGACCCCGACGGAGAGACTTCCTGGTCGCAGGTCGATGACGCGGCCGATGCGACCGGGGAGGTGGAGGCCGATCCAGGAAGTGAGCCGACGGTGAAGAGGGACTCCCAGCCAGAAACAGAGGTTTTCGCGGTAGCAGGAACCTCGGGGGCCTCGAGCCAAGAGGCAAACCTCGCAGAGGATGTTGAGGGAGCTTCGGAGGACTGAGGTCAGTTCTTAACATCTATTGGTATGGGAGACGTACCTTCGATTTTTACATCTAAACCTGGGGTTGTGACACTTGAGTCACTCTGGGATCTGGTAGCTGGTCAATTTTTCTCATTTTATCAAAGTTTCCCTTTTGAAAGTTTAGCACGAGAGCCGTGGATTTGCTTACTCTCCCCCTTCCAGTTATTAATTCAAATTTGATCATGTTATGATCACTATTGCCAAGCGGCCCCACCACCGTTACCTCTCTCACCAAATCCTGTGCTCCACTGAGAATTAGATCTAAAATTACGCCCTCTCTTGTCGGTTCCTGAATCAATTGCTCCATAAAGCTATCATTTATTCCATCCAGGAACTTTCTCTCTCTAGCGTGTCCCGATGATACATCTATCCAGTCAATATTGGGGTAATTGAAGTCTAATATATAAAATATCTCTTTCTATGTGTATAAACATAAATTGGTGACGTGGTATCATACACTTTTAGTTTGCTAGTGCTGTAATAATTTTTACTCAATGTAGAAATATCTATATTAAATTAGGGACCATCATACCACCCACTTCTTCTTTAATCATCGGTCCAAACTTTTTATTTCTCTGTCTCAGCATTTGTCTCAGCATTTGGCCAATGACCACGCCTCTTGCACACTTTTTGGCCAAATGCTGAGACAGAGAAATGGCGCTGGGTCCGAATACTGTGAGGGACCTTTAAACCGCTCAGTAGCCTTTAGCAGCAACTGGCAACGTGAAGAAGTGAGGAACACCGGAGAAAGCCGGTTCAAATCCCGTTCTTGAGCTAAGCGGGGAGAGCTGGACAAAGAGAGTCAGCTTAATCTACGTCTCTGAAGCAGCAGACCGCGAAACGCACACGTCAGACCTCTGACTCCAACACCAACTGAAGGGAAGTTATATCTCCTATATTTTAAGCAAAAATTCTTTAAAAAACAAAAACAAAAAAATGAAGTACAAATCCTGAACTGTTTGGACCGATGATTAAAGAAGACCCATTAAAGTGCACAAACACAAGTATTAATTTGAATGCACAGTGGGTGGTATGATGGTCCCTAATTTAATATAGCTATTTCTACATTGAGTAAAAATTATTACAGACTAGCAAACTAAAAGTGTATGATACCACATCACCAATTTATGGTAACTGAAGTCTCCCATTATTACCGCACTACCAATTTGGTTAGCTTCCCTAACTTCAGTTAGTCAGCCAGAGTGACTCACTGCTCTCTTGATTGACAAATGTTGGTACCTAATCAAACCAAATCACACTACCTCAAAATCTTTCCAAGGTGATTAACTGAACTGAACTTTTCAACCTTTTTACTTAGGTTTACTCTGCTCCTAGCTTATTTCTAGCTTCTGGCTACTTTTTTTTTTTTTAACACAAACACTCAGTTCTGCTTACTAGCTGCCTTACAGACTTTTAAAAATAAACACACTAACTACTGCTTACTAGCTGCCTTACCATTTAAAAATACAGTCTAACTTGTTTATTCGCTGCCTTACTATTAAAAGGACAAACACACTAAATAATATTCCCAAATAGTTAACTTTGCCCCAATACTTTTAAAAAAGACAATGTCCCAAGCAAAAACTTACTGATTCCTTTCAGCCACCAGCAAGGTGATCCTCTCCTCTCCTCTCAGTGCTCCCATAGCATCCCGGTACAATACTGATATCACCAGTCTAAGGGTTACCTTGTAGTGGGGTTAGCGCAGAGAGGTCTTGCAAGGCCACTTTAGTTTTTTACTCATTGCTTTCCAAATTTTCAAAGTATGTGTAATATATGAGCTAGCCCCACCAACTTTCTTTGCACCGATAAGCAATTCTGGCTAGAGTAGTAATGTTGGTAAATCTACCCCACCCACAAGCTTGGCTTCAAGCAGATACCAGGGCACTGTGCTCTCTATGAAGCCATACCATAGCTCCCATCAGACCGCATGCCTAGTAGTAGCTCTATACGTCTGGGCGAGCCATTCCACCTAGCTCCTTTGGTCGCCAAAGTGTGTGCAATTTTGTACATGTAGGCTTACATAAGAAGAAGAACATGCCATACTGGGTCAGACCAAGGGTCCATCAAGCCCAGCATCCTGTTTTCAACGTATCCAATCCTTTTTTAAACACAGCTACACTAACTGCACTAACCACATCCTCTGGCAACAAATTCCAGAGTCTAATTGTACGTTGAGTGAAAAAGAACTTTCTCCGATTAGTTTTAAATGTGCCCCATGCTAACTTCATGGAGTGCCCCCTAGTCTTTCTATTATCCGAAAGAGTAAATAACTGATTCACATTAACCCGTTCTAAACCCGTTAAAATCTGCTCAAGCACGGGCTATGTTTTGGGGTTGCCCTGCCACATAGAAGAATCCTGCAGAAGAGAATTGTTTATGGAAGCATTGGCTGTGTTGGAGAATATTACAAACTACTGTCAACCCGTGGAAAGCCGGAAAGGATGACAATTGGTGTCAGAAGTGGAATCTAACGAATCCAATGATTTCCAACAACTCAAGATCAGGAATGCGTGGGACCCCTGGATAAGCCAAAACCCAAGAAGGAATAAGGTAAGAGTACCTTATTCTACTAGGTATGGATATTAGGGGACATCCAGCAGTGGGAGATTTAATTAAAATAAGGCTTGATAGTAAATACCTGGTGGTAAGGGGTATCAAAGGAGACCATTGGGGGGGGGGGGGGGGGGGGGCAGCCAGCAGAGGAAAAGTTGCGCCTTGGTGGTACAGCACTAGGTTTTTTTCTTTCTCTGTTTTATTCCTGAGGTCCACAATGGCAACCAAAGCAATGGTCAAATGGATGGTTGAACTAATTCAAAAGCAGCAAGAAACAATGCATAGTATAATACAACAGTGCTGGCCCAGCAAACACAACAGGGGCCATTGGTCGCCTTGATTGAGGAACAGTCCAGGGAGACTAAAGCCTTAATGGAACTCCAAAAGTGGCAATGGCATTGCTACGAGCAAGACGAAGGACCGGCAAGGGCTGAAGAATCAGGTGGGGGTGGCCCAGTGCAGGGATTGGGGTTAAGCAAAATGATTAAGGGGAATGACCCAGAGGCGTTTCTGACTACTTTTGAGAGGATGGCAGAAATAGCAGGCTGGACCCTGGAACATTGGACCGCCAGATTAGCCACCTATTTAACTGGAGAAACACAAGCCGCATACTGGGCATCTCGTAAAAAGGAAGTCCATAACTATGATGTAGTGAAAGCAGCTATTGAGGATCGATTAGGCCTGTCTGCTAAGTGCTACTGCAGTAAATTTAGGGACTTGAAGTTTGGGAAGGGAAAAAGACCCCGGGAGGTAGCCCAGTGTCTGCGAGATTTTGCAAATAGGTGGTTAGAGCCGGAGTAAAAGTCAAAACAGGAAATACTGGAACCTATAATCTTGGAACAATATTTAGCCTTCCTTCCAGGGAAAATGCAGGGGCCCGCTAATTTAAAAGACACAATTACTTTCAGTGAGCGATATGTAGACACTGAGGAAGGGAAAGAGATCAGCAAAGGAGAAGGTTAAACCCACATTTGGGGGGTAGCCAAGTGAAGGGATAAGGGCTAAAGAGGGAGTTCCAAGGAAAGGAACCCTGCAACCAGGGAGGAGGCTGAGATATTATAAATCAAGGGATAGGGAGGAAGAGAGAACTATGGATCCCCGAGAAGGAAAGGGTACCCTAATGGGAAAAGGGAAATACAAGTATTTTGCTTGTGGGGAGGAGGGGCATTTCAAAAGAGACTGTCCTTATATAGATTGTTCATATACGGAAGGGAAGCCTTCGATCAAGAGCATTGGGACAGAAAGAACAGCTGTCTTTGGCCAGATGATAAAAATAAAAGGCCAGTGTTTAAAAGCCATTCTGGATACTGGGAGTAATCAGTCCCTTATGTCGGGTCCCCTAGCCAGGAATCTAAGGGTTTGGAAAGAAGTGGATGGACAGAAACCGGATAAAAGATGGGTAAAGGTCTGGTGTGAACATGGGGACATATAGTCCTACCCAAGTTATAAAGTGATGACTTGAGTGTGAGGAACAACAAGCCCCATTGTGGGTGATGGTGATGGAAAGGATGCCCTTCCCCCTAATTTTGGGAAGAGATTGGGGAGGGTTGGAGAGGCAATGCCTGCATCTCTATGAGGGCTCAGGTGGAGAAAGAGGAGGGTAGTTTACAACAAATCTTCCCCTTTTCAGAGTCTGACATAATGGGTGAGCCGGTGAAAGCTCGTAATCTCTGGAGATGATGATGAAGGGAAAAGAAAGTGGGATCATTGCAGGGCGATTTAACTGGAATTCTTGCAGGAGTTGAGGGGCTAGGGGGTAGAAGTTCTTGATAAGTTTCCTCATTTTCAGGAGGAACAAAAAGCGGATAGAGTGTCAGGGAAAATTAGAGAAGAGACCATTGTGAGAGGCAAGGAAAAGTTGAATAAAAGTGCTCTGTTATCATATCCTTAATTCGAGGTGGAGAATGATTTATTATATAGAGTACAAGGGGGGCTGGAGGGACAAGGAACACAAAGACAGTTATTGGTTCCAAACATTTTCCAAAAAGGATTGTTTATACTAGCCCATGCTCACTCTCTCGCAGGTCATTTGGAAGGCTAGGGAACGCTTCACTGATTTCTAGCTAAGTTCTTTTGACCAAGGATACATCAGGCAGTGTGAGAGTTTTGCGCATCTTGCCCTAAGTGTCAGAAAGTTTCACCCCAGAAAGGATCCTTTAATTACGTTACCAGTAATCTCTGATCCTTGTGGGTATGTTGCCATATATATAATTGGACCCTTGGAAAAGAGTACCTGGGGCCATCAATATATATTGGTAATGTTAGACTATGCCACTAGGTTCCTCTGGGCTGTACCTTTACATTCTACTTCAGCTCAAGTAATAGCTACAGAACTAATTAAGATCCCTTGAGAAATCCTAACCAACAGAGGCACTAATTTCATGTCAAAGCTGCTAGAACAGGTGTGGGACATATTTGGAGTAAAGCATATTAGAACTTCTGCGTACCACCCTCAAACCGTTGGCCTAGTGGAATGGTTTAACCAAACCTTAAAGGCCATGTTATGACACTGCATCCAGTCTGATGTGGGGAACTGGGACTAATTCATTCCTCTCATACTCTTTGTAGCCCGAGAGGCACCCCAGACCTCTACAGTTTCTCCCCCTTTGAATTAATGTGCAGGAGGCAACCAAGATGGGTACTGGATATGGTTAAGGAGATGCAGGAAAAGAAAGAGTTGCAGTAAATAAATGTGGTCAATTATATCAGTGAGTTAAGGAACTAATTACAAAAAGTATTGCAGGTAGCTCAAGCTAATTTGTTTCAAGCCCAAGAAAAACAAAGAGCGTATTATGACAAGGAGGCTAGGAAAAGAGACTTCTGGCCTGGGGAAAAAGTTTAGTCTTAGTGCTCACCTCACCAAATAAGATGTTGGCCAAGTGGAAGGGACCATTTGAAATAAAGAGATGGCTGGGGAACGTGGACTATGAGGTCTTGCAGGGAAGAGGGAAGACTCAAATGTATCATATCAACATTTTAAAACCCTGGAAAGAAAGAGACTCTCTACTGGTCACTCAGGGGGAGGAAGAGGATAAACTGGGTCCCAAGGTTGGGAATCTGCAGAGCCCAGAGCAGGTTAGGCTAGGATAGAGCCTTTCCAAGAGGCAGAAAAAAACTTTTTAATACTGTGTAGTGTCCTGTCTACTAGGTATAATTATGCATGAGCATGAATGATGGGTATGAATGAAAACACATGGATGTATATGTCCATTGTGGGTACATGAAGTGTTTGTACAAGACAGATGATGTAAAACTGAAAAGTGCATATGTATGTGGGCAGAAGGGGGGGGGGGGTCATATGAGGTTAAGTGAAGGTTAGGCTGATTGTATAGTACAGTGATGGCTAACCTATGACACGCGTGTCAGAGGTGACACGCCGAGACTTTTTGCTGACACGCGCAGCGTTTCGTGGACTATCGGGAATTTTTTTTTTTTTTTTATTGGCTGCGCTGAGCCTTTTTTTTTTATCGACTGCGCCGACCCTTTAAAACTAGTTTTTTTAGTATTCCCCCACCCTCCGGACCCCTCCACCCCCCCCCCCCCAATGCCCCCAGGCGCAGCGACAGGCAGATAGGCAGGGCCGTGGTGAGGCTCACGTCACCACGGCCCGAAGAAAAAGATCGCGTTTAAACGCGCTGATGCTCCTCCTCTTTCCTGCCTGTGCGGCCCCGGAAGAAAACGTTGCCGGAGCCACATGGGCAGGAAGGAGGAGAAGCATCAGTGCGTGCAGAAGAGGAGCAGCGCTTGCATTTACGGGCTGCAGCGAATCCCAAGTCGCAGTGGCCCGAGAAGAGGAAGAGGCCTGGTAGCAGGGCCGCCGCAGAGCCCATCCTACGGCGACCCGCGAAGAGGAGGCCCAGAGGTGAGAGAGAGGCTGAGGGTCTGTAGAGGGTGTGTGTGTGTGTGCATGTATGAGATGAGTTGAGAGATTGTGTGTGAGAGTGAGGACCTGAACGTTTGCAGAGACAGCATGTGAGAGCCTCTGTGTGTGTGAGAGAGACAGCATGTGAGAGTGAGAGCCTGTGCTTGAGCAAGAGAGCATGTAGGAGTGAGAGAGCCTGTGTTTGTGAGAGTCAGAAAGCATGTGCCAGTGAGAGACTGTGTGTATGAATGATTGTATGAGAGAGAGCATGTGACAGTGAAAGTCTGTGTGTGTGTGAGAGAGAGAAATGCATGTGAGAATGAGAACCTGTGTGTTTGAGGGAAGAAGATGGAGAGAAAAGAAACAGAAAGGAAGACAATATAAAAGGAATTGGCAAAAAAAATAAGAAAGGGAAGGTGGGAAAAAAAAGAAAGGGAAGGTGGGAAAAAAAAGCCTGTGACCAACCAATTAGAAAACGAAGATCAGACAGCAAAGGTAAAAAACAAAATAAATTACTTTTTAGTGATTGGCACATGTCATCTTTGGGAATGTGCAAGAATAGCACTTTCTCTATGCGGATCTCACAATGTACGAGATCAGCATGGAGAAAGTGGAAGCCCACGGGGCCTGCACAGAGGAGGCAGCAGAATGGGCTTCAGTGTCAGTAGCAGCAATCGGCACCTCCCCAATAGCCATGCGGCAGCAGTGACAGTGGCAGCAGAGGAATGAGAGAGGCTCTGAGGTTGGTGACAAAAGAGAGGGGGGTCTGCCTTTAGTGTGTGCATGTGAATGAATGGGACTCTGCATGGGGGTGTATGTGTGTGAATGCATGGGTGCCTGCCTGGGTGTGTGTGTGAGAATGAATTGGTGCCTGCCTGGGGGTCTGTGTGTGTGAGAATGAATTGGTGCCTGCCTGGAGGATGGAGCGGGAGTGGTGTGAAAATGAATGGGAGCCTGCCTGGGGTTCAGTGTGTGTGTGTGTGTGAGTGACTGGGAGCCTGCCTGGGTGTGTGTGTTTGTGTGTATGTGAGGGAGCCAGTGAGTGTGAGAGCATGAGTGTGTATGAGAAAATCCAGGGGAGTAAGAGTTTGTGTGGGGGGGGGGGTGTGGAGGGGGAGAGAGTGTTTTAATTGAAGATTTAGCCAATGAAATTCAGCAACAAAAAAGTCACTAAGCAGGTAAAGAATTATTTGTTTTTGCTTTATTAATAAATACAGAACATATTAGAATTATAACTTTTTGTTATTAATATTAGAGCTACAAATATCACAAAATTATGGATTTTTTAGAAGTGACACACCACCCGAGTTATGCTCGTTTTTTTAATGAATTTTGACACACTGAGCGCAAAAGTTTGGCCATCACTGGTATAGTATGTAGAGTCTGGCTAAATGCTTTTAAAATTATGAGTATTTTGATCTGTCACAAAAAATGTATATCTCTTTAAAAGTGGTCAGAGAGGTGTCTGAAATTGGATCCTTTTGGATCTTTGTCACAACCCTTCTTTCACATTCTATGTGCATGGATTAAGAAAGAAAAAAAAAAAGGTGGTGGCACAGTCCAGTTCCCATGATTTTATAAAACAGAAAAATAAAAAATATGCTGACAGTTTTTCTCGGCATAGAACATAATGTGAGCCACTCAGTTCTAGAAAATTTGAACCGACTACTGGACCCCTGAGGTGAGTAAATATATTCAGAGTTGAGAGAAGTAAATAAAAGGATACGTGTAAGTGAATGTGTGAATAACCCCTTTTGGGCTAGTCTATGGGAAGAACAGAACTTATTTCCAGTAATGGTTTGCCCTCCAGATCTTATTTCCAGTAATGGTTGCCCTCCAGATCCCAAGACTAGGAGTGAAGCGACCCCATAGAGCTGTCCTGAATTCTGACATACGAACATAACGTGCGAACAGAACAGTGCACTCTTGTGAAGATTTGATGACCTTCGGAGTGAGGAAACGCACTCAAAGATGAAATTTGTGCAGTGTTCTCTCAACCTAAAAGATGGACTCTCTACATCTTTTAGGTTGAGAGAACATTGCACAAATTTCATCTTTGAGTGCGTTTCCTCACTCCGAAGGTCATCAAATCTTCACAAGGGTGCACTGTTCTGTTCGTACGTCAAACCCTGAGTGGCCCCTAACCCCTACACTAATACTTAAACCTCACCTCCAGTAACTAGGTGGGCCTCATACAGAAGTATAAACACCTAACTACTATGAGGGCCTTATAGCTCTCTCTCTCTCTCTCTCTTACATATAGGAGGGCCCTGATATGTAGTTAAAGCCGTGAGATATGGCTTCGCAAATTCTGACGCCAGCCCACTTGGTCACAAATCCCACCCCAAGCTCCTCCCCTTTTCCTAATTTGCATCGCACTATGTGTTATGGCATTTTCGCATGCGTTAAAAGGCATTTTTCACATGCAAAAAACGCCGTAACGCATTCAAAAACGCCATATAGCACTTTGATAAATGACCCCCTAAGTGACATTTGTGGTATGTAACCAGTGCTATTGTCCCATTCCTAGCCATTAAAAAATGAGTCTTTAATGTATGCAGAGCAGGGACGTGGAGTTCCACAACAGCCCCAGGCTGGTTTCTGCGGAACTAGAAGGCATATCTAGGGATTGCATTATAAGTAGACAGTCACTCTGCAACCTACTGTTGTCCCAGCAGGCCTACAATGAGTTAAGTGCTTTCCCCAAATGTGCTAGCTGACTGCCTGGCAGACATATAGCATAGGAGGCTGGGGAAAATGGAAGTAGAAACAAAGTATTGCTTATTCCACTCTTTTTTTTTTTTTTTAACAATTAGTTTAGAGTATAAAGCTAATCAGATTAAAGAAATGACCTTCATAGAATACATGACTGGATTCCCTTCGTAATGTCTCTTTAAGATTCCATGCCAGATAAATCGGTTGTCACCAAGTTAAGACTGATCAATATATTTTTGGAACAGTTTATTGTAACTAGTAATCTTTCAGGATTCTCGTTCTTGTCAGATGTAACAATGACGGTACTTCCTATCCAGCAGTGCATTCTGACGGCTTGAGAAAGTGAGAAAAGTGTTAAGCTATGGTTTCCATCAATAAAATTCTAAAGTGTCATCATGAAAAACAAATAACTAACGTATCACCCCCTCACCTCAAAACTTGTAGCCTTAATACATTAAAAACAAAAATTAAAATCTGGACACGAAAAACATTCAAGTCACTTTGATCGCTAGCAAAACCACTTCTAAGAAGCAGGAAACGATTTTGAGACGACCCAACTGTTGAGAAGACCCAACAGTTTTGTTAAGCAACTGGAGAAAAAAAAAAGATGTATGATCCGTCTCAAGTTTATTATTTCACTCGTCGATCATACTAAAAAAAAAATTTAAATGCCAAAAGTTAGTGCAACTACTAACTTTGTTCTGTAATATAATGTGCTACTACTAAACTTATTATTAGTACCGTAAGAGATGTCCAGAAATGCAACGCATCGATATTTTAAAATTTCTTTTATTATATTGTTTTTATTAGAAAGCTAGTATGAGACGGATAGCTTTAACTGAAGTTCGCTGTAACAGTCTTTCTTAGACGCTTACAGAACTTCCGACGAAAAGTTGTTGGCATTCCACCTTAAATAGCTTCGCCCGCGAACGTAAAGCCTCTTGTCTGCAGCGACCTTGCTATGATCTAAAGTGTTTTGTTTACAGTCAGACACCCCCTGATCATTGCTGCAAATAGTAAGGGAAGAAGGCGTCTGCAGTAGTAGCACTGAAGCATGAAAAAAAAAAATACTGGCGAGATAAAATAGCATTAGCTCCATCCTCCTGTAAGAGAGGAGCCGAGCGCTCGGTAAATCTTCAGACCTGGATCCAGATGTTGCCTTATTGAGCCTAAGTACTTTGAAGGTTTTGATCAAAAAAAAATTTTTTGGACGAAGATAAACATTGCAAGCGTAATCATTATGGCGATTAGCTGTAGGGTGCTCCTCGGGGGGCCTCTTCTTCGATGTCGCTGAAGCAGCCATTGCAAAGCATATCCAAAGAAGCATTGTTTGGTTTGTATACGTAGGCAAGGATAATAATCACCAGATGGATAGTTAATGGGGTAGGGGAGATTTGGAAGAGATGGAGGAGAGCATCGCCGATGAGAATAGGAACGAAACCAGGGTATATGCTAAAAGAGGGGGCCCCAAACTTTTCAAGACCACATTTCAAATCAGAGACAGAGAGGGAGGGTGTGGATGTATGTGAATGTGTGTTGGGGGGGGGGGGGGGGGGGGCGCGACGTTCGCGTCAGCATCTGCTGAGTGGAACTGGGGAGAGGGGGCATATCTGGCTCTTTCAATAGGTGGGGTTGGCAGAGGGCAGGGTAATCATGACGACTGACATTATTTCTAGATTTCTCAGAAATTGATAAACCTGCCATTTCCTGGGAACCCTGTGTTCTTTCTACCCTTTCATCTAAGTCCTGAGGGGAGGGACTACAACCCCCCCATCACTCTCTGCCCTTCACTCCCTCTCAGTCACCCCTCCCATCCTTTCCCTCGCTGCCCCCTGCTTCTTCCTTCCCCAGCCTCTGCTCTTCTCTTGCCCTCTTCCCCCTATAGCATCTCCCTTCTTGGGAATTTTTGAGTTGTGATCACCCTGAGATTGCTTTTGATTAGTGGAGGGGTGGGAGGTAAGAGGAAGGAATAATACATACAGTAGAAACGTGCTGGCCGATCTAGTCTGACCATCCTTAGCAACTGTTCAGCATTACAATCCCTACCACTCCTACAGTGCTTATCTCATGCTTTCTTGAAGTCAGATACTATTCTGGTCTCTACCACCTTTACAGGGTGGTTGTTCCATGCATTTACCATTCTTTCTGTAAATAAATGTTTCCTTAAATTACTTCTACTTTCTTTCATTCTCTCTGGTGCACCCCACCACCCCCGCTAATGCGCACCATCTCTCTTCATCACCACCAATTTTCCACCCTCCATAGCTGACATCAGCATTCTTTCCCTTCCTCCCTCTCTGACCACAGCACTCTTCTTGCTTCCATCCCCTTATACAGCACAGCTCACAAACCTGTGTACCCTTACTTTACTCTCAGAGTCCCAAGTCCTAGAATCACTGTAGGCAGCATGTGGGGAGAATCAGTTTCTCCCCACATGCTGCCTACAGTGTGTGTGCTCCAGGCTTAACCCTCTCTTAACTGCGGACTTTCGGAAGGGGAGTGGCTGGAGCAGTAAACAGAGAAGCTCAGAGCTTTTTAGTGTTTCCCCTGAGACTCACCAATGGATGCAAATTTCTTGAGGCTCCAGGGGAAAATCAGGAGAGTTCTCAGGTATGACTACATCTCCCTTTATTCTTGCTCCAACATCTCTTCTTCTCGCTCTCCCCACCCCACTTCACATTCTCTCTTCTCCCGCCATCTTCTTTTTTCCTCTTTGCTTCCCTCCACCATCTCCAGCATTTACCCTTCCCATTCCTCCAGTCTCCCCTCAGTATTCTCCTCCTTATACCATAGTGGCTCCAGTCTCTTTCACCACAAACTTCAGGCTTTAGGCCTCTCTGCACTCACCTTCAATGACTAGCATGGACAAAGCGGTCCTACTATGGCCCACGATGTGGGTCCGCAGCATAGCACCTCCTGCCATCTTGGAGGATGCATTGCAGGCAGCAGGCACAGTAACCCATTCCTTACCCACCACTTCCCTCCACCCCCACCCCCCCCCCAACACACACACACACACACGCATGCATGCATGCACTTCACATATCATTTTTCTGGGAGCCTTATCAGCCTTTCTGCTTTCACTGTCACCACTGCAAGGCCTAAAACAAAAAATAAAAACTTTCTTTACAGGCTGGATCTGGCGTTAGGAATGAGACTTATGGTGAACCAGCAAAATGAGCTCAGTGGGCCACGTCCAACCTGTGGACCAGAGTTTAGGGATCCCTGCTGTAGATGTTTAGATGTATAGATTCATTGGAGTTGTCCAATGAAAGCAGTGCTATATTTGCATCTATACTTTGTACCTTAGTTACCAATCTGACGGATCCTTTCTTGAGATAATCAATATGTAAAGTACATACACTTACATAGAATAAAGGGGGATTTAATATTTACGTGAAATAGATGTTAAGGAAGCACAAGAAAGTTTGTTAAATAGGCGCTAATTCACCCCCTAATGCAATAGGGGGATTAGCGTCTATTTAACGTGCGTCCGACGCGGAGTGAATGAGTTGGCGCTCATCACGTGCAAATGCATGTGAATGAGGCTATTACTCATTCACTCCAAATGCAAAAAGATAAATGTGCGTCGCGCATTTATCGCTCAGCTATTAATGCCTGCCTGGAGCAGGCGTTAATAGCTGAGTGCATTGAAAAGAAATACAGAAAAGCAGAAAAAACTGCTTTTATGTACTTCTTTTTTAAAGTAAAAAAATAAAATAACTTGGCAGACCGCCGAGTTATGAAGACAGACGACGGTAAACTCGGCCTCGGTTTTCATAACCAGCCGTCTGCCAGTAATGAAAATGGCCATTTTCTCTGCACAAACGGCCATTTTCATTACTGGCAGACAGGCAGGTTATGAAAACCGAGGCCGAGTTTACCGGCGTCGGTCTTCATAACCGGCAGCCGCAGCAGGTCGCGTTAGCAAGGAGGCGCTAAGGTCGCGCAAGCGACCCTAGCGCCTCCTTCCTAGCACGACCCCCTAATTTACATATTGCATGGCGCCCCCCCTTGCGGGCACCATGCATGCATTAAGAAAGGGGACGCTGAAAAGTCAGCACCCGCTTTCCGCAAGATTATTGCATCGGCCCCAAAGTCTTTGGAGCAACCTTCTTTGCTCTGCTCTAGGCTCATCACATCCTCTAATTTTCCTGAATGAGAGGAGGAGAGGGACTGGATTAAGGAGCAGAATGACTTTTCTTTGCTCCCGCTGTGTTCTCTGACCTCACCTCTTCTCCTGTTCCCTGGACAGGGGGGGTGAGGAACTAGAATAGAGAAAAAAACTGGTTTTCTTTGCTCTGTCCCTTCTAGCCTCACCCCTTCCCTTCTGTTCTTTGCACTGAAAGGGGAGGGGCTGGAACAGGAAGCAGAAGGCTGTTCTCTGCTGAGCGATATATTGAGCACAGCTGGAAGGCAGCAAATCTTCAGCTGGCCTGCTGCCCCCCCCCCCCCACCAGATTTTTGACACCCTAGGCAGAGGCCTTGTACCCCACGGCAAATCCAGGCCTGGACAGAGAGCAGTTTTCAGACAGACCAACTTACCCAAGAAAACTGACGTTTATTCAGGTAAATGGCCTTGAAAATTGGCCTTTTATTTTTTTCCTCCCATAGAAATTTATGGGATCTGTCCTAAACCTTTTTCCTTTTACTCTATTCTATTCCTAGGGGTAGCTTTCCAAATAGGCAAACTAAACAATTGCCTAGAAGCAGTTGCCCTAGGCGGCCACTCTGCCACTGAGTGGTGGGACTAGTAGCTGCCTCTGTGTGGTCATGGCATTATTTAAGACATGGAGATACAAAGAGAAGGTTCCACGATGGACAAAAACATGCATGGGCAAGGAAATACAAAGTGGATCTCTTCTACCAGTCAAAGCTGGTCCTCCAAGCCCTCATACTCAAGGGTCCTCCATCAGTAATTGTGGCATACTTGCACTCTCCATCACAGTCTCTTAGTATGCTGGAGGCAGGGAATCTTGCTCCAAATCCTGGAGCAGGAGTCACATTTGTATGGAATCTGGATCGGTCTGAAAACTAATAGATCTTCATTTGGTGACCAAGTTCAGCAAGCACAAAGCAAAATACTAAGATACAGAAAGGATTCACCAGCATCAGATTGTTAGAAACTCGATGCAGATTTTGTTTTGTTTAGGCCCATAACTTTGGAATATCTTACCTCAAATTTTAAGACTAGAAAATGGTTATGTGCTTTTCAACTTAACCCCAGGGCATTCCAGAAGGCCTTGAAAACACATTTATTTATTTATTTAAAACTTTTCTATACCGACATTCATGGGAATATTACATCGGTTTACATTAAACGAGGGCAACCACTAACTCTGGAAAAAAGAGAAGTTACAATTAACATAAGGAAGCTCAACCGGGGGGAAAGGGCTAGCGTAGCAGAGTTATGTAACCGGAGAGGAATGGTTACAGCAAAGAGGTTTAACAAATTATTTAACAAGATAAGATGTTATGAAAAATAAATGTACACTATATATAGATAAGAACCAAATTTACAATATGTACAGTATGTTCAAAATGAAGAATCAAGGGGCAATTACTTGAGTGAATTTCAGGTGGGGGGGGTGGCTAGTTAAGGGGTAGAAAGGGTGTGGGGGGGGGGAACTAGGGGGCTATGGGTGGAACTGTGCGTTGGAAGGTGGCGGGGTCCAGTGTGGCAATACACACTGGACCCATCAACAATGTATGTGGACCCTACTGTTCTCACAGAGAAAGATGGAAGATCAGACATGAAGACCTACCAGGGATAATTCTCCTCATTCTAATTCTGGTCCCGGAAGACCAGCTGGAGGAAAAAAAGTCAGCAGGCACTTGCTGAGGGTTGCCAACTTGCTAGCCGGAGTTCTGCCATTCTTCGCTCTGTCAGGTAGTGCACATAAACATATAATGCCTGCATGTTTATAAGGAGATCCATATTCAGCGCATTTGTCCTTCCAAGTTTAGCACTTAGCCGGACAAACGCCAGGATTTAAACATCCTGTTAATCTGATCACAAATGACATTGCTGGATAATTTGTTATCCGGCTATGTTGGGGCACTCTGAGGGCATTCCATGGTGGAGCACCATTATTCAGCTAAATTTGCCAGATCACCCTGATTTTCAGCGATACCACCTATATGTGCTTTGGCATGCACCCCTGTTCAGAACAGTTAACAGTAGGGAATGTGCAGATCATAGCAGAGGACACTGAAGAAATATGTGATCAATGCATTGTGAAACATGGTAGAGGGTTGGCAGGGGTTGGATGTATGAAGTCTGAAGCCCTTCAATTTTGGCATGCCTACTGGGGATCAGAATAGGTAACATAGTGATGGAGCCCTTGTATATGACAGATGAGGTTCTTGTGCCTTTACCTATGCTACCTCTATTGATTTGTGGAAGAGGTTTATAAGGCAACGACAGTAATATACGTTTTGAGGAATAAATGATATCTGTAAGAGAGAGATTTGTAGCTAAGGTTCTGTGAACGCTGTCCCTTCAGGACAGCTGTGAACGAAGAACATAGACTAACCTAAAATTAGCCAGATAAGTTGATCTGGCAAACTATAGGACAGCTGAAGGGCAACCCTAAAGTTATCTGGCAACATACTGAAAATATAGACATCTGGAGAATGAAAAGTGGAAGTCACCCCTCTATCTTCTTACCACTTCTCTAAATGTTGCCCTTTATGATCACAAAAGAACATGGGATATCTTAAGCTATGACTATGCAGAACAAATCTTAATGGGCCACACTAGCAAGCCAATGCAGCAATCCAGGTGTTAAAACACTGTTCACTGGATGTCAGCACACAGCTTTAACACTCAGATACATTTTTTTTAAACCCCAATGCAGCAAGCTAATGATATGCTAATGCATCGGGAGTTTTAAAAAAGCAGGTTGCTTGGGGGTCTGGTGATGTCACCGACTAAGACGGATACCTGATCCACGAGCTCTGACCAGCTGTCAGTTTAAGCGCCGAGTTTAGCAAAGCTCAACAGAGCGATCAGCACGTACCCCCGGGAATTGTGTCCAGATAAGCAGTGCGGTCTTGTCGACCAGGAAAAAAGCTGCAGTAATCAAGCTTTTTTTTTGTGGCAGTTGAGGCCTCTAAATAGCAGACAGCAAGCCTCAGAGCAGCAAGGGTTCACTCTCCCTCAGGCTCCTAGGAGGAAAGTGAATATGTGTGCACTGGTGTGGAGGAAGAGGAGAGATCAGCAAAAGAAAGCTTGGTTTAAATAATTCAAATGAAACATCGCAGCCAGTAAAGATGAAATGCTGGAGATAATGAATGAGCTGTGGGGAGAAGTCACAGAAATAGACTTGTTGAGGTGGAACAGAGAGCGGAGGATCAGGCTACTAAAATTTACGATATTTAAAAAGAGTATGCAACATTGCAGGAAATTTGGGAATAAGTTGGTTGACTTGGAGGACCGAGCACACAGAAATAACGTGCGGATTCGGGGAATCCCAGAAATGCCTGAGTATGATAATTGTGTAGAGGTGGTGAGAAGGTTGTGCAAGGTTTTACTAGCCTGTGAGAGGGCCATGGAGGTTGAGGAGCCTGATATAAATATCAAAATGACCACACAGGCTTGGTGGGCCCAAGAGACAAGACTTTCCGCATGACATAATCGTCTGCTTTCGAGACTATCCGCAAAAGGAGGTACGGTCTGCTATGGGGGATTTAAGGGGGGGATGGGCTGTATGGGTGTGATGGGGGATTTAAGGTAATATCTTTTAATGTTAAAGGTGTGAGTTCCCATACGAAAAGGCAGTTGTGGTTCAAAGAATTTAGTCGACTGCGTGCTGATGTAGTGTTGCTGCAAGAAACTCATCTAAGGAGAAAGGAGGGTACTCTCACATAAAGATTTTGATCTAATGATCTTGGCCTCACAGGGGAAAAATGCTGCGGGGTGGGTATATTTTTTTAGGAAAACATTAAATACTGTAGTGAATGATATCTATAAAGATCAGGAGGGGAGACATTTGATCCTCAATGTTACACTGGGTGGCACTAAGGTTACGGTGGTGAAATTATACACTCCCAATGTTGATCAGGGAAAATGTTATGATCATTTGGATGAACAAATAATGGATAGAGCTACAGGCATTTTAATAGTAGGGGGGGGGGGGGGGATTTTAATCTCACATTGAGACCGGAATTAAATAATTCATCTTTCTAGGGGGAACACGAGAAAGGGCATAGGGGAAAATTGCTGAATATGATGAAGCAATTAAATCTTATTGGTCTGGATGGTGCAAAATGTATGGTCTAGAGATTATTCCTTTTATCCACACCTTCATGGTACGTACTCTAGGGCAGATTTCATTCTGGTGGAGAACAGGCTGATGGGGGGTGTGAGGGGAGTAAGGATTGAGAGCCGCACCTGATCTGATCATGCCCTGGTATGGTTGTCCATGGGAGGGGGTCTCAGCCCAAGATAGGAAAACTTTATAGAAACTTAATGATGCCTTAAGAGATGAGATCACCACACAGAAAGTGGAGGATGTATTGAGAGAGTATCTAGAGCTTTATTAGGATGGAAAAGTGAATCCTAGTATGGTCTGGGATGGGCTAAAGGCGGTACTTAGAGGTAAATTGATTTCTTGGGCATTGTGGGAAAAGAAGGAAAAGGAAAGAAAGTGGAGGCCTTATTGGAGCAAATTAGGCATTTAGAAGGGAAGCACTAAAAAAACAGGATCGCAAAAGATATGGCAACAATTAGATAAGGCGAGAAGAGAGCTGAAGGACTACCAAGTTGATTCTATCCAGCATATGCTCATGTTGGTGAAACAACATGTTATGGAAGCTCTGTGTTAGAGCTGGGAGTTAGCAATCTGTTAGTGACTTGCTCCCCCAGAGGGGAGGAGCTAGCAATCTGGTACACTCTGTAGGCGGAGCTAGCAATCTGTTATGAATACTGCTAGGAGTTGGCAGTCTGTTATAGGTTAGGACTGCAGAGTAGCAATCTGTTGTAGAAGCTGCTAGGATTAGCAATCTGTTGGCAAACTGTTACAGAGTTGCTCCCCCAAGGGGAGAGGTCAGCAACCATATAAGATCTGTTCTTCCAGAGGGGAGGAGTTAGCATCTGTTATGGATCTCCGCACAGAGTGGCAACCTGATATACGAGAGTTCCCCTGAAGGGAGGTTTGGCCACCTGAATGGTTCCTGCTAAGAAGTAGCAATTGGTTATGATACAGTTCCTGAGGAAGGAGATGTTAGCAACAGTTGAGGGTAGACTGTAAGGTAGCAGTTTTTTGTACTCAGCTCTTGAAGTGTGAGAGATGAGCAGTCTAATGTAGAATGGTGAATCCTTGGGTCGATGGCAGATGACAGCGCCCTCAGGAGGATATCATGAAAGGGACCACAGACTAGGCTGGAGTATGGAGACAGACACAGATAGTTCTTTATTAGACAGGTAGTAGAACCACCAGAGGTGGCAGTAGTGAGCTGAAGTCCCTCAGATCCTGGAACTGCTGTCTCCGGGTTTGCTGAGCTTTAGAGAGAGACTCATAGATAGTGAGTAGACAGGGCATGCTGGATACATAACCAGAAGTAGATGATACACTCACATAGATTAATAAGAAGGCTCAGTAGCTGGAGAGAGTTAGGCCCTCGAGGAGCAAGTACCTGGTTCCAGGGACAGCTCTGAGAGAGCGATGGTAACTCACAGTTATATATCTCTGTAACGGTTTCTAGGCAATAGAGAATAGTTAGAATATTCAGGAACAGGAGCCTCTAGGTGAGTACTGGTTCCTATATGCAAACTGAAATAAGAACTCACAATATCGTATATGAAATAACTTCTGAAATAGAAGAGAGTCTTTGGAGAGTTTTAGGAACATGGGCCCTCGAGGAGCAAGTACTGGTTCCTATCTGCAATCTATAATAATAACTCACGATCTCCGTACCTGCGATAGCGTCTTAGAAGAGAATCTTCAGAGTTCTAGGAACATGGGCCCTCGAGGAGTGAGTACCGGTTCCTAAATACAACTGGAATAGAAACTCACAATGTTCACATCTGCGATCGCTTCCATGCAATAGGGAGTCTTCCGAGCGTTCAGGGACGTAGGCCCTCAAGGAGCGAGTACCGGATCCCGTCTTAGCAATCTGAAAACAAGAGGAGAGAGCGGGGCCCCCGAGGAGCGGGTACTCCTGGTAAGTTTGAAGAGGCAGAGCAGCGGAGAATGAAGCGGGCTGAGATGATCCCCGCAATCAATCCCTTGCTAACTCGATTCGTAAGCGTAAGCAAAGACTTTTTATGTTGGAAGCGGATGACGCACTACGGGGGGACGCCCCCGAGGTTCGCGCCCTTGCTGGTACAAACTTTGGAGCGCGTCTGCGCGCACGCCCTACGTCATCAGGAACATGGATCCACAGCATCAGGCCAGCCCGGGGACTCTGGGAAGAAACGGCGAGGAGAAGCAGTGGCAGCAACTGTCCATCAGACCCGAAGGGAGTCGCCTCAGAGGTAGAGAAGGTGGAGCGAGGGCAAGAGCAGGCACGAACGCAACACAATAGCAGTTTGAATTTAATAACAAGGCTTCAAAACTTTTGGCGAGGAAATTTAAAAAGAAAATTGCATATTCCCAAATTATACAAATTAGAAATAGGAAGGGGGATCTAACATTTTTCTCAGGGCAGATTAGGGAAATATTCTGTCAGTTCTACCAGGAGCTTTATATGGCTTATAATGATATCAAGGTGGACGATATCAAAAGCTATTTGGATGGGGTACACTTTCCATCACTGAATTTAGACCAGAAACAGTGGATGGATAAGGATCTCTCTGGAGATTCCGCAGGCTACAAAGTCACTGAAGGTCGATAAGGCCCCAGATTTAGTTGGATTCACAGCTACTTTTTAATAAGAAGTTTGGGATGATTATAGCTGATCATTTAAGGAGATTGTTCAGTGCTTTGCTGAGGGGGGAATGAAATTGTTCTGTCCATGAGGAAAGCGGGTATAGTGGTATAACCCAAAAGAAGGAAAAGACAAAAAATATGAATCATGTAGACCAATTTCATTGCTAAATATAGATATAAAAATTCTGGCAAAAATATTGGCAACTAGGTTGGCTAGTGTGATTCCACACTTGGTTCACAAGGAGCAATTAGGATTTATCCCTGGCAGGCCTACAGCGGACAATATAAGGAAGGTGTTAAACCTGATATGGGTGGAGCAAAAGGATAAGATCCAGGTTATCTTGCTCATAATCAATGCAGAAAAAGCTTTTGATAGGGTACCCTGGGATTATTTGTGGGAGGTACTGCAGAAAGTGGGGCTGGAGGATAATTATTGTAAGTGGGTTAGACAGCTTTATAACAGCCCAACAGCAAGACTATGAGTAAACAAGGGGTATTTGGAGGCATTTGTATTGGGCAGGGGTACTCTTTAAGGATGCCCTCTCTCTCCTCTGCTTTTTACTTTGGCTATGGAACCTTTTTCAGTGAGTATACAAGAGTCTCAGGTTCATCAGGGCATTAGGATGGAGGATAAAGAAAACCATTTCATTATACGTGGATGACGTATTATTTACACTTTCTAATTCTGCAGTCTCTCTGGATAACTTAATGCAAGAAATTGACCGCTATGGCAAGGTTTTAGATTTCACAGTAAATCATTCAAAGTCAGATATTTTAAATGTTACAGTCTGGAAAAAGGAAGTGGGAAGACTCTAGGAGAAGTTTCCTTTTAAATGGGCTGCTTCATCCATTCAATACCTGGGAATTAATCTTTCTGTGAATAGACCTAAATTACTAGGCCTAAACTATACCCCGCTGTTGAAGAGAATTTACAAGGATTTGGAGCTCTGAATGAATGATCCCATCTCCTGGTTAAGTAGGGTGGCAGTGCTGAAAATGAATGTGTCTCGGATGTTCATGCTTAGTCAAATTCAGAAAAAAAATGTTGAGCTTTATTTGGAGGCAGCAGTCCCCAAGGGTAAACTGACAGATACTTTATTGGCCTATGGGATTGGGAGGCTTGGGCACACCCCAGGTGGAGAAATATTACCTGGCTTTTGAACGCCAGACTTTTGTAGAATGGCAGTAGAAAGGGGGGGGGGGGGGGTATTAAGCAGTGATTATACATAATTGCCCTATATGGACTTACCCGTGGCTGGAAAAAGAAAATTTAGGCCTCCTGGGGAGATCTCTAATCCTTATGTGAAACATACTTTAATAATCTGGGATAGGTATACTTGGCAGATGTTGTCGTGGGGGAAACTTTCTCCTCTCATGTCTATTAGATATAATAGGGATATGTGCCAGGGTTACAGGAAGGGGTGTTTTCAGAGATGGGAAAAGCTGGGACTTGGGTTTTGGGACAATTGCTAGTGGATGGTACTGTGGTAAATTGTGCGGGATTAAGGGATAAATTTAAACTAGCTAATGGAGATTTATTTGCTTATTTTCAAATTAGACATTATATTGATCATAGCATTGATAAAGCTGTTCTGGATAGGAGGGCAACAGAGATGGAAGTACTTTTCTCTACTCAAAATGGCCTTAAGGGATTAACACCCCAGGTGTATAAAATTCTGTTGCAAAGGCCTAAAGGTAAATTAAGACATATAACAGAGTGGGAAAAGGATTTACATATTGCTTTAGAGGTTGAGGGTTGGGAAACTTTTCATGAAAGGGTGGTTAAAGCATCCCTCTCTGTGCATTTATTAGAAAATGGCTTGAAAGTGTATTACAGATGGTATCTTACTCCATATAAGTTATGGTAGGGGGTCAGAACAATGCTGGCGGGGCTGTAAGGAAGTGGGTTCTATGGGGCATATTTGGTGGGGATGTGAGGTAATTGTATTTTGGAAGAAAGATCAAAGTTTCATTCTATTATTGACAGGGTGGTGGGTAAGCTGGGACGCTTTGGTGAATCTGCTTGATGCAGACGTGGAGGAAACTCCACGTGAGGTTCACAAATTAATTTCTCAAATTGTCATTGCTGCTAGGTGTGCAATTGTGACTAACTGGAAGAGGATGACTGCTCTGTTGATGGAGCAAGTGTATAAGCGGTTGGAAGAGGTATATAGGATGGAGCATCTCACTGCCATTTGGAAGAATAAAATGAGAAATTACTACTTACCTGATAATTTCCTTTTCTTTAGGACAGTCAGATGAATCCAAAACAAGTGGGTTATGCATTCGTACCAACAGATGTAGAGGGAACAAACCCCTGCAATGACACCAGCCCGCCAGTATTCTCCTCAAAAGCATCTGTGGGCAGACTAGCAAAAAACTTGATGAAAAACAGATAACTATTGTAATACTCAGCCAACAGGCAACACTAAGCTCAGACAAGAACGTAATAACACTAGTGTAGGGTCTGGAATAACAACTTACCAGTAAGCCCTGTAACACAGGGGTCCCCAACCACCGGTCCGCGGACCGGGACCGGGCCGTTGGGGATTTTTGCCGGTCCGCGGCGCCGCCACCAAGCACCGGCAGGTGTGTCGCGTGTTCCCGGGCTCTCCCACTGCTCCTCCTTCCCTGCTGCCGTTGCCGCTGGGTTGTCAGCACGTTCAAGCCCAGCGGGAACGGCAGCGGTGCTTGAGGAAGCTGTGGCACCCGTGGCTGGCCTTTTCTTCTTCCCGCGCCTGCCCCCCCCGTGACCCGGAACAGGAAGTGGTGCGCGGGAAGGAGAAAGAGCCGTACCGCGTGGAAAAATAGCGGCAGCGGCAGCATTGGCCCCGTGTAATCGAAGCAGTAATCAGTAAAGGAGTCAGCAGCATGAGCCTCCCGCGGCCGATGGGATTCTTCTTTCTTGGCCTGCGGGGGCTGGAGGAGGAGGTGGTGCAGCTCCCATTTGTGCTCCCGGGGGGGGGGGGGGGGAGAGGAAGTGAGTGAGAGAAAGAGAGAGAAGCAGGCAGCCAGCCTGTGTGTGATTGACTGGTCAGAGAGCTGATGTGTGTGTGTATGTGAGAGACAATGAAAGTGATTGCTCAGGCAGATGACTGATGTGTATGTGAGAGTATGAGACATTAGGGAGGTGACTGATGTGGGTGTGTGTGTGTGTGTGAGAGAGAGAAAAAGCATGGAAATGAGAAGTCTGGGTATGTGGGAAAGCATGGGCGTAAGAAGCCTGGTGTTGGGGGGGAGGGGGTGAAAGAAAGCATGGGAGTGAGAAACCTAGGTGAGTGTGCATGCATGAGAGAGAGAGACTGGTTGGTAAGGTGACTGGTGTGTGTGAATGTGAGAGAATGTGATTCAGGGAATGAGAAGCCTGTGCATGTGGAGAGTGAGCATGGAAATGAGAGAGACTGTTGTGTGTGTGTAACAGAGAGAAAGTGATTATGGGAATGAGAAGCCTGTGCATGTGAAGAGAGTGAGCATGGGAGTGAGAAACCTGGGTGTGTGTGAGACACAGCATGGGAGTGAGAAGCCTGTATATCTGAAAGAGAACATGGGAGTGAGAGACTGGTGAGTGTGTGTGTGTGTGTTTGAGAGAGACAGAGAAAGTGTTTGAGAGAGACAGAGAAAGTGATTATGAGAGTGAGAAGCCCATATATGTAAGTAGAACATGTGAGTGGGAAGCCTGTGTGTGTGTATGGCATGAGAGAAACTGTTCAGGAAGGTGACTGGTGTGCGTGTGCCAAAGACTGGGAGATGATTGGTGTGTGAGACACAGAAACTGGTCATGGGGGCATGAGTGGTATGGTGTGTGTGTGTGAGAGACATGGGCACTAAGGAAGAGGACCATGAGTATAGAGCTTAGCTTCTACTGCTGCTTCTGGTGTGTGCCACGGCTTGCAGGGAAGGGGAGTAGGAGAGCTGCTGGAGGAGGTAAGTAAAGGTGGCTTTTTAAGTTTATTTTTCTTGACTGCCATTTTAATTGTGTGATGTCTGCTTTTTTGAAATATTTTATTGGTGTTTTGAGCATGTTTAATAGTTTTTATGAGTTTTTAATTGTTGGATGTTATTCTGTTCATAGCTATTTTGAAACATTTATTCTGCTTATTAGTATAGTTTTACAATTATTTCTGAGTGGGGATCTATAGCTGCTTGCTAGTTCTGTTTTCCTAATAAGAGGTGTATTGGTTTTTAAGACCTGATTTAATATTTGTAGTGTTGCCTTTTCATAGATAGGGTTGCTCCTGTTTGAGTGTATTCCATAATACAGGTGTAACTGTGTGCGGATTAGTTTATGTGCATTACTACAGATCCTGGGAGTATGTTAGGTCGGTTCTGTGTCTGTTACCGAGATGAGATATTTTACTAGCATGTAAGCGTTTGTATCGGTCTTATTTGTTGTGTTTTCTCAAGAGAACATGCATTGGTGGTAAACTGCTGTCTTTTCATAAGTAGGGCTATTGAGCCTGGAAGTAGAAGGAGTTTGAGTTGCTGTTACTGAGATGACACCAGAACCAGAATATCTTTTTTGTAGGGTGAGTTGTATGGGGAATGTCATAATTCTGCTTTACATCCATTATTGTGGGTCAGGGGGGTCCCCGTGGATGCAAACTGTACTTTTACATCTAGTCCCGTGACGATCATGGGTCAGTGTGTCACGCATGTGAGAACCTATGGTGAGTTGAGTCACATTCACATTATAAATGTCATAATTAAATAAGTGTGCACTAAAATCCAACCCCCTCCATAACCCCGCCCCCATATGAACAAAGCCCCGCCCCTGTCCCACCCCCTCCCCGCCCTGCCGGGCCATGGAAAAATGGTCTTGCTTGAAGCCTGTCCCTGGTGCAAAAAAGGTTGGGGACCACTGCTGTAACACATACGCTCATAGGAGAATCATCATGCAGTCATATGGCAGCCAAGGGAGAGAAGCTGGATTCATCTGACTGTCCTAAAGAAAAAGAAATTATCAGGTAAGTAGTAATTTCTCATTTCTTAGCATCCAGACAGATGAATCCAGAACCAGTGGGATGTACTCAAGCTACTCCCAAATAGGGCAGGGGGGGTTGTGTGCAGTCTAGTCAAAACCGCATGTGCAAAGGCTGTGTCCTCCCGGGCTTGCACATTGAGATGATAATACTTGGAAAGAAGTGCAAGGAGGACCATGTCGCAGCTCAGCAAATGTCAATGGGAGACAACAATCTAAATTCTGCCCATGACACTGCCTGAGTTCGAGTGGAATGGGCCTGAACCCAACTAGGTAACGGCTTCCCAGCATCCACATATGAAGTTATGACTACCTCCTAGATCCAGCGAGCTTTTGTAGCCCGTGAGACTGGCTCTCCCTCTCTAGTACCGCCATGGAGGACAAACAGGCGATCTGACCCTACGTACAGAACAATTTGCCAAAAGGAACACTGTTGTCAAGGTCAGAGGACATAGCAGTCGAAACGTAGGACCTACCAAAAAATCCAAAACTAATTGAGACTCCATAGGGGCACCAGAAATGCAAAGGAAGACAAAGATGTTCCACTCATTTCAGAAAACGGACCACATCAGAATGAGCCGACAAGGATCCACCATTGACTGAACCCCTGAAACAAGCAAGAGCAGTTACTTGTACCCTTAAGAAATAAAGGGCCAAAACTTTATTCAAACCTTCCTGCAAAAATTCCAAAATGAACAGTATCTTGACCGAACAAGGAAGAGTATTGTGATCCTCACACCAGGCCTCAAACACTCTCCAAATCTGCACATAGGCCATGGAAGTGGATAGATTTCTAAGCAAGATGGAGTTCACTGCCGCAGAGTATCCATATTTCAGCACGCGAGCCCTATCAAGGGCCATACCATAACAGAAAATCGAGTTGGATCTTTGTGAAGGATAGGCCCCTGCTACAACAGGATCCTGTGTGCCGGAAGTCAAAGACGCAAATCCACCAGGAGCCTCCGCAGATCTGCATACCAAGGTCTCCTGGGCCAATTTGGAGTAACAAAGAGCACCATCCCTCTGTGGCATTCGATCCTTCGACTATATCTGCCCAATATGGGCCATGGAGGAAAGGCATACAGCAACTTGTCTTCCAGCCACTCCTGCACTAGGGCTTCGATCCCCAGTGACCTCAGATCTCTTCTGTGGCTGAAGAATCGCAAAACTTACACAGTGCGAAAAGTCGCCAATAGGTCCAGGAACAGGAGACCCCATGATCCCGAATTAGCTGAAACTCGCCTGACAACGCCCACTCTCCTGGGTCCAGACTCTCCCTGCTGAGAAACTCTGCTCTTACGTTGTTTTAGCTTGTGGTGTGCGAGGCTGAGATAATCTAGAGATGACATCTGCCCATTCCATAAGATGATCTATTTCCTGCAACATTTGCTGGCTCTTGGTAGCTCCCTGTCAATTGATTTAAGCCACAGTCGTTGCACTATCCAAAATTACAGTTCTATGACAGACTGCAACCCTGCAGTCTGTCATAGAACTGTAAACATGCCAACTGGACCTCCCTGCCCTCCAGGCGACTGATATTCCAGAGAGACTCTGTACTCCAGCACCCTTGCTCCTGACAGTGAAATCCCCAACAAAGATCTGTTGTCAGGACTAGCCAGTCCGGAGGGGATAGTGAAACTCCCTTCTGTAGATGATCCACCTGCAGCCACCACTGCAGTTGGGAGAAGACCTCTATCGGCAGGTGGAGCCAAATTGAATAGTCCTAAGGCCGCGATTCCACCGAGAGAGCAGGGAATGCTGAAGAGGACACATTTGCGCCCTCACCCACAGCACCACTTCCAGGGTCACTGCCATTAAGCCAAGGACCTGTAGGTAAAACCATATGGTTGGGCGCAGAGTGTTCAACAACATACATAGTTGAGCTAGTAACTTCTGAATTTGAGCTTCCGGCAGGAACACCTTGGCCTGCTTCATGTCGAACTGAAACCCCAGGTATTCGAGTGACTGAGTTCGCTGAAGACTGCTCTTGTCTAGGTTCACCACCAGCTGAACTCCCGCAACAGGGAAATCACTTTGTGAATTACCAGGCGGTTCTCTTCCAGCGACTTGGCACGAATCTGCCAGTTATCCAAATACGGGTGCACTAGGAGTCCATCCTTTCTCAACTCTGCCACAACTACCATCTTTACCTTGAAAAAGGTTCTGGGTGCGGTGGCCAGATCAAGGGCAGCGCCCGAAACTGAAAGTGGTGTCCCAGAACTGCAGACCGCAGGAAGCGTTGATGTTCTAGTCAGATGGGAATGTGGAGATATGCCTCTGACAGATCTAGAGAGAAAGGTAAGAAATTCCCCCGACTGCATGGCCATTATCACCGAGTGCATGCGAAAATTCTTCACTCGCAGATGACAATTGATGCTTTTGAGGTCTAGGATAGGATGAAAGGATCCCTCCTTCTTTGCACAATGAAATAATGGAAAATCGCCCCATATTTTCTTGAGATGTGGGCACTGGGATCACAGCTCTCATACTGAAGAGCCTTGACAATGCAGTTTCCACCACCTGTTTTGGTTTTTTTTGTGGTGAGTGGCAGGAAGACACCATGAACACATCCCGAGGAACACTGTGAAACCCCAGCACATATTCCTTTCGCATCACTTCCAGGACCCACTGATCTGAAGTGATTTCGACCCACCTCTGGTAAACGAGAGAGGTATCCCCCCTGTTCCCAGGGCCTAATGAGGCTGCTTAACCCACCAGGCTGCCCATGTCCCTCGACCTCCCATGCAGCGGAACGAACATCGGAACTGCGTGCCAAGCACGGAGACCAGGGAGGAGGAAACCCTGTACAAAAATAAACCTGTACAAACCCTGTACAAAAACAAACAAACAAAAAAAAGAGATAGATACAAAGTCTTTGTATCTATCTCTTTTTTTTGTTTGTTTGTTTTTAAACTTACCAGAGCTCAACCGCACCTGGCTGAGCACAGAGATGGTCTACGGCTGCGGGGGGAGTGGGCATGTGCCATCACTGTCACACCTGGCTTCCTGCCCCTGCTGCCTTTCAGCTGCTCAAGCAGCTAAGTCCACACCAGCAAAACCAGCTACCGGACCAAGGCACACAGCTGAGGGACCATGGAAATCACCTCAGGAATTCTCAACTCGGGGAGGGATCATTTGGTATCACTGCAGGAGAGTGGGGCAAATTTTATCCTTAATTCTCTTTTATTTTAAAATGAATCAATCCCCAGTGGGGAGATACATGTCCATCATCTGCTGGAGACAGAGAATTCTGGCGGGCTGGTGTCACTGCAGGGGTGTTTATACTGTGAGTCAGTTTGCTCTGTCTCCATCTGCTGGTAGGAATGCATAACCGACTTGTTTTGAATTCATCTAACCGGACACTAAGAAATGATGGCTTTTGATGCTGTATGGCAACCATATGTGGGTTGGCAGACTTACAGGCCGATACAGTAAGAACGCGTTAGAAAGAGTGCGGCAGTGCCGGGCGCACCTTCATTTGCCGCACGCACAGTTCGGATCACATACCGCTTGATACAGTATTTAAATTAGACGTAAATGCAAGCTGCGTCCAAAGCGCGTCCAATTTGGGCGCTCAAGGCAGCGAAGGCACATGAGCGCACGCTGTGACCTCGGACGTCCATCCGGGCGCTCAGGTCATGGCGTGCGCTCATGCACTTTCGCTGCCTTGAGCGCCCAAATTTAACATGCGTTCATGCACCTTCGGCGGCGGGGCTGCTGGAAGCCGCTTTCGCTGCCGGCTGCCCCCGGGAGGCAGGGGAGCCGCGGTGCGCGCCTCGGGAGGAGGGGAGAGAGGACTGGGGCTGCTGGCAGCATGCAGTAAGTTTACTTTTGTTACAATTTCTATTTGCTTTAATAACATGTCGAGTCAATTTTCGCCCTGCGCCTTACTTCAGGAGGGGGGGGAGAGAGGACTGGCAATCCCCGATGACCGAACCAGGCCCGAGCGTAGGAGAACCAGGCCACACCATGTTACTCGCTTGCTCCAACCCATCCACTTATTTGACCAGAGCCTGCCTATTGCTGTCACGTCCCTCTAACGCCAGAGTAAGGGTAGGAGGTAAATTAGCGGGTTAAAGACGTGGCAAAACAGTTGGTTAAAAAGGCAATAATCGGGCCGCACGTTACTGTATGGGAGGGAATAGCTAATCCGATCGTCTACATATCATATACATGCCGCGGGCAGAAAGGGATACGTGTCGATTTAAAGAAGCGGTAAGGATTGGTAAAAACGGATAGTGAATTGCGGGTTAGACTTACGCGGCCAAATTGTGAGTACAAAGCGGGTTAGAAACAGGGTAACCATGGCCGCACTTTACTGTATCGGCCTGTTAGTTGGGTGCGGGTAGGGGGAAAATTGGAGGTTATTTGTTGTGAGCGATGGAGGGGAGGCAATATATTGTATTATCTTGATTATCTATGTTTTCGGTATGTTGACAATTGTTGATGAAATGTTCATATTGCTTTTAAATGTTAGTGGATCTCAAAATTATAAATAAATAAATAAAAAGCAGGTTGCCTGTAAAATATGTGTTCGGCACAGGCCAAATGCACATTTTTACTTGGTAAGGGAATAGGTGGCATCCTTGACAGGCAGACTGGCTCCAGGTAAGTGGCGCTACTTATCAAGAGAAGTCAATACTTATCATGCTGAGTAGCAGTGGCAAACCTCGCCAGATAGCCAAATAAGTCAGTGCTTACCTGCAAAGGGGTAGATTTTCTACCATGTGTGCGCATGATAGAAAATTCATGAGCCGTGCACACATGCATGCCGGATTTTTATAATCCGCGCGTGTATGTGTGGGCAGTCTTCTGCAATTTCTGCGTGGCGACGCATTCCAGCCTTCCCCAGTTCCTTCCCAGTCCACTCCAATTAAGGAGTGGCCTGGGAAGGAATTTCCCTACCCCCCCTACCTATCCTCCCTTCCCTCCCCTCTCCTCCCTACCCTCTAAACCCTACCTTTTCTTTGTTTCACAACTTACTTCAGCTCCCGAGTTGAAGTAAGTTGCGCGCACTAGCAGCCGGGTCTTCGAGACAGCGAACAATGGCACTGTCCCGGCCCACCCCCCCACTCCTCCCCCCCCCCCAAGAATATGCCCCCAGCCTGCCCCTTCAAAGAGGCCGGCACTTATTCACCGTACTGGTGTTTACACACGTGGCTGGGCCTCTTTGAAAATTTGCCCAACGTGCTCAAGGCCCGGCCAAGCATGTAAACGCCAGGATTTACGCACGTGGGTTGTTTAAAATCTACCCTAAAGTGTTTTTGACCCGTTTTCCCCATTTTTTCATTTTTTACAGTTTTTTATTTTGTTTAATGGCAATACAGCAAAAAAAAAAAAAAGTAGTGATACAAACAACTAATGGTCAAGAACAAACAGACCAAGAAACAACAAAGGTAGTATCAGAACAGAACAATAATTAAGATCGGTACTGCCTCACCATTGTTCTTTTACTGTGTCTTCCCCTTAACACTACTCTCCACCTCACGCAATCCACACTCATATACCACACCCATATATACCATTCATGCTGCAAACAAATCAATCCCTCCCATGGGGGGTCATCTAAGGCAAGTAAGATCACCACTCAACGGTATTACCAAGGTCATGCAAAGTTGCTTTTCTATCATTTGATAACCAATCATAATACTTCCTCTGTTTAGTTACATATTCTTTGTGAGGTTTATGAGATAGTATATAGGCATCATAACATGCCATTTGCATTAAAACAGTCATTTTATCTTGCCAGTAAAGGACGGTGGGTCTTCCTCAATTCAAAATTGTAAGAATCATTTCCTTGCTAGAAGCAGCCCTATTTAAGGAATAGATTGGTATCAGCAGATAGAGGTGCACAGATGTGCAAGACACCTAAAAGTAAGATCGCACCTGAAAGGGCAACAGCCTTCCAATACATTGGTTGTATTATAGAAGGAACTTCAAAATCGAACATTTTTATGACAAAGGAGAAATAAGTGTGTCGACATGCTTTTTTCTATCTTACATTTATGATCAGTATCAGACTTCACCTATTCTTTTCCACTTCACACTATCTATATAAGAATGATGCAAAATTTTCTATTGCATTTCTTTAAGCTGACATCAAAAAACAATTTATGGGTTTCTAGAAACAAGTTACTAATATCATCCCCAGTGAAGGGAAAACCAAATTTCCCGTCAATAAACAATGGATCTACATATGTAGAGGTATATTCCTGTTGACATAAACCATACCACCTAGAAATAGAATTTTTCCCCACACTAATAGCCACCATATTCTCCAATATCTTAAAATCTTTTAAGGACTTGTATGGAAGGCAACTTTAGAGAAAGGAAATAGTGGTGAAGCTCTAAGAAAGCAAAAAAAAAAAAAAGTAGTTGATTAAAAAGGGTCAAACTTCTGCTGAAGCCAAATGAAGCCCTTAACTGTCCCACTAGACTCATCCATCACATGCTGAATCTGTGAAAACCCTCTTCCATTCCATGCAGCAGAGATACAACTACCCATTCCCGGCTGAAAATACATATTACCCTGAAAGGGAAGAAGCAAAGAAACCAGAGTATCCATCTGCCAGATCTTATGAAAATGTCTTCATGCAGACAACATAAGGAGAAGCAAAACATTATATCACCTAATTTCTTGTGGCAAAGCTGCAGCAGGCAAGTGAAGCACACAAAAAAGTGAATTTTAAAAAATGCGTGCAGACGTACATGTGCACATTAGCCTGTGCCCAGGGACAGGGCTATACTATAACATATGAGCACAAATGTACGCGTTATAAAACAGCCTGGCTGCGCACAAAATGCACCCAATTTTAAGTGGCCGCACACATGTGCGAGAAAATCCCGCTTCTACCGCGTAAGTGGGGGAATATTTAAAAGGGATGCATGCCAGTTCTCCCAGTTCATTCCCAGTTTGCCCAGGTAAGGAATAGAGATTCCAAATCCTCCTTGGTTTAATAGCCTTCCTTCCCTCCTATTAGCCCTGACCCTTAAAACCCCGTTGATCTGCCTAGATTTTTTTGTTTTATCACTTACAAGTCATCCATAGCAGAAGTAAAGTTATGTGGCAGGGGGCCTTGGTGCTCACCAGACTGTGTATATTTTTGCACGCAAATTTCAGGTTACAATCACGGAACGCCCTTGTCCCAGACTACACCCGACTTTCAGAAGTTCCGAGATGTGCATGCAGTGACATTTACACACCTGTCTGGGCAGCTTTTAAAATCTGCTTTTCATGCACTGGTCCGACACATTCGCGCATTGGGCTTTTAAAATTCACCAGTTTAGAGGAGGAATTGTGGAACCAACAGGACATCCAGTATATAAGAAACACCATTCTTATATTCTCCAGTAATAAACTCCCCATCAAATCTCATCTGACAGGCCTCATTATATAAGTGCAGATCAGGAGCAGCCAGACCTCCCAAATACTTGCTCCAAGTAGCTTCACAAAACTTATTCTGGGACATTTTCCCCCACCATAGAAAAACAAACTAACAGACTTCAAAAAAGCCAAATCTTTTGAGGCTATCCAACTAGGAAGCATTTGCAGCTTATAGAGCAACTTTGGGAGAAGAACCATTTTAAAGAGCACACATATACCTATCAAAGCCACAAGAAGCTCCTGCCATACTCTCAATTGCAAATTAAAACTAACAGCTCTCTGAAGTTTACTTCATACAAAAGTAGACAAATCTGAGGGGATCCATATTCCCAAATATGTAATTTTAAACAGAAGACCACTGAAAAATAAAGACATCTTGCCAATTTTTTTGAAGGGAGGTATTTATCAGCATTGATTCAGACTTTTCAAAATTAATCTTCAAGCTAGCAATCAGCTCAAACTCAAAAAATAGCCGAAGCATTATTGGGATTGCCCTCTCCGTATTATCCATAAAAGTAAAATGTCATCGGTAAACATACAGTTTCTAGACATGTTCGCCTAACACTATATCTTGTATATCTTCAATCTGTCGGAGTTTGATCACAAGCGGCTCCAAAGTCAGAATGAAAAGTAAAGGCGGCACTAGACAACCCTATCACATACCACCTTCCAGCTCAAATTCCAAAGGCAACGCCCCATTAATAAACAATTTCGCTCGAGGTGATTTATACAGCAAATGTTTCCAATCCAAAATGGGTCCTTCAAATCCCCATACAGATAAAACCCGAAACATATAGGACCAAATAACTTTGCAAAAGCATTCTCACTGTCTAGGCTTAATATCAGTCCTCCTTCTTTTGCCTACTGTCTATGTCCCAATGCTACTAAAACTTTACCCAAATTTCTGACTCCATACAGACCCTTTACAAAACCCGTTTGGTCAAACTGTACCAGTGTTGGAGGCACTACATTTTACCTTGCAGCCAAGATAGAAGCCTATATCTTAGCATCCACATTTAATAGAGAAACTGGTCGATATGCAGTGGGAGCTCCGTGGACAGCAATCTACCCAAACCTGAGCCTGCCCAGGAGTACCACAGACATTGTCTGGCCACCTGAAGTCTGAGTCACCTGTCCTCCGGGGCCTCTATAACGTAGCGTGCAGCAGCGTGACACCAGGCACGCAACTCATGTCCAATTTTTCGCGTTTATAAAATGGGAAAGAAAAGGAAAGGGAAAATATTTTTATTTCAGAGCTCTACTTCCGTTAAGGGGCCTAAGGCTCACCATGTGATAAGATCCAGTTCATCACCCTCAAGGGAACTTGAGCACAGAATCGGACTATGTAACTCTGTCCAGAGGTAAGATCTCATAAGAACATGCCATACTGGGTCAAACCAAAGGTCCATCAAACCCAGCATCCTGTGTCCAATCCTAGTCACAAGCTCCTGGCAAGTACCCAAACAAACATTAAATAGATCCCAAGCTATTGATTATCAGTTTATGAACTTCTCCTCTAGGAACTTATCCAAACATTTTTTTTAACCTAGTATACTAACTGCCATAACCACATCCTCTGGCAATGAATTCTAGAGCTTAACTATGTGTTCAGTGAAAAAGAGTTTTCTCTGATTTGTTTTAAATGAGCTACTTGCTAACTTCATGGAGTACCCCCTAGTCCTATTATCTGAGAGAGAAAATAACCGATTTACATTAACCTGTTCAAGTATTTTCATGATTTTATAGACCTCTATCATATCCTGCCTCAGCCGTCTCTTCTCCAAGCTGAACAGCTCTAACCTCTTTAGCCTTTCCTCATATGGGAGCCGTTCCATGTCCCTTATTTTGGTTGTCCTTCTCTGCACTTTCTTCAGTGCAACTATATCTTTTTTGAGATGTTGCAACCAGAATTGCACACAATATTCAAGGTGCGGTTTCACCATGGAGCGATAGAGGCATTATGACATCCATTGTTTATTTGCCATTCCCTTCCTAATAATTCCCAACATTGTTTGCTTTTTTGCCTGCCGCAGCACTGAACAGATGATTTCAATGTTTTATCCACTATGAACCCTAGATCTCTTTCATGGGTGGTAGGCTCCTAATATGAACCTAACATTGTGTAACTATAGCATGGGTTATTTTTCCCTATATGCATCACCTTGCACTTATCCACATTAAATTTCATCTGCCATTTGGAAGCCCAATCTTCCAGTCTCACAAGGTCCTCCTGCAATTTATCAAAATCTGCTTGTGGATTAAACTACTTTCCATAATTTTGTATCATCCTCAAATGGATCGCCTCACTGTCATTACCCTTTCCAGATCATTTATAAGGTAGATTAAAAAGCACTGGTCCAAGTGCAGATCCCTAAGGCACTCCACTGTTTATGTTTTTCCACTTCCATTTAATCCTACTCTGTTTCCTTTCTTTTAACCAGTTTGCAATATTTTTAAAAGTTTCTATTATAAATTTTTGCCGCTATGGACAACTTCTTTTCAAATTCTCTTTTAGCTTGTCTCATCAATGTCTTACATTTAACTTGGCAATGCTTATGCTTTATCCTATTTTCTTCTGATGGATCCTTCTTCCAATTTTTGATTAAAGATCTTTTTAACGATGACGGCGATCATTTGGCCTTACTTCGACCTTTCTTAATGCATGGAATACACCTGACTGTGCTTCTAATATAGTATTTTTTTTTACAATGTCTATGCCTGTTGCACACTCTTAACCTTTCTGCTGAACCTTTCAGTTTTTTGTTTTGTTTTTTTTTTAACTATTTTTCTGTTTCTTAAAGTTTCCCTTTTAAAAGTTTAGTGCTAGAGCTGTGGATTTACTTACTGTCCCCCTTCCAGTCATTAATTCAAATTTGAACATATTATGATCACTATTGCCAAGCATCCCCACCACTGTTACCGCTCTCACCAAATCCCGCACTCCACTGAGAAATAGATCTAAAATTGATTCTTCTCTCTCGTCTGTTCCTGAATCAACTGCTCCATAAAACTATCATTTATTCCATTGTAAATGGGGTAAATAAAATTACAGTAAATACCTGCCCGATTGTTGCTGAGGCCATGGAAGCCCGGGGAGTTCCTGGCAGCCATAGAAAGCCCAGAAGTGCTGCAATGAGTTTTTAAAAATAGATAAATGCTGCTCATTGGGGCTGATGCCACACTTCAGCAGCAGCGCTAGGAATGCTGCCACTGCCCGCTTAAGCCAGCAGACATCATCAGAGCTGAAATCAAGGCCCTGGCATGATTACAGTGCAGGCCAAGGGGTCCTCACAGATTTGTGACAGTGATGTCAGCGAGAGGCTGCCTACACAGTGCCTGTAGGAAAATTAAAGTTTAAAAGGTGATTAAAACCTGTCAGAAATTGGGGTTTGATGGTGGTAGTAACCAGGTTAGATAATATAAATGTGGATTTAACCTTGGTTTGGGAAAAAAATGTTTATTTCGTAAGTTAAAAATATAATTAGCTTTAAAAATGTTTAAAATAGCTAATATAGTCATGAAAAGACACAGGATTACTGTTACATTTATTTATAAGATAACCTGAAAGTTTTATGTGATTTTGAACTGTTGAAGTGGAGTTTTTTTATTGGTTTCATTTTCCCATTCTTTTTAATGGGCAATGTAAAAAAAAAGTAGTAATAACTATTTCTGTGCAGCTCTTAGAGAAAAAAAAAAAAGAAGACTTTGCCATCCCATAGACAATGCCATGGTAACACCATAGTAATGCTAGCCTCCCCAAGGTCTATGCAAGGTAGTTGGATGATCAGTCTCCGTAGCAACACCAAGTAGAGGCAAAGCACAGAAAGATTTAAGAAGTAATTTGCCTTAACAGAATGTTTTGAACATATGAAAAATTCTTTTGAATGCTGTATTCTTTAGTCAAGATGTTTTAAAATGTTTTTTTGGTGGTTAAGAAGGTGTTTTTTTAAAGTAGATGAGAACTATTTCTTGAAGAGACTTCAGAGGAGTAAGGCTCTCTTCTGAGGATTTTTCAGAATGAGCATGGAAACTTAAGCAGAGAGAGCTGTTTTGGAACTGCACTGGAGATTGCAGAAAAAGCCTGTGGGCCTGAGGCAGGGTTGTGTTAAAGACTGCAGAGAAAGCTGTGTGCTAGAGGCTGCAGAGAAGCTCAGGGAAACCACAGAGAAAGCAGCGTGTTAGAAGCTGTAGGCAGCTGTTTCTGACGTGTGTGACATAAGAACATGCCATACTGGGCCAGACCAAGGGTCCAAGCCCAGCATCCTGTTTCCAACAGTGGCCAATCAGGCCATAAGAACCTGGCAAGTACCCAAAAACTAAGTCTTTTCCATGCTACTGTTGCTAGTAATAGTAGTGGCTATTTTCTAAGTCAACTTAATTAATAGCAGGTAATGGACTTCTCCTCCAAGAACTTATCCAATTCTTTTTTAAACAGAGCTATACTTTTTTTTTTGTAAATATCTGTTTATTAGGCCAATAATTAAGTATACATCCGTTAAACAGTAATAAATTTCAAAAACCAGAACATACACACCTCAGAAACAATCATCTGATGTCACATATTCATGACCGAACACTGATACTTTAGGTACCCTACCCCCCTCCCCCCCGTACGTTTACCATCAGCAACATCCGTATCCCAAAGAGGTATCAGTCTTGTCAATCCAAGTTTAAAAATTCCCCCCAAATGGCAGTAAAACGTGTAAGGGTGAACCTTCGTAGAGCTGTTAAACGTTCCATATAATGTATCCATTTTAATTGAAGAAGTACGGACGTTAAAGAGGGCGTCTTCTCCTCCTTCCAATGTTTCGCGATCTCCCCTCTCACCGCCATCGCGACTGCTGCTCTTATGAAAGGCCTGTGGATCGCAGATATTCCATCCATGGTATCATGTAGTAAAGCACCCCGTGCAGTCCATTTAATGTCCGTACTCAACATATCACATAGCCATTTACCCACTGCCTCCCACAACTGCTGGATCTGTGGACAAGTCCACCACATATGATAAAAGTCACCTACCATCCCACATTTTCTCCAACATAGGTTATCAGGTTTGAGACCCATCTTTTGCAATTTAGATGGAGTTAAGTACCAACAGTACAACATCTTATAGCTCTGTTCCACTAACTGTGCAGAAAGAGAACTCCGGCGCACCTCTTGATAACATGTGTCCCATTCACCCTCCTCTAGTGAGCCCCCCCAATCAGCTTCCCATGCTCGCAAATGGCTCGCTTATGAGTGAGTGGTCCCATTTAGTAGGGTATAAAGTTTAGATAAAGGCCCCCTCACTAAGTGTGCCTTGTCACAGTAAACTTTCTAGTAAGGTTTTCCCTTTATTGAGATCCACACATTACTTCCTTAGATACTAAAAAGTGATGGAGCTGCAGATAAGCATAAAAGTCTTTTACAGAGAGGTTAAAAGTTGCTTTCAAATCCTCAAAAGGAAGCACCCTCTGATCCAACCATACCTGTCCCAGAGTCTGTAGGCCCTTCTCCCTCCCACTGCTTGAACCAATTGCCCGTCATCCCTGCAGGGAACCTTACACATCCTCTAATCGGAGTAGAATACCAGTATTTTCGAACCCCAGTCAATTGCGTTCTCCATTTGTGCCAAAGGTGTAGAGTAACCGCAGTGCACGGAGACGCTGGAACATCTTTAAGTTGTCCCCTCCCTGCAGTCCAAAAAAGCTGCCTAGCCGAGACTCCCCCATTCATGTCTTTTTCAATTCGGACCCACTGTTTAGGATGCACTTGGTCATGATAATCTATCAAAGCCTTGAGTTGAGACGCTATATAGTATTAAGGAGATTGGAACCCCCAGGCCACATCCACTTTCCCTTGATACAGTACCGATCTCGACACCCTAGGAGGTTGTCTCTTCCAGATAAAGGAGAAGACCTTGGCTTGAAGCCTTTGAATATGTAGTCTCGATACCAGACAGGAAGAGTCCTGAAAGAAATATGGCCAACCGCGGCAGGTAAGTCATTTTTTATAGCCGCAATCCTCCCCAGCCATGATAATTCTAATCTATCCCATTTCTAGAGTTCCTTCTCCAATTGTGTAAATAGGGGCAAGTAATTCCGACTAAACAACTCCCCATACTCAGATCCAATGTGAACCCCCAAATATTTTACAGACTGCTTAGCCCATTGAAAAGGAAATGGACTGTTTAAGTACAGCCACCTTAAAGGGGGACAGAAATATAGGCAGCAATTCAGATTTTTCCCTTGTTGACCTTGAAACCAGATACCCCGACCAAAGGCCTCCAATTCCTCCAGTAAGGCGGGTAAGAGACTCTTCTGGTCGCGACAAGATGAAAAAGCACATCATCAGCATATAACGAGATCTTATAATCCCTGTCCCCTTAGCCGGATACCTCGCACTTCGTCCTTTAATCTTATTTTTATTGCTAGAGGCTCCATATATAAGGCGAACAACAGGGGTGATAATGGACAGCCTTGTCTCGTTCCCCTCTGTACCCCGAAAATTAGCTGAGTACCCGCCGTTCACTTTTATGCATGCAGCTGGATCATTATATAACTCCCGCACCCACTGGAGAAAACCACCCCCCAGTCCAACCTTTTCCATAACCCGAAATAGAAAGGGCCAATGCACTCTATCGAACGCTTTTTTCAGCATCCACTCCAAAAAGCAAAGAGTCCTCAGCGTTTGTCTTTGCATGGTGGATGAGATTAATCACCCTTCCGGATGTTGTCCCCAGCCATTCTACCCGGCATGAAACCAGATTGATCCTCGTGCACCAAGGTGGTGATAACTACATTCAATCTGGTGGCCAAAAGTTTTGCTAGGATTTTCAAGTCAAGGTTTATAAGCAAGATCGGGCGATACGCACTACATTGTGATGGATCTTTACCAGGTTTCGGCAAGATTGTAATGCCCGCTACATTAGCACCTGTTGTAAGGCATCCACCAGTCCCCAATAGATTAAACATGTTAGCCAACGGTACTACCAGTAGATCCTTAACTTTTTATAAAAAAGTGGTGTATATCCATCGATTCCTGGAGCCTTCCCTGGTTTTAACTCTGTGATTGCCGCGAGCACCTCCGCAGAGGTAATAGGTTGGCTCATTCCCTCTGTCAAGGAGGGGTCCAAACAAGGCAAAGGAACATCCCCCAAATACTTAGTAATATCCTCATCCATAACCCCTTCATCCCGGGCGTATAGTTCAGCGAAAAATTGATTAAACTGATACCTAATTCCCTCGCCATCGACAATTAATGCCCCATCGTTCGCCTTAATTTTGGTAATCTGCGCTTGAGATACCCTGGCTTTCAACTTATGTGCCAAGAGTCGCCCAGCCTTGTTCCCATGTTCATAGTAAGTTTGCTTGGCCAGATCTAATTGATAGGCCAAAGCCCCAGATTCCAACTTACGCAATTGATAGCGAATATCACCCAATTCTTTCAAGAGCGCCCTTGTAGGATTCCGTTTTTGGGCCGACTCCACCTGCACTAAACGGTCCAGCAAGAGCTGTTGTCGTTTACCCTGTTCTTTCTTTCTATAGGCCGCCAATGCAATTACCTTTCCCCGTATAACTACTTTTAAACAGTCCCATAAAATGATTGGGGTTGTAACCCCCGTATCATTGGTCGCTAAATACTCTTCAATAGCTAAACAGAGCTATACTAACTGCACTAACCACATCCTCTGGCAACAAATTCCAGAGTTTAATTGTGCGTGAGTGAAAAAGAACTTTCTCCGATTAGTTTTAAATGTGCAACATGCTAACTTCATGGAGTGCCCCCTAGTCTACTTTCCAAAAGAGTAAATAATGATTCACATTAACCCATTCTAGACCTCTCATGATTTTAAACACCTCTACCATATCTCCCCTCAGCCGTCTCATCTCCAAGCTGAAACTCTTAACCTCTTTAGTCTTTCCTCATAGGGGAGCTGTTCCATTCCCTTTATCATTTTGGTAGCCCTTCTCTGTACCTTCTCCATCGCAACTATATCTTTTTTGAGATGCGGCGATCAGACTTGTACACAGTATTCAAGGTGCGGACTCACCATGGAGTGATACAGAGGCATTATGACATTTTCCCTTTTATTTGCCATTCCCTTTCTAATAATTCCCAACATTCTGTTTGATTTTTGACTGCCGCAGCACACTGAACCGATGATTTCAATGTGTATCCAATCTCTTTCTTGGCTGGTAGCTCGTAATATGGAACCTAACATTGTGTAACTATAGCATGGGTTATTTTTCCCTATATGCATAACCTTGCACTTATCCACATTAAATTTCATCTACTATTTGGATGCCCAATTTCCCAGTCTCAGAACGACTTCCTGCAATTTATCACATAAGAACATAAGAAAATGCCATACTGGGTCAGACCAAGGGTCCATCATGCCCAGCATCCTGTTTCCAACAGTGGCCAATCCAGGCCAAAAGAACCTGGCAAGTACCCAAAAACTAAGTCTATTCCATGTAACCATTGCTAATGGCAGTGGCTATTCTCTTAAGGGGTAGATTTTCAAACAGCGCGATTTGGCGTACTTTTGCTGGCGCATCAGGCACAAGCAAAAGTACGTGGGATTTTAGTAGATACGCGCGTACCCGCGCATATCCGCTAAAATCCTGGATCGGCGCTCGCAAGGCTATCAATTCCGTATAGCCGGCGAGCGCCGAGCCGCACAGCCTACCCCCGTTCCCTCCGAGGCCGCTCCGAAATCGGAGCGGCCTCGGAGGGAACTTTCTTTTGCCCTCCCCTCACCTTCCCCTCCCTTCCCCTACCTAACCCACCCGCCCGGCCCTGTCTAAACCCCCTCCTTACCTTTGTCGGGGGATTTACGCCTCCCGGAGGGAGACGTAAATCCCCGCGCGCCAGCGGGCCGCTAGCGCGCCGGGACGCGACCTGGGGGCGGGTCCGGAGGGCGCGGCCACGCCCCCGGAACGCTCCCGACACGCCCCAAAAACGCCGCACGGTTCGGGCCCGCCCCCCCGACATGCCCCCCTCAGAAAACCCCGGGACACGCGAGTCCCAGGGCTCTGCGCGCGCCGGTAGGCCTATGTAAAATAGGCTCACCGGCGCGCAGGGCCCTGCTCGCCTAAATCCACCCGGATTTGGGCGGATTTAGGCGAGCAGGGCTCTTAAAATCCGCCCCTAAGTGAACTTTTTTTTTTTTTTTATTTATACTTTATTAATTTTTCAATTATTATGACATAACATGTCAAAACAAAGTACGGGTAATATTATCTCATTATACTCAGAATACACAAAAAGTTTTAAATAATATTGGAGCCTAAATTCATAAGTCCCAGTATCATTTTACTTAAAAATCCGAGATTTATGCCCATATTACTATGAAATTTTAACAGTAAACAATCTATATCATATAGAGCTCTTCTATGAAAAATATATTTAAGGAAAAAGAAAGTACAGCACCCTATTTCTTTCGTTTTACGTCAAGTTCTCAGCCATTATTATTCCCTAATAATTTTTTTTTTGCCTCTAAGTGAACTTAATAGCAGGTAATGGACTTCTCCTCCAAGAACTTATCCAATCCTTTTTTAAACACAGCTATACTAACTGCACTAACCACATTCCCTGGCAACAAATTCCAGAGTTCAATTGTGCGTTGAATGAAAAAGAACCTTCTCCGATTAGCAATAAATGTGCCCCATGCTAACTTCATGGAGTGCCCCCCAGTCCCCCTACCATCCGAAAGAGTAAACAACCGATTCACATCTACCCGTTCTAGACCTCTCATGATTTTAAACACCTCTATCATATCCCCCCTCAGTCGTCTCTTCTCCAAACTGAAAAGTCCTAACCTCTTTAGTCTTTCCTCATAGGAGAGTTGTTCCATTCCCCTTATCATTTTGGTAGCCCTTCTCTTTACCTTCTCCATCGCAATTATATCATTTTTGAGATGCGGCGACCAGAATTGTACACAGTATTCAAGGTGCGGTCTCACCATGGAGCGATACAGAGGCATTATGACATTTTCAGTTTTATTCATCATTCCTTTTCTAATAATTCCCAACATTCGGTTTGCTTTTTTGACTGCCGCAGCACACTGCACCGACAATTTCAATGTGTTATCCACTATGACACCTAGATCTCTTTCTTGGGTTGTAGCACCTAATATGGAACCCAACATTGTGTAATTATAGCATGGGTTATTTTTCCCTGTATGCATCACCTTGCACTTATCCACATTAAATTTCATCTGCCATTTGGATGCCCAATTTTCCAGTCTCACAAGGTCTTCCTGCAATTTATCACAATCTGCTTGTGATTTAACTACTCTGAACAATTTTGTATCATCTGCAAATTTGATTACCTCACTCGTTGTATTTCTTTCCAGATCATTTATAAATATATTGAAAAGTATGGGTCCCAATACAGATCCCTGAGGCACTCCACTGCCCACACCATTCCATACTCTGTTTCCTGTCTTTTAGCCAGTTTGTAATACACGAAAGGACATAACCACCTATCCCATTACTTTTTACTTTTCCTAGAAGCCTCTCATGATGAACTTTGTCAAACGCCTTATGAAAATCCAGATATACTACATCTACCGGTTCACCTTTATATACATGTTTATTTACTCCTTCAAAAAAGTGAAGCATATTTGTGAGGCAAGACTTGCCTTGGGTAAAGCCATGCTGACTTTGTTCCATTAAACCATGTCTTTCTATATCGTCTGTGATTTTGATATTTAGAATACTTTCCACTATTTTTCCTGGCACTGAAGTCAGGCTAACTGGTCTGTAGATTCCCGGATCACCCCTGGAGCCCTTTTTAAATAATGGGGTTACATTAGCCACCCTCCAGTCTTCAGGTAAATGGATGATTTAATGATAGGTTACAAATTTTTACTAATAGGTCTGAAATTTCATTTTTTAGTTCATTCAGAACCCTGGGGTGTATACCATTCCAGTCCAAGTGATTTGCTATTCTTCAGTTTATCAATCAGGTCTACCACATCTTCTAGGTTCACCGTGATTTGATTCAGTCCATCTGAATCATTACCCATGAAAACCTCTCTCTAATACGGGTATCTCCCCAACATCCTCTTAAACACTGAAGCAAAAAAATCATTTAATCTTTCCGCAATGGCCTTTAACCCCTCGATCATCTAACGGTCCAACTGACTCCCTCACAGGCTTTCAGCTTCGGATATATTTTAAAATGTTTTTACTGTGAGTTTTTGCCTCTAGGGCCAGCTTCTTTTCAAATTCTCTCTTAGCATGTCTTATCAATGTCTTACATTTAACTTGCCAATGTTTATGTATTATCCTATTTTCTTCTGTTGGATCCTTCTTCCAATTTTTGAATGAAGATGTTTTGGCTAAAATAGCTTCTTTCACCTCCCCTTTTAACCTTGTCAGTGATCGTTTTGCCTTCTTTCCATCTTTCTTAATGTGTGGAATACATCTGGACTGTGCTTCTAGGATGGTATTTTTTTTTAACAATGACCACGCCTCTTGCACACGTTTTACCTTTGTAGCTGCTCCTCTCAGTTTTTTTCCAACTATTTTTCTCATTTTATCAAAGTTTCCCTTTTGAAAGTTTAGCACGAGAGCTATGGATTTGCTTACTGCCCCCCTTCCAGTCATTAATTCAAATTTGATCATATTATGATCACTATTGCTAAGTGACTCCACCACCGTTACCTCTCTCACCAAATCCTGTGCTCCACTGAGAATTAGATCTAAAATTGCTCCCTCTCTTTTCGGTTCCTGAACCAATTGCTCCATAAAGCTGTCATTTATTCCATCCAGGAACTTTATCTCTCTAGCATGTCCCGTTGATACATTTACCCAGTCAATATTAGGGTAATTGAAATCTCCCATTATTACCGCACTACCAATTCGGTTAGCTTCCCTAATTTCTCTTAGCATTTCACTATCTGTCTCACCATCTTGACCAGGTGGACAGTAGTATACTCCTATCACTATAGTCTTCCCCAACACACAAGGGATTTCTACCCATAAAGATTCAATTTTGCATTTAGTCTCATGCAGGATGCTTATCCTGTTGGACTCTATGCCATCCCGGACATAAAGCGCCACACCGCCTCCCGGGTGCTCCTCTCTGTCATTGCGATATAATTTGTACCTCGGTATAGCACTGTCCCTTTGGTTGTCCTCCTTCCACCATGTCTCTGAGATGCCAATTAAGTCTATGTCATCATTCACTGCTAAGTAATCAGCAACAAAGAAGCAAAAACCCTCTCCAATTAATAATCAATACAGCAAAAAGAGAGGAAAGAGGATACAAATCCCATATACTAACAATTCTATATAATAAGCAACTTATATGCTAGCAGATGACAATATCATCAATGATTGCCTCAAAGTTTCACTCTGCAGCCTCTCGCCACTCAATGGGCCGCAAGCCGTGATCGGTCACTGAAGCATTTTGTTGTTTGTAATCATTTATTGTCATCATGCTGCAAAGTCATTACTTTAATTACTTTATTTTAATGTATGAAAAAAGTTATTTATTCTTTTAATTTATAAAACTGTGATAATCCACCACTAAAGAAATCTAGAAACCTAAATCAAATTATATTATGTTTCCCACATTGAACTACCCCAAATCTAAAATCCTAATACCCAAACGTTGAAGAAACATATACTTAGCCACTTAATATAATATGGCCCAAAAAGGGCTCATGAAATATGAAACACAACCATCTAGTTTCATTTAAAGCTGGCTAAGTATATGTTTCTTCAACATTTGGGTATTAGGATTTTAGATTTGGGGTAGTTCAATGTGGGAAACATAATATAATTTGATTTAGGTTTCTAGATTTCTTTAGTGGTGGATTATCACAGTTTTATAAATTAAAAGAATAAATAACTTTTTTCATACATTAAAATAAAGTAATTAAAGTAATGACTTTGCAGCATGATGACAATAAATGATTACAAACAACAAAATGCTTCAGTGACCGATCACGGCTTGCGGCCCATTGAGTGGCGAGAGGCTGCAGAGTGAAACTTTGAAGCAATCATTGATGATATTGTCATCTGCTAGCATATAAGTTGCTTATTATATAGAATTGTTAGTATATGGGATTTGTATCCTCTTTCCTCTCTTATTGCTGTATTGATCATTCACTGCTATACATTCTAATTCTCCCATCTTACTTCTTAGACTTCTGGCATTAGCATACAAACATTTCAAAGTTTGTTTTTTGTTTGTATTTTCGTTCTGCTTTTTAATTGATAGGGATAAGTTAGAATTTTTTTTAGCTCAGGTGAGTTTTTAGTTACAGGCACTTGGACTACTTTGCTTATTATTGGAACCTCACTGTCAGGATGCCCTAATTCTAATGCATCATTAGTACCCTTTGAAAATACCTCTCTCTGAACCATGCGCTGCTGAGCGACTATCAGCTTTCCCCTTTGTTCTAGTTTAAAAGCTGCTCTATCTCCTTTTTAAAGGTTAGCGCCAGCAGTCTGGTTCCACCCTGGTTAAGGTGGAGCCCATCCCTTCGGAAGAGACTCCCCCTTCCCCAAAAGGTTCCCCAGTTCCTTACAAACTGAATCCCTCTTCCTTGCACCATCGTCTTATCCACGCATTGAGACTCCGGAGCTCTGCCTGCCTCTGGGGACCTGCGTGTAGAACAGGGAGCATTTCGGAGAATGCTACCCTGGAGGTTCTGGATTTAAGCTTTCTACCTAAGAGCCTAAATTTGGCTTCCAGATCCTCCCTCCCACATTTTCCTCTGTCATTGGTGCCCACATGTACCATGACAGCTGGCTCCTCCCCAGCACTGTCTAAAATCCTATCTAGGTGATGCGTGAGGACCGCCACCTTCGCACCAGGTAGGCGTGTTACCAGGCAATCCTCATGACTACCAGCCACCTAGCTGTCTTCATTCCTAATAATCAAATCACCAACTATGACGGCCGACCTAACCCTTCCCTCCTGGGCAGTAGGCCTTGGAGACACATCCATGGTGCGAAAGGACAATGCACCACCTGGAGAGCAGTTCCTTGCTACAGGATCCTTTCCTGCTGCACCAGGTTGATGCTCTCCCATCCTGAGACCTTCTTCCTCTAAGGCAGCACCAGGGCTGCCTGTCTGAAGTTGGGACTTGGCTACTATGTCCCTGAAGGTCTCATCTCTATATCTCTCTGTCTGCCTCAGCTCCTCCAGGTCTGCCACTCTTGCCTCCAGAGATCGGACTCGTTCTCTGAGAGACAGGAGCTCTTTGCATCGCATGCACATGTACAATTTCTCACCGGTGGGTAAGAAATCATACATGTGACACGATGCAAAAGACTGGGAAGTCCCCCTCTTGCTGCTGGATTGCTGCCTTCATCTGAAATTTGTCAGTTCCTAGTTAAGTTTTAGGTTGCTATGGGAGTAGGAATATGTCTAATTAACGTCCTTTAAATGTATTAGTGAATTCACTATATGTCTGGTAGTGGCCTACATGGGAATGATCAAACTCTCAATAAGGTGTTTGTTTTTTTTGTGAAAGTGGCACCTGCCTATATATGAAAGGATGAGCTAGGGGTGGGTTGGGAAATACAAACAGTCTAACTTCAGTTAGTCAGCCAGAGTGACTCACTGCTCTCTTGATTAACAATGTTGGTACCTAATCAAACCAAATCACACTACCTTAACACTTTTCCAAGGTGAGTGCTGAACTTTTCAACCTTTTTACTTAGGTATACACTGCTCCTAGCTTATTTCTAGCTTCTGGCTACTTTTTTTTTTTAATATACAAACACTCTAACTTCTGCTTATTAGCTGCCTTACTGATTGACTATTTAAAAATACAAACAGTCTAACTTCAGTTCCCTGCCTTACTGACTATTAAAAGTACAAACACACAAAACACACTAAATAATATTCCCAAATAGTTAAGTTCATCCCAATACTTTTAAAAAAGAAAATTTCCCAAGCAAAAATGTATTGATTCCTTTCAGCCACCAGCAAGGTGATCATCTCCTCTCAGTGCTCCAACTGAGAAAATAGTGCTTATTGTAATTCTAATCCTTTTCTGAGGTAAGAAATTAGTTAAAATTAGGGCTAACTTTCTATAGCTGGTCCACACTATTTTTGCCACTTTTGATAGATAAGTGGGTGTGAGAAAAGTGGATGATGGATGGTCTGATTCTGAGCTGATTTAATTGAAGTACATACTACCTCAGAAAGAAAAATATTTCATCAAGTCCCACAGACTTCAGATTGTGTACACTTCACCTGTAAATAAAGGTGCTATAATGTTTAATCACAAGACCTGTAAATAAAGGTATATCTGTGATTTGTTTTAGAAAAAAAAATGTTTTTGACATAACTTGTAATATAGAAGTCCTACAACTTGTTCCTGTCTTTTGTTGGAATCTGTGGGAGGAAGCGCTCCCAATTCTGGGGGGATGTGTGCCCATGGGCCACGACGTGACTGTAGAGAGGAGCTCCGTGGAAGCGCTGCGGCAGGCAAGACGTGTCCCAGCATGGGAGGAGCAAGCTGACCACCGCCCAAACCTCTGCCAAACCTGCACACACCGGTAGAGATCCAACAACGCAATGCTGGTCTCTGGGGTAGCCCTCTGGCCACTCGATAGCCCTTTCGGACCTGCTACTGGGTAGCGGCAGATGCGGCAGGACGGTCAGAGGTTGAGGACAGGCGATGGTACTGGAGCTTGGAATAAGATGGAATAAGACGAGACGATGGTACTGGAGCTTGGAATAAGACGGAATAAGACGGGACCTTGGCCTTAGACTAGGCTAATGGCTTGAAGAAGATGAGGTAGCTCGGAGGCTCAGATGAATTGAAGACACGTGGAGCTTGGGACTCAGACGAGACGAGGACGATTGGTATTTGGGAGCTCAGACGTGACGAGAACATGAGGTAGTTTGGAACTCAGATGCAAGACGCTCAGACGTAGATGGAGATCAGAAGTGGATTCTAGAGAGTCAGGCGAGGGTTCCGGATACTCCGATGAGGATTTGGAACTGGGGAAGACTCAGACGAGGATAAGGACTCAGAATAATCAGACGAAGACAGAGGCTTAGGAACTAGGAATGCGGGCAGTGCTCGAAGACAGATCCTGCCGGAAGAGGACTCCAGCCACCGAACTCAGACACTGGATAGAAACGGATTTATTCCCAGGAAGGTCAGCTGAAGATGAGGTCTGGGGTGAGCGAGCTGAACCCGGAACTTAAGGACTGACGGTACTTCAGGATCAGGACCGGACAAGACTTGGAACATCAGGGTTGGAATATAGGACATCAGATATGAATAGACACTGGTACCTTGGGACATCTATGGCATCTGGACATCAAGGGACTTCTAGAGAAGAGGACCACAGGGACAACTGGAACATGACTGACGAAGACATCAGGAGACTGGGACGTCTGGACATCCGAAGACAAGGGGACGTCAGGACACTTGAAGACGAGAAGACATCTGAAGACACGGTGACATCAGGACATCTGAAGACACGAGGACGGGATCCGATGAGAGACCAGAACACGGAATGAAGACGATGACGGAGATTCAAGAACCATGGACGAAGACAAAGAAGATCAACGAAGAACAGAGTGCCTTTAAGAAGTGAAGGATCACGGAGGACTCCTGGAATGAAGAGCTGGAACTGAAGATCCAGGAGAGCTCCGATTCCATGACTAACTCCACGAAGGCGAAGACTGACTGAAGGCTGAGCCCTTTTGTAGGGCTGAAGAGGAAATGCCTTGATGACATCACAAGGAGCCAGAAGGACTGGCCCTTTAAATAAGTTGAAGAGGCGCAGCCCCGCGCTTAAGGAGGTAGAAGGCAGGACCTTGGAGAGCAACGTCTTGTTGCAGGAAGAGGAAACAAGGCCTCGATGTGAGCGGCTCCCTGCCACGAAGAACAGAAGATAGATGGTGGCTTCCTGCCGTGTGAAGAGGAACTTCAAGGTGGCCTCCTGGCCACAGGAAAAGGGACGTCAAAGGCGGCTCCAGGCTGTGAAGAACCGGCGGAGTTGGCGGCGACCTCCAGGTCGCATGAGAGAAGCGAGTCGGCGGCGGCGGCGGCCTAGCCGCAAAGAGGCCTTGAAGTCAGCGGCGGTTGGCCCACTGCAGAAGAGGAGCATCAGCGGTGGCCTCCTGGCCGCAAAGAAGGTTCAGTGCCGGCGGCCTCCAGGCCACGGAGAGGCAGTAACGACGGCTCCGAGCCGCGGAAGGAGGAGACTTCAGCGGCGGCCTCTGGGCCGTGAGAGGCAGAGAGCAACAGTGGTCTCTAGGCCGCGAAGACAGACGGGGCCTGCTGCAGACAGCAGCGAGTAGATGTCGGCAGCCTCTGGGCCATGAGGGACTGCTTGTGGGCCTATCCCACAAACAGGATCTCAACATCTTTATTGGCAAATAAGTGTTGAATGTGAGAGAGTGTGATTGAATATTTTCTTTACTTTGTGAGTTCTCTCAAAGCAAGCATCCTTAGACAGGGTTAAAATAATTATTTATTTTGATTTTTATTAGCAAGAACTCCAGTGTCATTTATACACACATGCGAGCCACATTATAGACTACGAAAGATTGACGGTGTGAGGCTGTCAGTCTTTATTATTGATTTGATTTAAGATAGCATAGTAGGTGAACCACTGTATCCTGAGACTTTGTGGCTGAGTGGTAGATCAGGTCCAGTCTGCGCCATCAAGCAGCATGAGCTATTCCTCAATCACAAGCCACCAAAGCTTCACATCATTCCTGAGTCAGCGCTCTCTACCCAGCGTTCACAAGCAGCGCTCTCAAAAATTATTACCCAGAAAAGATAAGTGCACACCAATGAGCTGTGACACAATTTTAGTAAATGCACTAGTGCAACACACATGAACACACAAGAGGTCAAAGTCATTGAGTTAAAACAGGTTAAAGATCAAAGTTGTTAATACTTACCTGGAGAATTCCAGAATTGCCTGAATAGCCTGTAATAACAAGTTAACACAAAGAATCAGATTTCTTAAATTAAAGTTTAAATTCAACATTTATTTTCATTAAGAAGTAACTAATACTAAGAAAATACTTAACTAATAATATCTTGGTAAGAAGTAATTCTTGTACAGGAACAGGTTTCTATTCCAAATGGTGTTAAGAATTAGAGTGAGTCGCATATGAAAAACTGTTGTTTTTTTTGTGCACCAGAAGTAAATTATTTCTCATTGAAATTATTGACATTATTGAAAGGTTTGTTTGTTCAGTAATTACACTTGTTTCTAGAGGTGAAGAACCTAGAAAATTATCCATTTGCCAGCAAAATAAAATCCTTTAATTTAATTATAAAAGTGCCTCTGAAATCATTTTTCTATTTTGATTTATTTTCTGGTGAAGACACTGGTTGTGCAAACTATCTCCATACCATCTTTAAAAGCAGAAACCCTGACCCGATCCCGAGGGGGGAGGAGCCAAGATGGTGGCTTAACCCTGCCACAGCTCTGCTCACTCGCAAAGAATTCCTTCAAGAGTTTCCTTTTCATATTTGAGAAATGCCTGCGAAGAGAAAGAGGAAGATAAGAACATATCCCTCGGCTCCCCAAACCTTACCCGGGCAATTAACGATTCAGCAGTGTGCAGGGTCAGCACTTCTTGTGGGGGCTGGAGTTCCAGCTATCACGGTGTGTGAAGGAGGACCCTCCACGATTTCGTTGGAGGTGTCGCTGAGCCCTTAGGATGATCGTGGTCCACCAGTGGTGTGGGTGGGCTCTGTATTGAGCCCCACGGGGAGCCCCGAAGTGGAAGTCTCACCGTCGGAGGTTGGGGGAACAGTGCTGCAGGTTGCACCCGCGCTCATATCCTCTCTGATTGATAGTGAGAATGCTATAATATCTGCACCCGTGGCTACCAGTCTCCAAGTGTTGAACCGAGGTGAGAGTTTTCCAGATATGACTTTACCAAATATTTCAAAAGCATATTGTTTGTTATGGGCACTAATTTCGTCTATGGGAAAAACATTTTCAGACTGTTCACTGAAGATTAATTCATTGTCTCAGCAAGTGGACTTTGGTTAAATTTAATGAAAATCAGAAAAAGGAAACTTCAGAAAAGATTAAGAATATGGAAGAAGAAATACAACATGTGAAAAGAGTTCAATCTACAATTACTCTGGACTGTCTGCCCTGAGTAGGAAAGTGGAATTCATTGAAAATACTTTAAGACACCATAATTTGCGAATTTTGAATTTCCCGAGGGTTGTAGGAGAGGTTCCTAGAATTACTATCAGAAGATATTTCCTGGAAACATTGGGCTTTACAAACGAATCTGCTCCCCCTCTGGACAAAGTCTACTTTTTACCATCTCGCTCTGGTGTCCAGCTTTGGAATTCTTCATTGGACTTAAATAATTTGTCAGAGTATTTAGAGTCATCTAATTTTGAAATAACTGAGAGCGCTACATTGTTGATATCTCTATATACTGAAAACGACCTTAGTAGTATGATGAAAAGTTATTTTAGCAATTCGAATGCATTTATGGGTCAAAAAAATCAGGATTTTTCCTGACTTAACAAAAACTACCCAAGAGAGAAGGGTTTTCTCGCTTTAAGACAGGATACTTTAACTATTGGTGCTACCTTCATTCTAAGATTCCCGTGCAAAAGCATGGTAAAATACAATAGAGATACTTACATATTCTTTATACCAGAACAGCTTAAAAGCTTCATAGATACTAAGAAGGTAATGCTTCAATCTGGTAACACCTAAACACTTGGGATTATCTAATATTGATAGAGTAGTGCTGTAAGCTAAGCCATTTCTATTTTTTATTACTTCTGAATATTTCTTACTCCTATAATTGCTGATACCTTCCCCCCCAGGGTATGTGGCCTAATGGGTATTGTTTTGTTACCACATGTGGTTATTTCTTTGTTGTATTGTAGTATTCAATATATTTCCTCGCAAAGTGGATACTTTGTATGATTGTTGTAAAATTAATAATAATAAATTTAAAAAAAAAAAAAGCGGAAACCCTAATAGCCTTACCATCTGGCTACTCACGAGTCAGTGCCCGAGAGAGTTTGGTGCCCAAGGGTGTTTACACCATCCAGGAACTTTCTCTCTCTAGCATGTCCTGATGTTACACTTAGGGGCAGATTTTAAAAAGTTGCGCGAACAAAAGTACGCCTGATTTTATAAGATACGCGCGTAGCCGCACCGAGCCGCGCAGCCTGCCTCCGTTCCCTCCAAGGCCGCTCCGATTTCGGAGCGGCCTCGGAGGGAACTTTCCTTCGCCCTCCCCGCACCTTCCCCTCCCTTCCCCTACCTAACCCACCCCCCCGGCCCTATCTAAACCCCTCCCCTTACCTTTGTTGGCAAAGTTACGCCTGCTGAAAGCAGGCGTAACTTTGCGCACGTCGGCTGGGTGCCCCACTCCGTGGTCCGGTCCCGGGGGCTGTTCCAGAGGCCGCGGCCACGCCCCCGGGCCAAAACCACGCCCACGTCACTGCCCCCTAAACGCCGCGCCCCACCCCCTAAACGGCGCGTCATCTCGACACGCCCCCCCGACACGAAGCCCTGGGACTTACGCGCGTTCCGGGGCTTTACGCGCACCGGCGGCCTATGCAAAATAGGTGCGCCGGCGCGCGGGCCTTTGAAAATCCACCCCTTAGTCAATATTGGAGTAATTGCAATCTCCCATTATTACTGCACTACTGCATCTCCCTTAGGCCTTAATGAAAGATCTATGGTTGGGGATATATCTTTTACCTTATTTGTTGGTCAGAGTGGAAAAGAGAAGCCCTTTATGCCTGAAACCGAGATAGGTTCTGTCTTGAAAGTTATAGATTCTCAATTGGTAGCTAGTGGAACTGTTTCTATCCCAGGACTACCCCTTAGTTTAAAGACTGGGAGAATGATGGCTTCGGGGCCGCATAATATATTCTGAAAGATGTTTGGAGGATAGTTACTCATGCAGAGACATCGGTCTCTAATTCTATTTCACAACTTTGCCAATTTTTATCAGATGTATCTTTGAAACTAATAGAGGTAGATAAGTTATTTTCAGTCTGTCCCAGTCTGTTAAGTGCTCAATCCAATGTCACAGCTACTTCACAAGCTTTAGTCGTTTCAGGTATAAAAGATCATTGGAGCCTCCATTATAAGTGTGAACAAATGGAAAACAGATTGAGATCTAATAATTTACATCTACTGAATTTTCCTAAGACTCGTTTATAGTCTGGTTTAGAATTGTTTAAAAAAATATGTGGTTGACATTCTTCAATTTTCTCCTGATAAATCTTTTTCCTTATCTCATTTTTATTACATACCAGACAAGAAAAGAGTTGCAGCTGTGGCAGAAGTTGAAACTGATGTCTTAGCCTTATTTAACAGCTCTGATGTATCTCTCCTTTTGCAGACATCTGACAACATTTCTCCTCACTCCACCTTTGTAGTGTCTTTTGTGTCACTTCAAGATAAGGAGCTTTTTCTTCACCAATATTTTGTTTTATAGAACAGATACATTTTTAATTAAAGCAATACAAATAATCAAATAGATTTTCTTGAAAGAAATATTTCCTATGTTATAATCCACTGTAAAACAAAGCTATATTTTGAAATCAGAAAGCATCATTACTGTGTGGATATCTGCTATACAGCATTTTCAACTATTTTATGTTTCAAATTTTTTATTAGCATTCCAAGACCACTAACATACAATATTACAGCCAAATCACCTGGCGATGCATTAGTTCTTTACACCACCAAGCAGAACACAAGATTTTAAAATACTCTTTTCTTACACCCAACACAAATAGATCCACCTCCCCATCACCTGACCCTACCCTCCCTTCCCCCACTGCTCCAATAACAAGACATAAGATAATGAAGTGTCACACCCATCTCACAGATATCATTCCTTTTACAGTGTTCAGTTATGTCGCTATATCATTTAGTATCATATTTCTAACCTAAGCAGATAAGAGAATGAAAGTAAATCTCCCAATGCCGTTCAAAATCCCTTTTTCTCAATATCCTATCCACTTTTTCTGTTTACTTTTCTAGCATATATGGAGCACTGAGAGGAGAGGATGACCTTGCTGGTGGCTGAAAGGAATCAGTAAGTTTTGCTTGGGAATTTTTTATTTTTTTTTAAAGTATTGGGGCGAAGTAAACTATTGGGGTATATTACTTAGTGTGTTTGTGTGTCTGTGCTGTTAATACTCAGTAAGGTAGCTAATAAACAGAAGTTAGTGTCTTTGCGAGGAAGTCAGTTAGACTGTTAGATGATCAAGGGGTTAAAGGGGCACTTACAGAAGATAAGGACTTCGCGGAAAGATTAAACGATTTCTTTGCTTCAGTGTTTATTGAAGAGGATATTGGAGAGGTTCCGGAAAAGGTTTTCATGGGTAATGATTCAGATGGACTGAACCAATGATTCAGATGGACTGAACCAAATCACGGTGAGCCTAGAAGATGTGGTAGGCCTGACTGACAAACTAAAGAATAGTAAATCACCTGGACTGGATGGTATACACCCCAGGGTTCTGAAGGAACTAAAAAATGAAATTTCAGATCTATAAGTAAAAATTTGTAACCTATCATTAAAATCATCCATTGTACCAGAAGACTGAAGAGTGGCTAATGTAACCCCAATATTTAAAAAGGGCTCCAGGGGCGATCCGGGAAACTACAGTCCAGTTAGCCTGTCTTCAGTGCCAGGAAAAATAGTGGAAAGTGTTCTAAATATCAAAATCACAGAAGATATAGAAAGACATGGTTTAATGGAACAAAGTCAGCATGGCTTTACCCAAGGTAAGTCTTGCCTCAGAAATCTGCTTCACTTTTTTGAAGGAGTTAATAAACATGTATATAACGTTGAACTGGTAGATGTAGTGTATTTGGATTTTCAGAAGGCATTTGACAAAGTTCCTCATGAGAAGCTTCTAGAAAAAATAAAAGTCTACAATCTCCACTGGCTTCCAGTAGAGAAAAGAATTGAATTCAAAATACTAACCATCTTACACAATACAATATACAAAACTGAAAACACCGCCCTAGATAACATCATAAAAAAACACAGATCACAACGCACTACAAGAACCTCGAGAAAAGTTCAGCTAAACGTCCCATCACTACCTCTAGCTAAGCTATCCTACATAAGAAACAGAGCCATCTCCATAGCAGGACCTAAACTCTGGAACTCACTACCAGAATTCCTTAGTTCTCAAAGCAACACCAAAACTTTCAAGAAAGAACTCAAAACATGGATCTTCAGACAAACCTTCAAAGATGGAATTGGCTAACCACTCATAACATCCATCACCTAACCACAGTCAATTTTATAACAACAATATCAAGAATATCATCATAGAGGTCATTTTAAACCGTTAATGTACCGTCAGGACAATACTATACACCTTCTCTCAAGCTCATAATAATCATTTTTTTCATAGATTCATCTACCTTCCATACTTGCCGCCTTACGCTATATCATAATCCGGACTATACTCCATGCCCTTCTCCTCATCACTTAAAATAGTTGATAAATTATCCAAGTTGCATTTTGATGTTGATTTTTAACTTGTTTGTTGTCTCTTGTTTTTTTTTTTAATCTCATTTGATGTCAGTTGTTTTCCTGTTTGATGTCAGTTGCTCCCAAATGTATTAAGTTGTTGTATCTGTAAACCGGAATGAAGGCAGCCCGCTAAATTCCGGTATATAAAAGCTTTTAAATAAATAAATAAATAAATAAAAGTCATGGGATAGGTGGCGATGTCCTTTTGTGGATTACAAACTGGCTAAAAGACAGGAAACAGAGAGTAGGATTAAATGGACAATTTTCTCAGTGGAGGGGAGTGAGCAGTGGAGTGCCTCAGGGATCTGTATTGGGATCCGTGCTTTTCGATATATTTATAAATGATCTGGAAAGAAATACGACGAGAGAGGTAATCAAATTTGCAGATGATACAAAATTATTCAGAGTAGTTAAATAACAAGCGGATTGTGATAAATTGTAGGAAGACCTTGTGAGACTGGAAAATTGGGTATCCAAATGGCAGATGAAATTTAATGTGGATAAGTGCAAGGTGATGCATATAGGGAAAAATAACCCATGCTATAGTTACACAATGTTAGGTTCCATATTAGGAGCTACCAGCCAAGAAAGAGATCTAGACGTCATAGTGGATAACACATTGAAATCATCGGTTCAGTGTGCTGCGGCAGTCAAAAAAGCAAACAGAATGTTGGGAATTATTAGAAAGGGAATGGTGAATAAAACGGAAAATGTCATAATGCCTCTGTATCGCTCCATGGTGAGACCACACCTTGAATACTGTGTACAATTCTGGTTGCCGCATCTCAAAAAAGATATAGTTGCGATGGAAAAGGTACAGAGAAGGGCGACCATAATGATAAAGGGGATGGAACAGCTCCTCTATGAGGAAAGACTAAAGAGGTTAGGACTTTTCAGCTTGGAGAAGAGACGGACGAGGGGAGATATGATAGAGGTCTTTAAGATCATGAGAGGTCTAGAACGGGTAAATGTGAATCGGTTATTTACTCTTTCGGATAATAGAAGGACTAGGACTGGAGCAGGCATTAATAGCTGAGCGCATGTAAAAGAAGTACAGAAAAGCAGAAAAAACTGCTGAGTTATGAAGACCATCGCCGGTAAACTCGGCATTGGTTTTCATAACCGGCCGTCTGCCAGTAATGAAAACAGACGCCGAGTTTACTGGCGTCGGTCTTCATAACTCGGCGGTCTGCCAAGGTTTTCATTTTTGTTTTTTTACTGAAGAAGTACAGAAAAGCAGTTTTTCTGCTTTTCTGTACTTCTTTCACATGCGCTCAGCTATTAACGCCTGCTCCAGGCAGGCGTTAATATCTGAGCGATAAATGTGCGTCTGAGACGCACATTTTTTTTTTATTCATTTGGAGTTAATGAGTAATAGCCTCATTCACATGCATTTGCATTTGATGAGCGCTATCCCATTCTCTCCCCGTGGGACGTGCGTTAAATAGGCGCTAATCCCCTTAATGCATTAGGGGGTGGATTAGCGCCTATTTAACCCCCGTCCGACTGCAGGTTATACAGTGTGCTCGGCTGAGCGCACTGTACTGCATCGGCCCCCAAGTGATTTGGAGCAAACAGTTAATTCTAACGGATTTACAGCCACAATTTTCTCCAAACTGGACAACCCATCCTGGGAAAATCTGCCCAGGTATGTGAGAAGATTGCATGTACTATTTTAAAACCTTGTTTGCTTTCCTTCCCTTCATAATCAGCAAGGCTTTGAGACTGACTCCAGTCCTACTGCACTGACTCCAGATCCAGATACCATTGCCTCTTCATTTTCTGGTGGGTCTCCCGCTGATTCCAGACCTTAGATGCAGCCCGAGTATAGGGAAAAAAAAACTTTGTAATGCCTGTGCCAGATCTTCCTTAAAGGGGCAGCTCTGTCCAGATATCTTACAGTGGAAAGCTTCCATCTCTGCTGTTCCAGCCAATCTGGGCTTACGGAAAGACACATTTTGCTCTCCCTCCACAACTAAGACCTCCAGCCTTGCTACAGATGCAACCAGGCTAGTAAAGAACTCCCAGTGTGGAAGAAACACTCCCTACCACCTCATCTGGCAGTGGATGCCTGCATACTGCTACTATGACCTGCAGGAGGTGCCTGCACTCAGTTAATCCTTCCAGCAGCAGATGTTTGTGCTTCACAATCACGATCAGCAAGAGGCACCTGTATTCAGCCAGTTTCTTCAGCAGGTGATACCTGTACACTGCCACCACGACCAGCAGGAGGTGCCTGCACCAAACCAGTTCTCTCAGCAACAAGTCCAGCGCTCTGTTTACTACCCCAGCAAGAGAAGCTTGCGCACAATCCTCATGACCAGCAGGAGGTGCCTACACTCAGCTACCAGCAGCAAGCTCCTGCTTGCAACTGCCCCATTCTGAAAGGGGCACCTGTTCAGTTCCAGCCATAATACCCCTGGAGAGGCCCAAGCCTGCCTCGCAACCACTGAAGGGAACCAAAGCAACCTCTCTGATGGGATGTGCCTTCTTTCAGCAAGTCTGCTCAACTAAAGGAATCTGCCCATGCCAACCCACAGCATCCTCCTTCAGCCAGTACCCCCCCCCCCCCCCCCCCCCCCGAAGCAATGGGACCCAGGAGGAGAAGGTTTTGAACAAGGAGCAGGGGTACTGTTATGATTCTGGCTGCTGTGCAACTTCCTTACCACCAGAGGTCCTCCACAAGCACTCTCCCCTGGCTACCCTATGCCCAGACTCCAGTATTTAACTCTGCTTAGCTCATGCCTCAGTGCTTCAGCACTGAGTTCCTTTGGGCTCTCTGCTCTAGCCACCCGTTTCTTGCCTTGCTCTGTGGCCTATGGGCCTTCTGGTTCACTGCTTGCTTAAGCGGCCTATCCTAACCTTCTAGACCCCATGCCCAACCTGAGATTTCCTGGTCTCCCCGTTGTGGCTAGGCCTCTTGTTCTCTAGCCCCTGCCTTTTCCTTGAGGCTTCTCTTGCATTCCTGCCTTTGGGCATTCTGTGTTAAGTGTTCAGTGTAATCCTTGTCCTGGTTTGTCCTATCTTGTCATAGAACTGGAACAAGAAAGACAGACTTTCTCCAGTATCACGTTTACCCCCATCCAGTGCCACACCTACTGGCATTTTGTTCCTGTATCCTGGTTACACCCATACCTGCACCCAGTTTCAATGTTCTAGCTCCAAGCTTATCCACACCCACTTCCATGCTTACCCACACTGTTCCCATGTTCCTGAAGTTCACCCTTACCTCCATGCACCTCAGTTTGTTCCAGAGACTGAGCCCAGCCTGCACCTTGCTCCAGAGACGCTGCTGAGCTTCACCAGACCACCAGTCCTTCCGTCCTGTGCCACTCATGGAGGTTATGTTCACCCCACCTAGCTACCGCCCAAATTCCTAACATTCTGTAGAATCCCACAAAAAGAGTGGGCAGTGGAGTACATCAGGGATCTGTACTGGGACCCTTACTTTTCAATATATTTATAAATGATCTGGAAAGAAATACGACGAGTGAGGTAATCAAATTTGCAGATGATACAAAATTGTTCAGAGTAGTTAAATTACAAGCAGATTGTGATAAATTGCAGGAAGACCTTGTGAGGCTGGAAAATTGGGCATCTAAATGGCAGATGAAATTTAATGTGGACAAGTGCAAGGTGATGCATATAGGGAAAAATAACCCATGCTATAGTTACACAATGTTAGGTTCCATATTAGGTGCTACTACCCAAGAAAGATCTAGGCGTCATAGTGGATAACACATTGAAATCGTCGGTTCAGTGTGCTGCGGCAGTCAAAAAAGCAAACAGAATGTTGGGAATTATTAGAAAGGGAATGGTGAATAAAATGGAAAATGTCATAATGCCTCTGTATCGCTCCATGGTGAGACCGCACCTTGAATACTATGTACAATTCTGGTCGCCACATCTCAAAAAAGATATAATTGCGATGGAGAAGGTACAGAGAAGGGCTACCAAAATGATAAAGGGAATGGAACAGCTCCCCTATGAGGAAAGACTAAAGAGGTTAGGACTTTTCAGCTTGGAGAAGAGAAGGCTGAGGGGGGGATATGATAGAGGTGTTTAAAATCATGAGAGGTCTAGAACGGGTAGATGTGAATCGGTTTTTCACTCTTTCGGATAATAGAAAGACTAGGGGGCACTCCATGAAGTTAGCATGTGGCACATTTAAAACTAATCGGAGAAAGTTCTTTTTCACTCAACGCACAATTAAACTCTGGAATTTGTTGCCACAGGATGTGGTTAGTGCAGTTAGTATAGCTGTGTTTAAAAAAGGATTGGATAAGTTCTTGGATGAGAAGTCCATTACCTGCTATTAATTAAATTGACTTATAATAACCACCGCTATTACTAGCAACGGTAACATGGAATAGACTGTTTTTGGGTACTTGCCAGGTTCTTATGGCCTGGATTGGCCACTGTTGGAAACAGGATGCTGGGCTTGATGGACCCTTGGTCTGACCCAGTATGGCATGTTCTTATGTTCTCAAAGAAGTATTGCGCAATGAAAAACTGATTCTTCTGAATTTTCTTATTGAGCATGCTGGATTGATATGCTTTCTTTGCGAAATCAAGGGATTTTGCATCTCGAGTTGGTGGAGTGTTCAAGTGCAGTCTAGATTTTCTTGTCTTTTGCATCGCAGATTCAACTACTATATTTATTATTTTATTTATTTATTTGTTTTTTCTATACCGGTGTTCGATTTTACATATCATATTGGTTTACATTCAACAAGAGAGGGCAGGAAATCGAGCGTTTCCTTTGTCTAATACAATGAACATTTGTAACATGGAAATGGTTAACAAGAGAGAGGAACGTTAACAAAGGTCAAAGTGTAGAAACTCTATCATACAGTAGTCAGGCACAGGATTTATGTCTTACAATTAAAAACAAGGCGGAAGAACTATCTTACAGTGGTCAGGCTCAGAAATTATATCTTACAATAGAGCTTCTATGGTTAGTGAGAGATTAACCAAATAGTAAGGGTATATGTAGTGTGTATGATGTCTGTTTACAGGGGGCTGGTTATTGACTGGGCTATAGGGGTTTGTTCTGGTGTGGGAGTTTGGTCATGTTATGCTGTGAAGGCTTTATGAAATAGCCAGGTTTTAAGCTTTTTCTTGAAAGATTGAGTTGATGGGTCTGTTCTGAGTTCAATGGGGAGCTTGTTCCACAAGGTGGGTCCGGCAAGTGATAGCGTTCGTTTGTTTGTTGATAACTTTTGTGTTTCTTTTGGTGACGGTGTTTGTAGGAGTCCGGTGTTTGATGAGCGAAGGTTCCTTGGTGGAGTGTGGAGGTGAAGGGGTGGATTTAGCCAGTTGGATTTGTTGTTTTGGAGAATTTTATGTACAATGGTTAAAGCTTTGTATTGGACTCTTTGATGAATGGGCAGCCAGTGTAGATGTTTGAGTATAGGTGTTATATGCTCCGATCTTCTGCTGTTGGTGAGAGCTCTGGCAGCGGCATTTTGAAGGAGTTGGATGGGTTTGAGGGATGATGCTGGGAGATCTAGTAGTAGGGAGTTGCAGTAATAGAGTTTAGAAAACAAAAGGGCTTGTAAGACTGTTCGAAAGTCTTGTGGGTGGAGGAGTGGTTTAAATGTGCGTAGGATATGGAGTTTGTGGAATCCATCTCTTAAGATGTTGTTGATGTGTTTTTTGAAGTTTAATTGGGTATCTATATTGATGCCCAGGTTTTTTTCTGAGGAGAGTAGTTGGTTGTTTGGTTTGTGTGTGGTGGGGTCTGTGCTGGGAGGTGGTGTAGGTTTGTTGGATACGTAGATGATCTCCATTTTGCTGTGACTGAGGGTGAGGGATAGTTGAGAGAGAAGGTGTTTTATTGTGGTTAGGTGGGCGTTCCATAAATGTAGGGTGTGATCAATCGAGTGTTTGATTGGGAGTAGAATTTGAACATCGTCGGCATATTTATAGTATAGTAATCCTATTTCATTTAGTAGTTTGCATAGTGGGGTCATGTAGATGTTGAACAGTATGGAAGACAGGGAAGTCTTACGGAACACTGTGTGGAAGGGGTATCCATTTGGATTCGGTGTCGTTGATTTTGACTTTGTAGGACCTGTTGGATAGGTATGAGTTGATCCAGCTGAGGGTTGTGCCATGGAGGCTGATTTCTTTTAGCCTGTGGATTAGTGTTTTGTGGTTGACAGTATCGAAGGCGGCGGAGATGTCAAGGAGGATGAGTAAGTAGGAGTGGGCACGGTCATGTCCTCTGAGAATTGTGTCTGATAGTGAAAGTAAGAGGGTTTCGGTGCTGAGGGATGCTCTGAAGCCGTGTTAGGCTGGGAATAGTATATTGTGGGTGTCCAGATATTCGGAGAGTTGACGATTTACTATTTTTTCGAGGATCTTGGCAATGAAGGGGAGATTAGAAATTGGCCTGTAATTGGCTGGGTCGGTTTCATCAAGTTGAGGTTTTTTGAGGATCGGCTTGATGATGGCACATTTTAGATGATCTGGGAAGGTGCCTTGGTCGAGGGATAAGTTGATTATGCTTGCTATTGGTTTGGTAATGTGGTTCAGTATTTAAGGAATTTGACAGGAATTGGGTCGATGGGATGGGCAGCAAGATTGATGTTCTGGATAATTGATTCAATTTCGGTAGATGCGACGTTTTCGAAGTGTGTCCATCTGAAATTATTTGTGGTTGAGTCTGTTGTGATATTGTCTGCGGTGGGGTTTTTTGCGATTAGGTTTAATATTTTGTTGTTAAAGAATTGTGCTAACTCATCACAGGTATTTGTCTGATTTGCAGTTCTGGGTGAGTTTTCAGTTGGTTGGGTAGCTGAACTGTGGACTAAAAGGAGGAGCCCTCATACAATACTTGAGGTCTTTTTCCCTCAACGATGGTGAAATAGAGAAAGGGGTGTCCCATGTTTTCTCCATAACTGCATTAACACCGGGTGTTGTGGAAGTGCTATGGGTTCAATGGGATTGTCAAAACTTTTTAAGATCCCCAACATCTCTTGACGGGGGTCTTGTAGTTTCCTTTTCTCTACGTTTAGCAGTAAGCTTACCTTTTCCAAGAATTGGGAATAGGTAAGGTTTTCTGGTGGAGAGGCGGGTTCAGGCGGGACCTCAGTTGGGTCTGATGGATAGCCTGTAGATGAATCTCCTGAGGAAGATGTGTCTGAAATGTCTTCCATAGGCGATGCAGGCCTCTGTGGTTGGTCCTTTGGTGATGGCCCGGGAATAGAGGGGTTCTCCGGAACCTGTGGCGTCTCTGATGGAATAGGCGGTGGGAGCTGATGTCTCTGCTCTACCGATTGTAGAAATTGTGACAGTATAATCGTTATTTGGGAGATAGCTTGTGAAGCTAACCCTGAAGTAGAAGATGTGGGAGGCAAGGCTTCTAAAGGTGGTAGGGCAGCCAGTGATGAAGTAGCACTTGGGTTCCTGGGCTGCGCTACAATTGGTGGAGGTGGTACGACCTTATGAGGGTGAAGTCCTGCAGCAGTACGGCGTAAAGACACTGCAGATGGTTCCGAAAGCACATCCGAGGAAGATGACCGGCTACCTGAAAACCGGCTACCTGAAAACCGTGGTGGAGAGACATCCGGGTCAGAGTCTACTACCAGGAGTGGTGATGGTTCCCTGGGTCTTTATGGCCTGTTATGTACTTTTTTGGCTTCAGTTGCGTCGGCAGCATCAGGCTCTGAGAAACTGAGCCGAGGCTCATCGATGGCATCAGTGGTGAGCCCGATGCAGTTGCAATGCCATTTTTTCTGTGCGTCAGTGCGCCGATGCTTTGAACGCGATCCAGAGTGATGGTCTTCAGTACATCTATGAGTCGATGGCGTCGACGCGACATGCGGCCGTGGTGCTACCGACGCATCCCCAGCGCCGTGCGTCGATTTTTGATGGGACATCGGCGGTGGGTGTTTTACCCTGGGGGGGGTCCACAGAAGAGGCCCTTCAATGAGAGGGGGACTTCTTCTTACATTTTGGGCCTGGGGAAGATCTTGTTGAGGCCTCAGAAGGGGCATAAGAGCCCGATGGTGCTGCTTTCAATTGTTGAATTCTGGCAGCACGCTGGTGCTGCGCTCTTGGGGACATACAGCCATAGTCCCCGCAGCTTGCCTGGTCATGATCAGGACCTAGGCAAAGGTAGCAAGATTTGTGGCCATCAGTGACCAAAAAATCTTTTCGCAGGCACAGAATTTGAATCCTGGTCAAGGCATTTTGGTGGTAAAGCCTTGCTCTGTGGTGTTGAAGTTTTTTTGGTTTTTGTTTTTTTACCTCACAAACTAGAAATCTCTAAGAGGAAAAGAGCTCCACGTGCGATCAGTCGTGTGGAAAAATACGGACTGAGGAGCCTCAGGCAAACGCGGGAAGAGGGAGCACCTAGCTGAAAGACTTTGCTAATCTTAGAGAGCTCTGCCACCTAGTGGCACGGAGATGTACCAAGACAGCATGGCTAATTCAGCTGCTTATCTACATGAAAAACATTTTTTGATAATTATTTGAAGTAAATAAAATGAAAAACCAAGGTTTGGATAGTCACAAACATAATTGGTAAAGAGTCCCAAACCCGACAATGGCTGTGGTTTCCAAACAGGTGCTTCCTCAGTGGATAGTCAATTGGAGCTTAAAAATAAGGCCAGTACCGTGTAATATTAACATTTTTCACTGAAAGAAATTGAAAATAAAAATAAAGTCAATGAACCATATCAAGAAAGCGAATAATAAGTTAAAGGTACTTATCTGACGCAAACCAAGATAACTTTTCAAAATGAACGTGCAGGTCTCATAAGGATTTCCAGAGCAGGAACCAAAAGGAGACAAGGATAATTAAATCCTCTAGAGAAAGTTATTTTTTTCAACTCTTTAGTGTGTTGTGATTTTGCATTAAATATAGCCACTACGGAAGGATCATCATTTGATATAGGTTAATTCTGTCAGCCAGAGGTAATGGGTATTCCATCCAATTTTGTAGCTGATTTGTGGTCTTTTTAAAAATTAACTTTATAGTATAAATTCTACATTTTATTAGTCTCGATATGTAGTTGTATTCCTAAATACTTAAAAGAGTCTTGGTCCCAAGGATATGGGAAAATTAACTCCCAACCAATTCCTTTACCAAATCTGACATTGATAAGGCCTTCGATTTTTCCAAGTTTAGTTTTAACCCGGTGAATTCTCCGTAGTTCCCTTCTCAAGGAAATTTCCTTGAGAAGAGCTGGAAACAATATAGCTGGATCTCTTATATGCACCAATATATTGTCTGCAAAGTCCAGTAATTTGAAATGTCTCTCCCCTTCTCCCTAAAAGAATCCCCTTAATGTTGACATTCTCCAATATACTTTTTAAAAGTGGTTCTAATGATATCAGGAACACCACGGGACAATGGGCAACTTTGTCGTGTGCCCCTTTTCAATGCAAAGTACTGAGATTGGGTCCCATTTATTAACACGGAGACCAATGGGTTATTATATAAGACCACTATGACCTTCCAAAAATATCCTTCTACCCTATCTCCATATGGGTAGTGAAAAAATATGACCAATCTACACAGTCAAATGCTTTTATTCAGCATCAAAACTTAAAAAAGGGCAGGGATTCTGTTAGTTTCCACTGAGGCGACAATTTTTTGGATGTTCCATGCGGAACATCTGCCTTTCACAAAGCCTACTTGATCTTCCCCAATCAAATTGGGCAGATGCTTAGCCAACCTGTCTGCCATAATCTTGGCTAGTAATTTTACTTCAAAATTTAACAATTAAATTAACCTATAAGAACTTGGGATCATTGGGTCCCTACCAGATTTGGGGATTACTGTAACAAAAGCTACATTCAGGGAGCAAAGAGGAGCTTCCTTTATGTATAATTTCTTCAAACATTGCCTCTAATGGTTGAAGTAGTTGTTCAGCCAACAGCTTGAAAAATTCCGCTGAATAGCCATTGGACCGTAGAGTTTTAAGTAACTTCACCTGTCGGTTACCCTTCAAAATTGCCTATGCCTGGATAGGTAAATTTAAGTGCTCCAACTTGGTTTCAGTCAGTTTAGGAAGTTTCACTTTCATCAAGTATGCCTGTATTTTCTTCTTTGGAGGAGGACAATCCCTATATAAAGACTTGAAATATGTATTAAAAACATTACTTTTGTCAAATTCAAGACTATGCCCTGTTCAGATCCCATTGCTGGAATAAATTTAATCCCACTCCAACCTTTAGTCAAACTTGCCAAGTATTTTGCCAGATTTATTCCCAAAATGGTAGTACTTGGCATTGCAATACAGGAGAGATTTCTTAACTCTCTGGTGTAATATAGAATTCAAAGCTCTCTATTCATCGCCACTGAGTGTTTTTCATGCCTTTTTAGTGTCCCCATAACTGCCATTCCCGGTGTCTTATTTCCTTAGTCATTGCCTCATGCTGCTCTACTACAAAGGGAATAATTTCCCCTCTCCAAATGGCCTTTGCCATTTCCCAAAAAATGTGTGGGAGTCGTTTTGAGTATTTCATTAAATATGGAATATTCTTGCCATTTTTTTCAACAAATATTCCTTGAAAGCCTGATCTCTATACAGGTATCTGGGAAATTTCCATATCGTAGGTACCCCCAAATAAGTGCAAGCCCCACATGTCCAGCAGACAGGAGCATGATTTATTTCTAATGGGCCAATTTCTGCTTTTAGTATCCTTGGGAATTCACTGTCTTGAATCAGAAGATTAATCAATAGGGGAACCTGTTCCATGTGCCCTGGAAATGTGTGTATATTCTGTATCCATTAGGTGAAGAGTCCGCCATATGTCAACTAGTCCCAGAGTATTACAGAAATATGCTAGCACAACATCGCGATGATCTGTCCATGGCTGGGTCTAACACATAATTGAAGTCTCCACCAATCACCAGTGTTTTACTAAGAATATAAGAAATTGCCATGCTGGGTCAGACCAAAGGTCCAACAAGCCCAGCATCCTGTTTCCAACAGAGGCCAGCAATTTAATTATTTTGACAAAATAAGGGTGATGTTGGTTATTAGGGGAATAAATATTGCACATCAATTTTCCATCTAGATTTCCAATAACATAATATATCTATCCTCTATTACTCTGGACTTGAAAGGGCACCTGCTTGCCTATTAGTATGGCTATTCCTGCAGTTTTACTCACTGCTTGTGCAGAAAATACCTACCCTGCCCTCCCATGATAAAAAAGGGGTTAGGGTAATTTTCCTGATACTGCATAGCTATTTTATCGCAATGTGTGTTAAATATATCACACCTGCAATATTTTCTGAGAGAGAGAGAGAGAGACTCTTTAGAAAGCTCTCATATAAGTAAACTATTTATACCACTGTAAGAGGGGCAACTAGTAACTCAGGGTGAGGTTTTGGTGGTGGCCTAGGTTTCAGGGGGCAGTTGCTATCAAGCTAGGTCTACAGTACAATGTACAAATCTCCTCTTTGTGTACCTTTCATCACTCCAAATCACATAAAATCTTCACTGATGTCTACTGTGCTGTTCGTATGTCTGACTGTGCATGTAAAACTGCCCCCTAAAACCTAGGCCACCACCAAAACCTCACACCGAGTTCAGAATGGCCCTTCTTACAGTGGTATAAAAAGTTGATTAATGTGTGTGCCTCCCCAGAAGCTTGCTCTCTCCTTCTCTTCCCCTCCTGAAATGGGATTTGCAATAAGGCCCTAATGTGATTTGAAAAATGACCATCTTAGATTCTTGGAGGAGAGTAAAATGTACCTTGTGGCGTTGTAGGGACTGTAATATTTTGTATCATTTAAAAACTGACCCTATACCTGAAACATTCCATGTCCAGTATCTAACATGTAAGCGAGTCATCATAGATGTTTAGGCTTGAATGTATATCTTGACAAGTTCTGTCTATATATCCAGCTCAGGTTTCCCAACCTAAACCCAAGCCTTTACTGTGTGGCATCAAGGTGTAACACTTGCATAATCTCAATACTTATAGCCAATTGTCTCATTACCCCTTTCTCCTTCCCATCTTTTCCCCACCCCCTCTACCCTTATCCCCCCTTTCCATAATATCAATCCCCATTCCAACATTCAGACAAACCATCTGCCCTCAGTAGAACTCGTAATACACGGGCTAGAGCTCCCAATATTCACAAATTTAGAACAACATACTGTTTCAAAACTACCTTGTAAAAAGCCAAGAATAAAAAAAAAGAGGAGAGAAAAAGAAAGTTTCTTCTCCAATTTATAACATTCAACAATAATTAAGTTGTGCTGCGCTCCAAAAGCTGAATATATCTGCGATTAAGCAGACACCTCTCTGAGCCTTGGCAGAGCTTATGTTGTTGGTAGCCAGTGTCCCATTCCTTACACAATCAACCATTGCCACATTCCTAGCTGTCAATTTGTAGTAAGGAGTCTACAGGATGTAATCTATTAACTAGATATGCCACTGAAACTTGTATTAAGCAGAACAGCCAACTTTCCTGGTAGTTTATAAAGAAACAGCCCAACATGGCTTAACATTCATTCCAGATAACCTGAATATTCTGAAAAAGATTAAAAGCTTCTTTTCATGCAGAGAGAAAAAAAAAAGTTATGTACCATCATGGCCAACAGCTATCTTAAATCATCAGCACAGAGCACCACCAATATGTCCCAATCAATCTGAAGGACCTGCCTCTAAAGTCTGCAGAAATGCCCCTGCACTTTCCATGGTCTCGTATATTATGGTTTTATTTGTTGCAGTGATCTTTTGTTTTGCTAGATATTGTAGTACAAATGTAATGCCTTTCTCTATTAGATAGATGCAGATAGGTGCCAAAGCCTTTCTCTGGACAGAAAATAACTGAATAATCCTGAAAAATCAGGGCTTGCCTTCATGTGATATCTCAATTGAGATCGAATGTCGGTATATAAAAATAATAAATAAATAAATATTGAATATTTCTGTTTTTTCTATATGCTTGTACAATGTCCATTTTCTGAGCTGAATTTAACAGTTTTTCTTTGACTGGCCGAGGTTTGTTCCTGGTGGCAGACTTTTGACCCAAACGATGGGCCTGCTCAATTCTGAGATCGCCAGACACTAGCATTTCTGCCAGGTCCACTTCTCCAATATGTTCAGGAAAGCCAATAAATCATATGTTCCCTCTTCAGGAACAATTTTCTAACTCATCTAATTTCACCGCCTCCGTATCCTATTTACCTTGTAATGCAGTGAGCTGAATTTCCATGCCATGAGCTCGTTCTTCTAGCCCCAATCTGTGCATTTCAGCTTCCTGCATTCTCTTTGTAGAATATGTCAATAATGCATTGATCTCTACAAGCTTTGCATATATTTTCTCAAACTTGTTCTCTAAAACCGCTATTACTGCTGTTGTGACCTTTGTTACCTTAGAATCTTATTTCTCTAGAGACGTCAGGGTGCTCCTATTAAAGGCCATCAGGGGTTTGATGTTAATTGCTATTACTGTCTAAACACCCCAGGAAAGTTGTTTGAGCCAATGCAATTTAATTCTCAACAAAAGAAAAACAAAATTCTATTGTTTTGATACGCATCTGGGGGAGCTCTGCAAGAGCACATCCTACTCCTTCATCACGTCATATGGTCTCCTCCTTCACCAGTATTTTAAGTATGAAAGTTATTTGTTTTGTGGCCATGCTATTCAGGTGTTCCCTATATATTATTTCTTTTTAAATTGTTTTTGAATTTGTTTTGTATCATATAAATGATTAAAACTTAATAAACAGATTAAAAAAAAAAAGCAGTGGGAGCTCCAAGTTCTCAGCCTTTCTTCGGCACTACTACTATACCTGCTTGTGTAATTTCTGAGGGAAAAAAAAACATGTACTAACGCTTGCATGTCCATTTGTTTAAGTGACCTTCAACAGCTGGAACTTTAATATTATATAGAGCTCAGGACCTAAACCATCCATTCCTGGTAACTTTCCTAATTTCAATTTACTAATAACCTTGAAAATGTTCTCCTCAGAAATAGTTTGTTTGGCCTCTACAAATGGTCCGCTTCCACTTGGGGTTAGTTTAAGTCCCGAAAAAAAAAAGTACCAAACTGCATTATTCATTTTGGTTTTCCCCATAACAGCTGCCCGTAATATGCACAAAATATTTCTAAAATATTTGAAGCATTTTTGGTCAGCAGGCTTGACTATTTTACAACCCGGTACATAAGACTTTTGCCATACCCCTCTTATCAGGTGGGCCAACATTTTACCTGTCTTGTTTCCATATTTATAAAATTGAAATTCAAGGAATGAATTGCACGTAGATGTAGCAAATGATTC